>NW_027526203.1:188127576-188547576 GCF_048455015.1 Haemaphysalis longicornis
TTTATAATAAACACAGCTGCTCCTGCGGAAATCCAACCAGCAACATTGGGTTTAGTGGCACAAGGCCTTAGTTATTGTTGCGGCTGCGATAGGTTAAGTAAAATTTATTGTGATGATAAATGAACCTGAAGTGTAAATGTGGCATACATGCGCCTGTAATGTGTCTGTAAACAGGCAGTAATGAAGACTTACCATTCTGACCATCATAGCGATGAATGGCACCCTTTCAGAACTTGACATTTTTCAGTCAATAATTCAATGCCTTTTTGATAGGTGCAGCTCTTACAAAGTTTCAGGATAGTTGCGAATGCACACGCACACATACACACACATGCCGACGCACACACATGGACCAAAAGATTTCAAGTCATAAAAAAGTTCGTAGGCCCAAATGCCAGGGTGGATCAGTCTAATTAACCATCTCCTTAATTTATGTTGAACCAGATGTTTCTCGACAGGGCGTGTTGACGGTAGTTGGTTTAAGTGATCAACCACCGACCTTTCTTGACCTCATAGTTGCTCCAGAAAGAGAATGCGGTTTTTCGTGCTATATTTTCTCTGTAGGCCCTAAATGCTGCCCTGATATATGCATGCCATGGGAATGTCGTGAGTAACAACGGAAGGCTGCTCATTTCTTCATTCCTCGTGCGATACAGTTTGCCCAAGGTGCTGAACCGTCAGTTGACTCAACTGGCATTTGCGATCTGGGCGCATAACAGGAACGGTTTATTAACTAATAAAATGTTTATGGCCTGTGTGCGCCTGGTGTGCTTTCTGAGAGCTGCGAGAGCTGCGACAGCATACAAGCTACCTGGGAAGTATGTGGCCTTGCAGTCGTGTCTGCATTGACGTTTAGCTTAAGGCTCCGGTGAAGTACGTAGTGCTTTCTAGTGTTTGCACCATATCTATCGATAGTGTTTTCTACTGTTATGCAATATATTTAAATGCACTTGGCAGGACAGTGTAAACCTATGACCCAATGCCCTGCAATTGGACATGTGCTAAGTATCGTGGGAACATTTTACACGAATAAGAATTACGCAGGTGCTCCTCTGATGGTTTAAATGCCTCAAATTATAATAAACATATTTTTATATTTTTTGGTACAGAGTAATCATGGGGTCAAAATTAGTATTTTGAGTTGTCTAACAACCAAATTGAATAACCAAATGGAGTATTTCTAAACAGTTTACAAGAGACAATTATTAAATTTTAACTACATACCAGTGGCAATTTCATTTAAAAAAGATGTACACTGCACGCGTACGTACACACCTTTCTACAATTCTTGCTCGGTTGACCACTTTATGAAAAGTTCCTAAGAGGGCATGTGACACAAAGTGAAGCCATTTCTTGCGGTAACAGGGTAATACCCTACTGCGTAAATGTCCATGCAGAAATAACGTTTCTCGCAATAAAAAGTAATGCTGTTCTAAAATAACTCAGAAGAGTACACCCATGTCGCACAAGGAAATTGGGATCCCGTTTTCTTGCTTAGGGCACCTTCGTTTCACGCTCTGGTATTCGGGCAACGCCAGTGCATTGGCCGAATTCTTTGCGACGTCGCCGGGCTACAACTGTTCTTAACTGTGCTGAACCTCTTTAAAACAGCTTTCTGTTATCGCAGATCAGGTATAATGTTCAGTTTGCAATGAGGGGCACGTTTGACGATGAGCGGTGTTCCTCAGATCCAACGGATTTCAAAAACCCCAAAAGACAAAGAGAACGAGACAGCTGAGGCCTACCACAAAGCGACTAAAGAAAGCCGCTGTCTTCCTTTCAAGTGTTTTGCCGACGGATGAACGTTTGATCACCTAGTCGAGGTTAAAAAATAAATTAGGGTATCAAACAGCACGTACGTCGTATGGAGTGCCAGTCAAACCCAATAAGAAGAGAAAAATGACGATTAACACGAGCGCATATCAGATTTAACTAAATGATCACATAGGAAATTCTGTATGCGGGCGTTGGGTGTATATGGCATATTTACAATGCCTTGGTGTTTTTATGCATCATGGGGAGCGTTGCCAAAAATTAGTAACGGAAAAGCTTCAAATGGTCCATTGAGCAGAAAAGCTGGCGTTTGCGTTGACGTTTCTAACAGCGAGACAGCTCGTTGTAGAATGTGTGCCTTAGAAGTGTTTCTAGCTTCGAGCGTACCACAGCACGCGCTTGAACTCGGCAGCAGTGGCAGTTGGCCGTTCGCCACGTACAACGCAATTGGCGTAAAAGAGCGGAAGTACGTAGACAACGCAGTGCACAAACGAGCCGAGAAAGTCGCCGTCGTCAGATATTCCAATTGATGGCAGCAGGAGCAAGTAGTGGCGATCCGCGTAGGCGACAGATCGAAGGCATTCGATATCGTAAGGTGTAAGCGTATCGCGACGCAAATCGTGTCAAGCTGCAATCGGACGGCTCCCTTCACGAACTCGAGGCTGAAGAAAAGCGTCTCGTGCACCCGACTGCATATTAATCATTTCACATTCCAAACATTAAAACTGGGTGTGGCTTAAGATCAACGGGTTATTAACAGCCGAGCTGTTTAGTCCAAGCTTTGTCCGCCCATCGCACCAAAAAACCTCCAATCCTAAAGAAAATATTGTTAGGGTGGTCCGGGCATCGAACCCGGAACCTTTGCGCCATCAAATCGGCAAACCAACCACTGGGCCATCCAAAAGGCCGGAGGGGTACGGGGTTAGAAGTGGCCAAGAACAGTAACATTGCAGCCAATTGGGAAGAAAAAAGAACGCCTCCCTTGGCCTGAATCGTAATGGTGCTCCTCGCATTATGAAACTGGCGTCTATCCCATAGAGCTATCATCGCCCTCTGGGCGCGCATCATTTCCGTTAGGTTCGTAACGCGGACGTTGGCTTTGAACTTCGCGGGATTTAGCGCGTGTTAACACGGTCTACTTTGGAAGAGATGTTAAAGCCTGCGGACAAGACGATCGGGGCCTGCCCGTCATGGGGAACCTTCATCGGCACGTTCGGAAATTAATGTGAGGCGCAACAGTCAGGTCTCCCACGAAGGAAGAGGGGCTGCCACTCTGCTTTTAAATGCAGAGCATTTCAGTAACTCACGATGTCACCCGCGTTGGCGTCTGTAGTCCGCATCGCTCCCCCTACACTATATAAAAAATAATACTTACAGCGCCAGGTTTCGATCCCACGACTCTGCAGGCGGAACGCAAAGTACACGTCGCTCTAACCACTGCGCCACAAAGCCGACACAGAATAGAAGGTTGCGAACGCGCCTTATATCCTTGTAAACAGTTCGGCGTCTTTTTGCTTGATACCCCGGCAGTTCCATTGGTAAATGAGTGTGCTCTCCTGTACTCGAGGAGCCCTGTTTTTACTCTTGTTCAGATTCTGAGCCATCGTCGTTTGCCGATTGCACGTGTCCTCGCCCCTTCGCGATGGATTCCTTGACTCGACTGGTTCGCTCCTGTCGGAGCGCAGCTGTCTTGCTCGTGGTCGGTTGGGAGAGAGTGGAGACCTTGGCCGCCAGGCGTTCGTGGTGGCGCTGCAGGAGACGCACGGACGACCCCGACTGCCGGGATACGTTACATACACGGACCCGACGGAGAAGGGCACGGCGATCCTGGTACGCAACAACATCGCGGCCACGCAGCACATAACGCCACAGCACGGCTGCGAGCACACGCTGATCGAAATTCACACACGGACAATTGGCAACGGGAAGAATCTATTCGTCATGAGCGCGTACTGCAGACCGTCGCAGCGCCAGTACGACTTTGACAAAACGGTGGGGCAGGCGAAGAGGTTGGCGGGGAACAGGCCGCTCCTGATCCTTGGCGACTTCAACGCTCCCCACACGCTATGGGGATACAAATACGAATCCAAACGAGGGAAAGCTCTGGTCAGAACAATGGAAATGGCAGAATTCGAGTTACTGAACGAGTGCGGGGTGTCCACGAGAAGAGGGAACAGCGTCAACCGTGACACGACGCCCGATCTCACGTGGCTGAAGGGTAACCTGAACGCGACGTGGCGGGACGAAGGCACGGACCTTGGATCCGACCCCACCATAATCGGCATAGAAATCAAAGGACCACGGTTTAGGGCTACGCTCGGCAGAGCCCGTATCACGGACTGGGACAAGCTCCGCAAGTACACAGACGAGGAACCCCTCGACGAGGAAAACGAAGGGGAGCACAAAGAAGATAAGCAGACGTACGCGGAATGGGCGCACGATCAGAAGATGGCACTCGCCAAATTTACACAAGAGGTCACAACGACGGTGCAGACGCCCTTCGTCGACGCGAGGCTGGCCCACATGTGGGAGGCTCGGCATTCGCTCACGAGGCGGTGGAAGCGCCAGCGGAGAAACAAGAAGCTAGCTCGGCGTATTGCAGTCCTCAACAGAGAGATTGCAGAGTACGCCACCAAGCTTAGCAGAGAGAACTGGTTGAGTATGTGCGACGGACTGCAGGGCAAGCTGTCTACGCACAAGACCTGGGGCCTCCTGAGGCACCTGATCGACCCGCTGGGCAGCAAGACGGCAACGCATCGCAACCTCACTAAGGTTCTGAATACCTATGAGGGAGACGGCCGCAAGCTCGTCGCAGACCTGACGGCGCGTTACCTCAAGACCGACAGGGGTAAGTTCCAGATCCCCGAGACGTACGACGGCCCGGCGAACGACAAACTCGACGAGCCGTTCACGCTGGCGGAACTCTGGAATGCCATCGATGATAGCAACAGACGCAGTGCTCCTGGCGGAGACACGATCACCTACACGTTGCTCGGCAATATGAGTGACGGGGCGGCCAAGAGGCTCCTGGGCCACATCAACAGGACCTGGGAGACCTCCCTGCTGCCCATGGAATGGAAAGAGGCGCAAGTGCGGTTCATCCCCAAGCCGGGCAAAGCCCTCACAATCGAGAACATGCGACCCATCTCCCTCACGTCGTGCGTAGGGAAGGTAATGGAGCGCATGGTGCTCCGTAGACTCTAAAACTACCTAGAAGAGACCAACCAAATGCCCGAAACGATGTACGGCTTCCGGCAGCACCTCGGCACGCATGACGTCCTGGTGCAACTGCAGGAGCTCGTGATGAAGAAAGCCACTCGGAGCTCGCCGCGCGGGATACTGGCCCTCGACTTAAAGGAGGCATTTGACAACGTGTCCCACGCGAGCGTTCTCGGTAACCTCAAGAAGACGGGATGTGGCCAACGCATGTTCGGCTACGTTAAGGATTTCCTGAGCAAGCGCATGGCGGTCATACAGATTGCAGGAGAGAAGTCGGACCCGATAGAACTGGGAGACTGCGGCACCCCACAAGGTTCCGTCCTGTCGCCCCTGCTATTCAACCTGGCCCTCCTCCCGCTGCCAAGTCTACTCAAACAGATCGACGGCGTGGACCACGCGTTCTACGCCGACGACATTACGGTGTGGACGAGTCGCGCGGGATCCGAAGCCTGGACGGAGGAGGTCCTGCAGAGGGCGGCAACGACGGTCCACGAATACGCCAAGACCTGCGGGTTGTGCTGCGCACCCCAGAAGTCGGAGCTCCTCATCGTGCAGCCCAGAAGACGCAAGAACGATGCCGAGCCGAATGTGGTCGTTACCATCGACGGCGTAGACGTCAAGCCCACGCAGCAGCTGCGCATCCTCGGTCTCTTGCTACAACGAGACGGCAAGGCGACAGCGGCCATTGCTAAGATCAAGATGGCCTCCGAACAGGTCACCGGAATGATCCGACGCGTTGCGAACCGGAACAGAGGACTTAACGAAGACGACGCCTTCCGCCTGGTCAGAGCGTTCATCGTGTCTCGCATCACCTACTCGGCCCCGTACCTCCAGCTAACGAAGGCGAACAGGAACACGCTAGACACGATCATAAGGAAAGCCACCAAGACGGCTATGGGCCTGTCCCAGTACTCGTCTACGCAGAGGCTGCTGGACATGGGGGCACATAATACGGTAGACGAGCTCATAGAGGCTCATCGTTCCAACCAGAGAGTGCGACTGAGCCAGACTGAGCACGGCCGAGCAGTCCTTCGGAAGATTGGTTGGCCCATCGAACCACAGATACCCAAGCACCCTCTACCTCCGCCGTGGAGGGAAGCGCTCAAGACCAAGCCCCTGCCGCGCAATATGCAGGCCGGCAGGAACGACGAGAGGCGTGCCGCGCGGGCACAGGCACTGGCCCGACAGCTGGAAGCAGACACCCGGGTCCTCTACGTGGACGCCTCACTTCCCCAGCACAGCAGCAAAGCAGTGGCCGCCGTCACGATCATCGACAAGCTGGTGACCAGCGCGTCGCTACGGACGACAGATGCCAGCCAAGCAGAAGAGATGGCCATCGCTCTCGCCCTCACGCACGGAGACGTGCATACGATCGTCACTGATTCCAAGACGGCTTACGGCAACTACCGCAAGGGGATCGTCTCCCACGCGGCCATGGCAATTCTCGCAAAGCGCAGCCCACCGGGACGAGACGTAGAGCTCGTGTGGATTCCGGCACACTCGACAGTGGAAGGCAACGCCCTCGCCGACCACTACGCCCGCGAACTAGCAGACCGGGCCGAGGACGAGTCGGAGCTACCGCACCCAGTCACGAGCTACCGCGAGATTACCACGCTGTACAGGAGTGTCAGGTGCAGGCTTCCCGTGCCGTACCAGCAACTCGACCGCAAGCAACAAACAATAGTGCGCTGCGCACAAGCGGGGTCACTGGCGCACCCAGCTTTATTGAACAAGATGTTCCCGGCAGAACACGACCCCATCTGCCCGTTCTGCAAAAAGACGGAAGGCACCCTGCCGCACATACAGGCGGAGTGTACTGAGCTCAAGAATCCTCTACCTTCCCTCCCCCTTCCCCTTCCCCCCCTACCCGAGCGATGGGAGATCTTGATGTCCAGCCCCGACCTGTCGACGCAGCAAGAGCTCGCGTCCAGGGACCAGGAGCTATTGGACTCATATGGGACTCGTGACTAGGGTTCCACCCCGTCTGACGCCTGCGAGCGTCACCTGAAATGGGCTCAGCGAAAGTTGTTTCTCTCTCTCTCTTATATCCTTGTATCATTCAACCGTCGGCCACAGGTGCGCCCTCTCCCCCGCGTCCTCCTCGCCTTCTCTGCGCTCGCAACACACTCTCTCGCCGCGTTCGGTTCGGGCGCACAACAGGTGGGGACGTGCGCAACACCCTCTCTCGCCGCGTTGGATTCGCGCTGAGCAACAGCCGGTTCGCGCGCAAGGACAGGTGGGGGCGCTCGCATCGCGCTCTCTCGCCGCGGTCGGTTCGCGCTTAAACCACAGATGTCGTTCGTGCGCTCCTTGGTCGCTAACATCTGTGGCGTGATCGTGATGTCAACATCACGCATTCGTGTGGTGGCGCGATTTCGGCGCTATACGCCTCGAGATTCGCGATCGCTGCGCCGCCTGCCGCCGCTTCTCCGCGGCGTTTGCGGGATTAGCGCTGCGTGGCTGATAGGTGGTCATGCAGTGTTTTGGTTCCTTTCGATTCCCTTTGCCTTTCTGCGCTCTAAACAACTTGTTTTGGTGACGTCTGTAAGCTAACTGAACGTTTAGGGCACTTAAAAAAAAAAACAGCTGCGTCTTGGAAGAGCGCTCCAGCGCCAACAAGAGCTACCCGGGGAGGCGTTTCTGCGCGCTTCTTGGCCGCTCTTGCGAGCTTCGGCGATGGCAGCAGCATATCAATGCTGTCACCTTCGAACCCGTCAGCACAACTGAATTCTATTTATTGTCGCCTCGTTTAGACCTGATATTCTCACTGTAAGAGGTTGGTTCGTTTTGCAGCGCAGACAACAAATGCGGCTTTGCTTCGAATATGTACGTCGTAGAAAAATATGTTTCGGGGACGTGATAACCCAATAGCTGACAAAAACTTGTGCCTTTTATGGGAATACAAGCCACGCGAAAATGTTAAGTACACTCAAAGGCTGTGCATTGTCAGATATGTGCCCACTCATGCCTTATAATAAGAACCAAGGTATATGTTAATGAAACCACGGGAAAATGAATGGTCTGCAAGTAAGGAATAAATAGAATAGTCGTACGGGAATGAAAAAAAAACCGAGTGCAGCTTCTGAAATGCTAAAGACGTTTGTTTGAGCAAGGTATACTATTCACCAGACCAACTAGATGCGAAAGGCACTGGTATTTCGCAAGATATGGGGGGGGGGGGGATGAGGAGGAGGACACTCAACTATCGTTGTTTACTAATGCGGAGCGAAATCAACGAATGAACGTTTTAGTAATCACACACACAAGCTGCGTGTTCACTTTTCTTTTGTTTTTCGCCTTGAAAAACGGCTGATCACTCGGCGGACTCATTTTTTGAAGAATACAGGCTAGGCAGTTCACAAGCGATACGAGGTGTCGTTGGAAGAGTTGATTGATTGATTGCAGGGTTTAACGCGCCGACGCAACGGAGACGATGAGGCACGCCGTAGTGGAGGGCTCCGGATTAATTTTGACCACCTGGAGATCCTTAACGTGCGCCGAAATCTCGTACACACGGGCTCGTTGGAAGAGTGTCGTATCTGATAAGGGTCTCTGATTTCGGTTTATGCTAGATTCTGCAGTCTCCCTGTGTCATGACTCATATGACGATGTTTCGAAGAAGAATTTGGTCACGGACGCGGATTACTCTATAAGCCCATCTTCGCGCTTCTCGTGGAGGATAAATGTAACACGTGAATCTTTGCGAGCGCTCACCTCGGGACAAGACGACCCAGCATTAAATTTGTCATCGCGTGCTGACTCCGGAGTGTAATTTTGCATTATCCATCGTACTTCTTTGGTACGATGTTTGTGAAATCTATGCCGCATTGGCTTGTCATGGTGCTGATCAATATTTGATATGCGATATTGGCAGGCGTAACTTGCGTGCTGTCAGGTATGAGTGCTCCGCTGGATTTTGTAAGTGCACAAAGTCGATTTACATCATAGTGTGTATGGCCGCAACATGACCATCGGAGGAAACACTGCTTACGGAGACACTGTCACTAAATTACAGGGCAGCGGAATTACAATCAGCTGCATGCAAATGCTGGCTTCAGGACGCCGGCCTGGGACGCACGCCCGGCGCTCATATAGATCTCACTAAGATCGCGTCATAAACGTTTATACTCTCGTGAACATACCACGCTTGCAAACAGTGCATGCTCCACGTTATTCGGTATTTCGAACGCGGACAAACGGTAAATCGCTGTCTTGAACGAGCCCCAAAAGCAACGGCGACAGGCGGGAGCGGGCCGGGGACTCCCGCGCCTGCTTTCGAAACGGGCCGCTAGGGGGATTTCAGTGGCGCCCCTACAGGCCGCGCTCGAGGCGTATAACACTCTCTCGCGAGGGGCATTGAATTGGATTGGCTTGGATTGGCTTGGCTTGGATTGGTTTGGATTTGGGTTAGATTAAAGTGGATTGTGTTGGATTGTGTTGCGTCATAGTCGCTCCACGTTGCGTCATAGCCGCGGCAGGGGGTTCACGGCTCGTTTCACGTTTCCCCATCGACTTCATCGACAATGTCTACGCTGGAAGACAACAATTACAACAACAAGCAATATGTAATCCATACGACTTGCAGGCGCGCCCCCCGCGGAAATGTTCTGCATTTGATCGTGCCCCTCGCGACGGGGATGTTTTTTATATCAGTAATAATGGTGGGACAAACAGTGGAAGTTACGAAAGCCCACCTAAACATAGAAGTACCGATGCGTACTGCTGTCACTACTCCGCGCACTATGCTTCGTTTAGATGCACAGCACTGCGGGGCTTTCGGGTTGTCTCAGAGGACACTGGCTGAGAGACGCAAGTGACTGTGTCTTACTTGGCCATTTGATAACAGTGCTTTTCCGCGCGTCGGAAGATATTTTAAAAGCGAAGTTGTTTATCAAATTGTTAGGGAATTCTGTGCGCAGTTAAAAATGCCAAGAAAATGTCGAGCGCACGTGACAGCATGCCACACGTGACAGGGCACGTGACAGATAGACTGCCCGGCAGGCTAAAAAACCAAAAAAATGCCGAGTGCTTGTGCGTGCCTACCTCGCGGCGGCTGCCCAGAGCCTCGGCACACATTTGTCAAGCCAAGCGTACTTACCTACGTAGATTGGACAAGATTACGGCGATCGCCCGGTTCACATGATTTGATTGCGCAGTTCGCAAGTGTAACTCGTGGTCATCGAGGGCCCTCTAATTATCCGCTCCATCATAACCGGCGGACGCGCAACAGTGAGCGGTAGGAGTCGGGAAAGGCACACGCCCCGCTGCTCACTAATCTCAGGGAAAGGACCAGGGCCAAGGACATGGTCCCTGTGCGATTTACGGACGTATGCGAAGGTGGCGCAGTAGAGCTTTTTATGTTTCTAGAGCGTGTTTATACTTTCCACCGATACAAACGAACACTCCTCCAACTGCACAATTCCTGGATGCATTTGACAGCATTTGAAATGTTTATGCGGTGTGTCCTACAGGTATAGCCTTAAAACGAGGACATAAATTATTTCCCGTCGGCATATGTCACCCGTCTAAATGTGGTCACTGTCGTGGGGAAGAGCAGGAGGAAAAATTTTATTGTGAGCCTGGTGATGTGGGAGTGGCTCCACAGTACAGGACACCAAGGGACGACCTTGCTGTCTCAGCCCTGGACACCAGGAGTTGCTGTGCATCCAAGCCGGCGCTGGTCGTCAGGTTCTCCGACAGCTCAGGGAGGGGAAGGGAAGTGGGTAAACGTGGGAGGGCTGGGTTGTGTGCGCACCCAAAGATCATGTGTATGAGGGTACATGGGTTAGGGCAGAATTTGCATGTTGCAGGGTACTGGGTGGAGTAAATCCGATGTAGCCCAGTTGGGTGAGGAAAGATGCTTGTTTGAAGCCTCCGGGGTATTACGTCTTCTGTTTTAGTAAGCTGAGGCTGAGGAGGGGGAAAATGCGGTCTTGATGTGCGGTAATGTTGGGTGATGTCTTGAAATGTGAGCAGGGGATCGAGATTTGGTTGGTTCGTTGGTTGGATCCGGAACGAAAATGGCGCGTACCCACTCTGGAGGATTGGCCAAGTCTTATTTCTCCAGCCTTCCACCACTAGTGCAAGCTGCGCTATTTTTTTTATTTCATTGATTCATTCATTTTTGTTTGCTTGTTATGACATCGTTAACGTAATTCAACCTTCAACGACAAGGTAGAGGGCGCAGTATTATATCGGTGTTCATGGTTACTTTAGTTATTAAGAGCACATCTATAGGCTAAGGAAGAGACAGTTGTGCGTAATACAAGGGCGTAGTAAAAGTTTCGCGCGCCGGTCTTTGCAACGCCCCGAGGTACTTTTCACGCCGTTACTACCGGGCGCTTAACTATTGTGGGCGGCCTGAAACACCCTACAGAAGAATTCAAGCTTACCCACCCCCATCTCGTCGCAAATATTTCCCCTGGGGTTTTAGCAGTAATGGATGAATATGAATCACAAAGCCCCGTCTTAGAGTCATGATAAAAAAAAATGAATCGACAGGGTGCGTCTTAGATCCTCCATCTAATACGGTGAGAGCACGCCCTGTAGCTCTGGAATGGAAGACGGAAAACAACCATTATGTCGAAAGGGGGCATACCGGACTCCACTCTCACTTTTCAAGTGGATATCTCGACCTGGGCGAACTTGTTCGGTTTTCTAGATGGCTAAAAATCAATGTCAGACGAAATCAGGGCCTTCAAGCTCCATCCGCGTACTGTGACAGGAGGAGTACCGCACAGCACTTACGAAGGAAGAAGGGCAGTGTACTGAAAACGCGAGATATTTAGTAACCTCTCAAACTATCAGCGTACGATCACAGACACTGGCGTAAGAAAAAGACAGGATGACGCTGTATTCCTTTTCACCCTTTTACGCTGTTATTCGAAGATGTTCAACCAATACCAACTCGCCCAAAAGTCGATCGTTCTATATTTAGGAGCCGTTAGGATTCTACACAGGCTGTTTAAAATTATCTTGATCGTGTACGAGGTGCGGTCCCGTAGCAAACAAATGAATGCTTCTGATTAATTAAGCAAATGATCGCTTCTGATTCCAAGCTACGCCTGTTTTATCCTATACGCCCACGTGGTCTCATTCCAAGCTACGCCTGTTTTATCCTATAAGCCCACGTGCGACGTGAAGAATCTTGTGTTCGTGTTTATGATTGTACCTTTTTCCGTGCATACACTGAGTCAAGCCAGTAAGTGCAAATGTCTCACAGACTAACTCACGCTAATGCACACGAGAACAGGTACCAACACACTACCTGTTTGCGTGCATGCGTGCGGAATAATAACAACTTTCCCGAGCTGAATCGCCCAGCGAGCGTTCAAATGATGACTCGAAAATAAGAAACTTCGTGACTTTATTATTTATGCTAACTATCGGCATGGCGGTCACAATAGTGTAACTGAATTACTGTATTCGTGTAGCTTTATAATATAGCAGCATGTAAGTGAGAAACACACTTCGTGCTGTTTTATTAAAAAAAAAAGCGTTAAATGTCTTGTGTGGCGAAGGCAGTTCCTTAGACAAGGCAATGCGGTAGAGTGCACGGGGTTGCGGGTATGATTCCTTCCAGGGGCAGCGGTCTTTCTAAAGAGCGGCAAAAAGACCGCCGTCTTTTTCGGATGAAGCCCGAAAACCAAAAACACCCATTTCTCTAGATATGAGGGAAGTTAAAGATCCTTAAGGTGAACATATAATCCGTAGTCCTTCAAAAGGGCCCAGCCTAAAACGTGGGAGTAGTGTTTGGCCGGAAATCGCGTGTTTTAACACGTGTTTAACACATTGAAAATGTCACTTGTGAGATCAATGGCGCATTGAGTAAACATAGTAGCCTTCTACTCAACACTAATGAACGGGTGCACTTGAAACGATGGAGACAACAAGACGAAGTACCGGTCACTAATGATGCACGAATCGGTCTGTTCCATCTGCTAGCAATTCGGCTGCTTTTTTCTCTACGAATGAAGTCCCATGAAGTCCACCCTTAAGCACACTTAGTAGTACACAGGGCAGGGCGATAAGATAGCCCATGCCGTGCTTTCAATCCAACGAAATGGACCAAAAATCTTGCACTTAATGTCTGAGGGTACTTAGGGAAGTCGTAGCTTTCGACGAGGATTTCCGTACGCTCTTTATGATGTGCCTGCAGTGTGAGCAGTCAGTGCACGCTAAAAAACTCAAATGGATTGAAATACGATAAACGAAACTTCGAGATTTTTCAATAAAATTTGATAGACCGGGAGCTTCTGGTACAGGAATTTCACGGGCAGCGCGAAATGTATAAAAATGGAGCCTTGCATACCATAAAAAAGTATAGGAAGATGTGTTTCATTTAGTGTGAGAAATATTTACAAAACTCAGTCTAACCTGCCATTATAGACGTAATCTTGCGAAAATATCAACCGGGTGGATCTTGAAGCCAACATTGGTCATTTTGTATTCTTGATCCTTTCGTCTCGCTTGTTTCATTTCGTACCGTGGTTTGTTTCGCAGGACATTCAGGCTGGATCGAATATCTTTCGTCTCGTTGGATATTCAGGATCGATTATACATTTGACCGCGGTAGATTTTTCGTATTGTTCGTCATTTCACCTCGCATAATATATGAGTCTAATAAGAACTTCAATCTCATTGGATATTTCGTCTCCTTCCATCTTCAGGCCACAAGGTAGTGAACACCGACTCTACCCAGTTATTCCTGGAATATTCTACTTCCCCTGAAAAAGAGCTGGAGCTGTTTATTATCATTTTCTGTGCCTCCCATATCCGCACAATTGCATAAGAGTTCGCCTTCAGGTTCCCCTCTTGTGGAGTTGATGATTTCTTAAGTTAGTATTTTTTCTTTGCTTTCTTCTTCAATTGTACCAGTACCCAAACTTACTGCCTTTGGAGGTTCTTGAATGGTAGTTATTAAGAGGGGTAAAATTCTGTTGGAGCCGTACTGAGGCTTAGAAATTTTGTGGCGGCAGATTTTATGATTGGTTACAGATTGGTTAAGTGCGTGGCCCGGCATCAAGGCGCAAAGTGAAAATACTGTGGGTTCGTAAGGCCTCTTTTTATGTACATAATGTTACAATGACATCTGAAAAAGAAGAAACATCCCCCTCGCGAGGAGCACGTTCAAATGCAGAGCATTTCTGCGGGGGGGGGGGGGGGGGGCGCCTGCAAGTCGTATGGATTACGTATTGGTTGTTGTTGTTGTAATTGTTGTCTTCCAGCGTAGACATTGTCGATGAAGTCGATGGTGGAACGTGCCGTGAACCCCCTGCCGCGGCTATGACGCAACGTGGAGCGGCTATGACGCAACGTGGCGCGGCTATGACGCAACACAATCCAACACAATCCACTTTAATCCAATCCAATCCAAATCCAAGCCAATCCAAGCCAATCCAATCGAATCCAATCCAATGCCCCTCGCGAGAGAGTGTTATAGCGCCGAAATCGCCACCACGCGAACGCGTGATGCTGACGTCACGATCACGCCACAGATGTTAGCGACCGCAGCGCGCGCGAACGACATATGTGGTTTAAGCGCGAACCGACCGCGGCGAGAGAGCGCGATGCGAGTGCCCCACCTGTTCTTGCGCGCGATCCTAACGCGGCGAGAGAGGGTGTTGCGCACGTCCCCACCTGTTGTGCGCCCGAACCGAACGCGGCGAGAGAGGGCGTTGCGAGCGGAGAGAAGGCGAGGAGGACGCGGGGGAGAGGGCGCACCTCTGGCCGACGGTTGAATGAGTCAAGGATATAAGGCACGTTCGTAACCTTCCGTTCTGTGTCGGCTTTGTGGCTCAGTTGGTAGAGCACCGTGCACCTTGCGTTCCACCCGCAGAGTCGTAGGATCGAAACCTGGCGCCGGCAAGTATTTATATAGTGTAGGGGGAGCGATGCGGACGCGGACTACGGACGCCAACGCGGGTGACATCGTGAGTTACTGAAATGCTCCGCATTAAAAAAAAAACAGGCGCCTGGAGGTAATAGTGCACTGTAGAAAGCTTTGAAAATTTAGCCCCTAAGGTCGCAGTGGCTCGTAAGGTCCAAGTGGCTCGTAGCTGCTTCGCAAGCGTTGCGTGGCATAGTCTTTTGGCCTCTTAGAGCGGCTGGGCTTTTAACCTGTATTTTCCCTATCTTGCATCACTGTCTAGTAACTTCACTGACATGCAAAACAACCATACTAAAGAAAAGTGCGCGATACAGCGTCATTGGCAGTGGACAGCTATCAGCGCTTCGTTGTGAGGCTTATGAAAAGCAAATGTTATATATCGCCACTTTTTGGCGAGTGTTTTTACCACGTTGTCTGTGATGTGTATCTAGGTCGATTTAAAAATACCCCCCTCACCGTTCAGAAAGCCATGGAGGGTATAAAACTGTTCGTCGTCCTTGTAAGCATGTGCGTAGCTCAGTTTGTAGAAAAAAATTAAATGCTGCACCGGCCCTCGCTACTTGGTTTCTGTCAGGAACACGAATTCCGCCACTGATCTGATGTTCATGGAATGAAACGTAAATTACAGAAGTTTGGCTCATAAGTTATCCGGTACAGTTTCACGGAAAATCTTAAACGCTCAATTGTGTTACTTATTGTCGGTGTTCGGTGACACTGAAGCTCTCTGGCGGCATCGGGACGTGTCCTTACGAATTTTTTTTATTTGAGTAAAGGGGATGTGCGTCGTTTTCTCGAGATTAAACATGCACAGTGCCGTTCACTTTGATTTTATGACGTGTGTATATAAAAAATGCCCTGACATAACACAACTTTGGCTATACTTTCTTGCAGCCACGTATATGACAGCAGCACTATAATCGCTATAAGCTTATCTGGCAGTAGTTTACAAATTACTGAATATGGGATAAACTTAATTGAAACGTTACCTGAGATAGACTTTCGGGGGGCAACTACTTAGTGTGTGGGTAATAGTTCATTCGGAAGAAAACAGGTATCTACCAAGAAATATTCAAGAAAAAAGTTATACCGTTCCTCTACACCAAAGCAGAGATGCAGATTGGCAGGTCTTAGGCTTTATTTTCCTGAAAGTTCGGCCTATCGGGTCGTTGTTGCGTGGGTCATGTTGACTTTGGGGCTGTGGTTCGATTCTGAATGAAACTGGGGTTCGGAAATCTTGATTCGGGAATCTCGGATGGTGAAACATCAAATTATATAATGGATTGTTGAGGTCTCTCTTGCTGCGGTTTGCATGCTTGGTTTCTCAGAACAAAAACTTCAAAGAACACTTTACAATTTTTATACATTGCTTATTCTTTGTGCACATTTTAGTTCTGGTGCGCCCGCTTTTATTCGAAGAGTGCAACTAAGCACAAAAGTGCCCCCCCCCCTCCTCCCTCCTCCTCTCCGTTTTGATATCAATTGTTGCAGCCTCCTGGACAGCGTCAAGCAGATTCTTCCGAGCGTGATCTCTCCTTGCGTAGCCAAAATCATCTGTGACTCCACTAAGACAGTCCATTTTTTCATCCTCCCACAAATTCGCACAAATTCCCTTTATTTACTGTTTCAGATACTGCTTTCACGGTGTTCTCAACATGCTTCGGAATTATGTTTGCAATATTATTGCAGGTAACGTCACTGCAAAGTGTATTTAAAGGGATAATAAATTGGCCATGCAGACATAATACAGGTCGGTGTAATTCGAAAGATTTGCTGTTTTATAGTGCGCTGAGTGCTTGTTCGGCAGCGAACGATGCTTTATTCACTCAGGAATTAAACATTTCAAACCGAAATTTCAGTTCTCCCCCGGAAATGTTCGTTTTCGTGACGTCGACAATGACGTATCCAAAACAGGGCCTTAAAACTGAAGATAGGCGGCTGACCAGGGCTGCTACCACCTCACAGACGGCCATTTGGTTAACTTTATCGTCCGCTTTAATAGATGGCGCTGCAAAACCGCTGCAGTGCAGTGAGACAAATAAAGCAACAAGTGAGGCAGTGAAGGGAGACATGGGATGGGCCTCCTCTGAACTGAGAGAAGTACAGAGCAAAATATCTTTTGAAGAATGACTTAGAAGCAATGGCCGTGTATGTGCTCCTTGTGTTGTAAATGACGCCGAAAGACGGTAGGCGACTGATCTCCCTGCCAAGTAAATTCGTCCCTTCTCCTTCCCTCTCACCTCTCATGCTGTTCCTCTCCCGTCTAGTTCCTCCCAATATAGCGCGCTAGACGTTTGCTCACGTAAATTTAAATTTACCCCGCGTTCCACTGCTCCAAGTCCGGTGCCTCTATACCAACGCTGCCATACGAAAATACGCGCGGAAAACGAAGCAGCCTACTACAACGTTCCTAGAACCACATTGCCCTACTGCACGAGCGTTCCAAGCGGAGCGTGGAGCGTATCTAGTGGAATCTTTCGTTTCTGTTGTCGTTTGATTTCTCAAAAGCCGCCCAGAGCGAAGGCAACCGCAGGCGACGGTTTTCCTCAGTTGATATAATATTGAATTTGCTATCGCAAAAACCCCGCATGCGTGAATTTTTAATAAAGCAACACTGCAAATATCACTTGTGTATTGATTTTATGCCTTATATTTGCATAATGTCTTGTTATTGTTAACAATGTTGACAAGTATGAATATTAACACCGGATTTGGCATTGGTTATATAACACTATTCCGTAGCTTCTGTTTCACTCTGGCCGGGTGGCTAAAATAAATCAGACAGACAGAGCAAAATTGCTGAGTTCAGGTAGCCCAAGAAAACTATGGTGGGTAATATTCAGGACAAGAGATGGGCGGCCACAGTGTTACGGTATCTTTACATGAAAAGCGTGGACACACAGCGGAGGATAAGAACAAAAGGCTCACGAGAAAGTATATTAAAGCTGGAAGCACAGGGGAAACGACCAAGGTAATAAACAAGGACGTGACCGAATTGAGGCAGCGACCTTGAAAATGAGGATGGACGCACAGAAGTTCTTAGACATATAAACAATCGGAAAGCGGGAGACCAAGAGGGAAAAGTTCTTTGATAATACCAAAGGGAGTGCATCGGTTTTTGAAGGCTGGGCGGGTTGCGTGCGGGCAAAAACGCTTATCCACCAGCCGGTACAGGAGGAAATGATTGCCGATCCGGCAGGGAGCCAGAAACCATGCGACATATTGTAACGGAGTGCAAACATCCTCAGTGAGGAAGACAATCAGCTCCCGCAAGCCCTTGGCTTTAAGGTTAACGGAGAAGGAAATTGGACAGCTGTGGAGGTTAGTAACATAATGTTAGAATGTTTGTGGGAAAAGAGCAGATAACAATCTGTGAAGACATGCAAACATGGAAGCCCAACTAGCCCAAAAATTTTATAAAGGGTTTTTACAAGTTGATTGTACTGTGGCGTTACGATTGGGATCAGTGTGCAACGCCACATTGTTACAAAAAAGAAGCCGCTAAGCATCATCATCATCATAATCTGTGCCAATGTTCGCACTTTGCTTCCGCCCGGATTTGTATAGCTGCCGTATTTTTAAATGCGGAGCATTTCTTAGGCTCGCCTGGTCTTCCGCTGTTGATGGCGGCGCCATCCACACGCTCACTGCGCATGCGCAACTCTCCTCCTTACACCCACAGCTCCGCGATACTACACTATAAAAAAAAAGAATTAGTTAGCGGCGCCCGGTTTCGATCCCACGACTCTCTGGCCGCAACGGTAGGTACGCGGTGCTCTTCCCACTACGGTAGAAATCCGGGACAGGAGCAAGCGCTACGAACGCGCCTGACGTCCTTGACTCATTCAAACTACGTCAAGAAGCTACTGACACAACGAAGGCACGCGAAGCTGAACGTCAACGGAAACGACGGACGGAAAACTTTAGAGGGGGATGCTGAATTTCCCGTGGGAAAGCTGTGACGGGAAGCGCCACGCGCCTTGCAGCTCAACCAGCCCCGTCCGCAGCGCCTCTGATGCTGATTGTGGCAGGATGCCCCTAGGGATTGGCCAACCAAAGAATCCATCACGAGATAGGTTCGCGTTCAACCACCGTCGTCATCTTCCCGTTGGGGAACCGCCGAAGAAGAAGAAGAACGAGAAGACAAAGCTGCGAAGAGGAGGGCGTGTACATTGCTCTAAGCCGGTGCACCAATGTCAACAACCTTTACCTCACCAAAGCTGACGGAGACTACCGATTCTACCACAGAGACAACATCGACAAGAACATGATGGACGAGTTTCGGAGCCTCGAGAACCACCGCCTACTCACCGTAACACAACATCACTTGCGTGACTTTGCCACCGGTGTGGACCCGGATGCCGAATTCCCTCTGGCGCTAGTAAAAACCAGATCAGTCAACATAATGGCAACACAATGGAACCACACGGAACCGCCACGATGCTTCGTATCCTCATCAGGGTTCCCCAGGGGAAGATGGTGTAATTTTTATTATAGTTTATACTAATTGTTTCCTAAAACGCGAGCTCTGACTCAACAAACATCGTGATGTAAGTGACATTCCGCTTGTGTTATGTGGCTAATGTGTATGACAAGTCCAACGCCTCCGACGGCTGTGTGAGGCAGTGCCAGCCGGCAAAGTGCCGCACTAATTGCTTCGATGTTTACGTGTTCGTTCTTAAATTTTTTTGTTCGCCTACTGTTCTTACTGCAGTACACAGGATTTATCCTAAATTTAAGCCCAACTAGCTCTTTCGGCCAGCTTATAAGCCCTGTGTAACTTGCGTTTGTTTTGCCGGCCTCAGCCAATCGCCCAGCTCTGCGTATGCCATACAGCGTTCTGTTGCGGAAATGAGGTAGTAGCTCGCCGGGCTATTCGTTTTTCCTAATTATATAGGTTAGTTAAGCGAACTTCACGTTAAAAGTCGTGTCAGTGTGATTCGAGTGAGGCTATCTTTCGAATGAACCAAAGTTGTTTTATCTGCGAGGCCCCTGTAAATCTAAATGCTTTTCAGACGTGAAGCATCTCGTGCACGGGGCTGTGTCCCTCCCTCCCTCGTTGTCGTTCTCTGCCCTCCGCACTATACTGCATATGCGCTTCTCTTCAGCCCCGTACCTGTGGGCTGACATCAGCGCAGTCCACTACAACAAGAAACAATTAGGTGGCGCTTGGTTTCAATCCGACGACTCTCTGGCCGCAACGAGAGGTACGTGGCGCTATTCCACTGCGCTACAAACCGCGACGGGACCATTTACTACAACCGCGACTCATGTCCTTCACTCATTCAAACTACGTCCAGAATCTACTGATACAAACAAGGCACGCGAAGCTGCACGTCAACGAAAACGACGAACTGAAAACTAATGGGAACTTCAGTCGACCCCATGTCTGCTTCGCATACTACTCAGGGTTCCCCTACGGGAAGATGGGTAATTTTGTTTTAGCTCCATCACTACAGTTCGCAAAGCCCATTATGCTTTTGGTCGACGGCAACCAATTGGGATGCTTTGTTTAAAATTGCGTAATGTTGTACCTCTGGTTTCTCGCTTTCCCCCCCCCCCCAGTTTTTGCGTGACAGAGCCACAGAGTGTTGTGATACCTTAATTGCTGATCCTAAAGAAGACCATCGTTAGGAAGGAGCATCGAAGTTCAAAGCACCGCTGGAGATAAAAGGTTTCCTGGAGATGCGTCTCCGCAGATGACTGCGCCGACTCGATTCTGGGATGCTGGCGCCTTCGCGGAAAGCAGACGCAAAAGTATTTCCGTGTTGCAGTCAAGAAACATCCCCCTCGCGAGGGGCACGATCAAATGCAGAGCATTTCCGTGGGGGGCGCGCCTGCAAGTCGTATGGATTACGTATTGGTTGTTGTTGTTGTAATTGTTGTCTTCCAGCGTAGACATTGTCGATGAAGTCGATGGTGAAACGTGAAACGTGCCGTGAACCTCCTGCCGCGGCTATGACGCAACGTGGAGCGGCTATGACGCAACGTGGCGCGGCTATGACGCAACCCAATCCAACACAATCCACTTTAAATCCAAATCCAAACCAATCCAATCCAATCGAATCCAATCCAATGCCCCTCGCGAGAGAGTGTTATAGCGCCGAAATCGCGCCACCACACGAACGCGTGATGTTGACGTCACAATCACGCCACAGATGTTAGCTACCGGAGCGGGCGCGAACGACATATGTGGTTTAAGCGCGAACCGACCGGGGCGACAGAGGGTGTTGCGCACGTCCCGACCTGTTGTGCGCCCGAACCCCGAACCGAACGCGGCGAGAGAGGGTGAGCGAGCGGAGAGAAGCGGAGGAGGACGTGGGGGAGAGGGCGCACCTGTGGCCGACGGTTGAATGAGTAAAGGATATAAGGCGCGTCCGTAACGTTCCATTCTGTGTCGGCTTTGTGGCGCAGTGGGCAAAGCACCATGTACAGTCGCGTGCGATTTGAAGGTAATCGCGCGAGCTTCGACCGATAAAGGCGATAACGCCCCCGCGCGGCCTCTTTCAGAGCGACTGGGAGCTAGTTTATGCATTCTCCTCTCTCTCGGTCGCTGTTCCATCAAGCAGTGATCAGTCCCGCGACTAGTAAACCACCCTTTCCGCTTTGTGGTGATCTTGTGTGGTTGCAATCACGTGTGCGTTCTTTTCTTGGTTATCGTGAGCAACAATAGCACCCATTGTTATAAATATCCAGTATTTCCCTAGAATGCGTTTCTGCGCACCTTTTGGAGAACTGCTGTAAAATACCGCGAGTGCGCAATAAAAAAAGAGGAAGGGTTTATTGATTTTGCTGCTGAAGTGATGGCTGCTGGAATAAACAGCGACCGAGGGAGAGAAGAATGCGTAAACCAGGAACCAGGCACAGTAAAACAAGCCGTGTGGGGGCGTTATCGTCGTGGTCGGTCGACGCTCGCGCGATTACCTTCAAATCGCGCGCGACTGTACCATGCGTTCGGCCTGCAGAGTCGAAGGATCGAAACCTGGCGCCGGAAAGTATTATTTTTTTATATAGTGTAGGGGGAGCGATGCGGACTACGGACGCCAACGCGGGTGACATCGTGAGTTACTGAAATGCTCTGCATTTAAACAAAAATTAAAACATCCCCCTCGCGAGGGGCACGATCAAATGCAGAGCATTTCCGCGGGGGGCGCGCCTGCAAGTCTTATGGATTACGTATTGGTTGTTGTTGTTGTAATTGTTGTCTTCCAGCGTAGACATTGTCGATGAAGTCGATGGTGAATCGTGCCGTGAACCCCCTGCCGCGGCTATTACGCAAAGTGTAGCGGCTATGACGCAACGTGGCGCGGCTATGACGCAACACAATCCAACACAATCCACTTTAATCCAACCCAATCCAAATCCAATCCAAGCCAAGCCAAGCCAAGTCAATCCAATCCAATCGAATCCAATCCAATGCCCTTCGCGAGAGAGTGTTATAGCGCCGAAATCGCGCCACCACACGAACGCGTTATGCGAACCCAACGCGGCGAGAGAGGGTGTTGCGCACGTCCCCACTTGTTGTGCGCCCGAACCGAACGCGGCGAGAGAGGGTGTTGCGAGCGGAGAGAGGGCGAGGAGGACGCGGGGGAGAGGGCGCACCTGTGGCCGACGGTTGAATGAGTCAAGGATATAAGGCGCGTGCGTAACTTTCCATTCTGTGTCGGCTTTGTGGAGCAGCCGGTAGAGCGCCGGGCACCTTGCGTTCCGCCCGCATAGTCGTGGCATCGAAACCTGGCGCCGGAAGGTATTATCTTATTATATAGTGTAGGGGGACCGATGCGGACTACGGACGCCAACGCGGGTGACATCGTGAGTTACTGAAATGCTCTGCATTTAAAAATTCCCCCGAACCTCCCCGAGGGGGATTGTGAGGATGCAGAAATGCGAACGTCGAACGTAACGTCCTCGGGTACCATGCGAGGAAGGCACCGCACAACCTTCGATACGTCGATGGGCACGTTCACCGCCTGTCCCTTGATTCCAAACTGCCCGTTGCTTCGAGGGGAGTAGAGGCGCGATGAGCCGCTCCTCGACCGGGTTCAGATCGGGAAGATGCGCCGGCCGAGGAGGATAACGGTAGCCAAAACTCACGCAGCCCTCCTCTTCGCAGCTTTGTCTTCTTCTCCTTCTGCTTCTTCAGCGGTTCCCCTACGGGAAGATGACGATGGTGGTTGAACGCGAAGCTATCTCGTGATGGATTGTTTGGTTGGCTAATCCCTAGGGGCATCATGCCACAATCATTATCAGATGCGCTGCGCACGCCGGCAAAGGGACGCACGGCAACCCCCGACTATAATGCATTTCTGCATAAAACGCCTAGCGATCTGCGACTGACCGGCATGCATAACGAAATTCAAAGAGACTGCGGACTCATTCGTCATATTCTATTTCTCTGCCTCCTCCCTATCCCCCCCCCCAGGCATTCTCTGCGTATGTGCGTTGGCCTCATTGCCGCGGGAGGGAGTATGTTGAGAAAAAGGATGAAGACAGCGAGTCAATCGGGGCACGATCATCATCATGAACTAGGGAAATGAGAGGGGATGTAAGTGCGTCCTTAGCGGAGCCACGGCCTTGGGTACTATTCCTCAGCTTCTGTTTTTTTTAAAGGCAGAGATTTTCCACTCTTTATTCTCCTCTCCACTTGCATTATTTCCGCACCAGTTTATTTACGGATCCCCCGACCGGAACGGTCGCATTCACCGGGACGGTTATTTTCTTCAGGGGCGACTTCCCAAGTTCACACCTCCCTATCTAGAAAAAAGCAAACAGTGCTCCCTCAATCTCTACATGTTTCGCCAAGAACCCGTGACGCACCTACTTGAAAATAAAATCGTAAGTAGAAGTCAAAATGTAAGCGTCGACTTTTCAAGGAGGGACATGTAAGAGGCTCTTATTTTTTTAATTTTTTGCGTCGTACTGTTCAAGCCGGAATAAAATTTTGCAAGTGTCAGTAATAACTAAGATATCAGCATGCTTTTGAACCAGATTTTGGATAGGCAACTCTTAATAATGACTGAAAGGCACGGTGAACTTTTTCGTCCATGATCGTGGACGTTGCGCCTCACTTACTCCGGTTGTAAAATGATGCTATTTAGCTGTTTCTATGCTCCGCTTTCACTAAATGATGTTCACGCAAATACGTTGTGCTTCTACCACCTCGAGAACATGCACCCAAACGTAGAAAAGTCGGCTATATGACCGCAGAAGAAGATTTGATGAAAGTAGCCAATGGAGATGTTTCAGGTGTGAACTTTCAGATGTTTCATATTAGAAGTGGCCTCATGAAATGAACATACCCAATCAACAACGCTGCAGGAAAAAGAGATGTTCGTCCAAGAGCCGCGTCCTCTGCAGGAAGTGCGACATTTTTCTTTGGTTGACGACTCAAATCGACTGATTCTGCCTATTTCATTCTAAATATATTTTTTCTGATGAACTTGTGCCAAATTGACTACCTAAGGAGATTTCCTCCAAGGATACTTTGCGAGTTTCAGAAATGGAATCGTTTGTTTTCTTCTTCGTTCCTATTCACCCATAGTAGTGCTTTGAAGTGTAATGTCCACAAATGTGGACGCTAAAAGAAATGTTAACCAATAAACTTATTTTGCCCTTCTGGATTCCTTGTTTAATAGCCTTAAATATTCACAATATAAACGAAAAATATTTTTCACCGTGCCAGATTTAATTTGCACTAAAGGGGTTATATCAATAAGAAAATGAAGGAAATGGAGTCGCGTAGCACCGGTCATATCGTCTCCCGATGCCGGCGAAACCAGCGGGTGACACGTAGCGCAGCCATGGCGGATTAGTGAATTCACTGTTAACTTTCAACCCTGGTTCGCGTCCGTTCCTTGTAGCCGGAGTCGAGCACCGAGTGCAGGCACAGCTGGGCGAGGCAGCTGGTGGTACCATTCCTCGGAGAACGTGCCAGGATCTTCCAGAAGACGCCGACCATGTCGCGGCCCACCAGCGTATAAATCTGCAACCGGTTGCTAAAGAAGAGAGTCTGCAAAAGGATGAGAAGCCTCTGCCTCTCACGTCCCGGACAACGGGGCTCGTTTTCCGGAGGATCGCTGACAGACTTCCTCTCACGCTCGAAAACCCTCTCGATGCCACCCGCCCTGAAAACGGCCTGCCGACCATTGAACCGGCGGCACATTTGCGTCAAGCACACGATGCTCGTCATCGTCTCGTAGTCGGGGCAGGTGAGGTGGGTGACCAGTGCTTCGGTGGCTCCGTAAGTTGTAATTCTCGAAACCTTGCAGGGGTGAAAATCCGCTTCATAAGCGTTCTGGCGGGTCAGGACCTGCAAAGTATTCACGCATTCTCTGAGCAGACCCAGTAAAGGGGCCAGCTTCACATCCTGGAGTACCGCACGGCCGAGAGCCGGTGGTTCGGCTTTGCAATCGGCAATTAGGTAGACCACCGTGCTCCATCGCACCTTCAGGAAGCTGCGTCGATCTATGCACCACACCATGGTTACTGCTTCGGCGACTTCCAGGACGAGCAGCCTTTCCCGTCGTACCTCGGACGTCCACAGGCTCGCTGTTTCACACACACTGGGGGCGTCTTCCCGAGGGTCCTCCTGACTGGACCTGTGCGTCTCCGCCTGGAGCTTGCCATCCACGTTCGCCCCTGCCTTGGTGCCGTTGAATATCCGCGGTTGTCGAGTGTCCAGACAGCCTGAAACGTTCAACGACAAATAGAAGGACCACTCGTAGACAGTCGCGGGAGCGGCTACGGGCTCACCTGACGAAGCAAGCACCGCACAAGCATCGCTTCTGTGCTCGCTGCGAGCTTGCACGCCGACAGAGTACATCACCCGCTTGATTTTCCTCCCCGCATCGTCCAGGAAGCGTTCCCAGAGCTTGTCGCTCGGGTGAACGTTCACCAGTGTCGAGACACTGCCGCCGTCACAATAGTCATGCTTTTCCACTAACCGCTTGATGTCCGGCCCAAGGAAGCCGTAGATGTTCGTCGGCACCGGTGAGTCGAGGAGGCACAGCTTGAGCAGGGAGCTCATAAAGGCGATGTTGCAGAGCACGAATGCACGCATCGACAGGTCTTTCGTCACGACCCCTTGGATCTTGAGGAAAGTGGTCTCTAAATCCCGGCAGACAACGCGAACGACCTGGCCGCCCAGGCACTCTTGCCCTACGTGCAGCTTCGTGAAGTGGGACGCCTGCTGCAGCATCATCTGGTAAACCGGTTGCAGCGCGCTTGGGTGCGGCGGCGGCTGCTCCTGCTTCAGGCGTTCCTTAGCGCCCTCCCGTGGCAAGCACGGAACGTCGAGGTCGTAAATTCTGATTTCTTCCTCTTCCTCTTTACTCTCGTCCAAATCGCCCTGAGCGTACCCGATGATGCCCTCCATGTTCACCCTGCCTGCAGTCACCAGCGGCCATTGTGGCGCGCTTTCAGGCACGTTAGCCGTTTCGGCGGCGTCCACGCTTTCAGCGGCACAGTTGGTCGTACACGGCCGACGCTCTGAAGAGCCTTCACGAACATCTTTGGTCCTGGCGGCGTCCGAATGTTGAGCTCCATCGCAGGCAGAATACAACGGGTGTTCCGACGATCCTTGAACCTCTGCGGCCAAAGCGCCCAGGCTTTGAGTGACGTCGATGCGCGAGGACGGCTTGAGATCTGAAGATTCTTCAGGAACCTCGGCGGTTGGGGGGTCGCAGAGACTTTCAGTGACATCACTGCCCGAATGCGGCGGGGCGTCCGAGGAACCTGCTTCTTCCATGGGGTTCTTGTTGGCAAGCGCGTTCGGGGGTACCGATGTCGAAGCGATGTGGAGGGCTGGTGCGAAGAGAATCCGCTAAGCGTCTGCGCTCCTCCTTGCTTTTCCGAAACTCCACTGCGTGTTTGAGGCACCGATGTAAGAAGCACGACGTTAAAACGGCAAATTAACGCAGAAAGGGACGCAAACCGACACTGAGCATACAGCGAACGCGCAGGACGAGCCACCGGGCATGAAGGCGCACGTGGATCACGTGTTGTAGTTGCTTTGTTTCTGGTGCATACCCACTTGGGGGATTGACCTTGATCGGTTGCTTTATTTTGGCCTACTGGGCTCGATTTAGGAAACTAAGATTTGGAGAAAAAATACTCATAATAATTGTACAAAATATATACAAATTTGTAAAAAAGAACTGCGCACTACACGAGAAGTTTTAATAAAAGGATCTTCTTTCGTGTGTGTACAGGTAAAAAAAACGTCGAGAAGAGCGACTAACAGGGTAGGTGGCTTGTCTCTGAGAGGTAGGCGTGGCCGGCTGTAACCAAATGCCACTAAACGAAAGTAAGACCAGCATTGAAAAAATGAGTACGAGTCGTTGAATTGGCTCAGCAAGGTATTTTATTTTCATTAATGAGAAACCGTGGCAATGCAATAAAAAATGCTTTGTTTTCAGGTTCATCACAAAGAGCACAACGACCAGTAGCGGTGAGACCAGCGCGGTCCATATAGAAGCTCAGTTGTAGAACTCTACAGGGCAAGATAGTTAAAGTAACCTTGCACTGGCGAGATTCGCCAGAGCGGGAGTTACATGCATATGCCAAATGGGCATAATCATCAAAGGAGGTGATGACACCCTTGGGCAGCCTCACCAGACGTAGATATTGACCTATCCGTGCTCCGGTCAGTATACATGGAAATGGGCTGACGTCGATCGAAGGGCCGTCTAACGATGACAGCTCTAAAGAATCTGCTTCTTCATTCAAGCATAATCCTTTATCACGTGGGACCCATATCAGGCGGATTTCTCTTAACTGGGAAGGAACCAAACAAATTGCCTCCAATCAAACACCCACAACAATTACTGATGCGAAATACCGAACGCAGCCACGACGACAGAAAGAAAGCGGAGAGGAGCGTCTGGGGAAAGGTGACGAGGAGGGCTGCACGCGTGGCTATGACGTTATCTCTCTGACTGCCTCCCGACCTGACTCTTGTTTCCTGCATCGCCGCCAAGGAGCGCCGTCTTCCGCCCTGCATCTTTGCAGACGCTGTTCAGTTCACCGCTAATCCAAACTACCTTAACGCCGTTATCATACATTATGTGATTTGCACTGCACACGAGGATGTGATGGAAAATGAAAAAGTATTTGACTGAAGAGCTGTTAGGTCAGCGGGGTCCTTAGTCCAGTACCCCGTGTGTTCTACCCGCCGTCTTAGCCCTTTTGAACAGCCATTACTGCCTATTCGGGTCAGAGCTGGCACGTTCACTCTCCCACTGCTCGTAGGGACTGAAATTGGTTTCAATTGGCTGTGTCGCGTCGCATCTTTTGCATGAGTAAGAGCTGGGAGTTGAGGGGGGGCTGGAGGGAGACAGGTTAGTCCGCAACCTTTTGGAAAGGCCTGAACTACGTTGGCGGCCGGTTGGAGGTGGTCTTCGGTTATTACTGCTGATGCTGTGTTGATCCAAATAGGGAACTTCCCACGGGGGCTCTGAATGAGCGCGGATTAGATACCCGGCACTGTGCTCGTTGAGTGCACCGTCTGTCTATGTGTACTTTTGTTTGGGCGTAGCTTAGTCGGTACTACGAGGGGCTATTGCTGCGTTACTCTATTCTGGTCCAGGTTTCATTTGTGGCAGTGCCAATTACTGATTTTATTTGTTCGCGGGACCGTTCTGTTGAAGGCAATGGTCGCGAAAGAACCCTTAGAGGGTAGAGGTTTACTGCTTTGCAGTAAAAATCAAATGTGCGAAGAGGAACTGAATTTTGGGGGGTTATCAATGCGGGGCAAAATGCTCATGAATCAGGCACAAAAGCGACATTTAGTATCTGAGAAGGTTCGTGTTTCAATGCTAGTACTATTGCCATGAACTCAGCACTTCAGATTGGAGGGAATTCACGTAGGCCAATCGAAAGCGACCAGTTCAGTGGTGGACTGAAAATTCTTACACCCGCTATCTCCTCAGGGTGAGACGCATCCGTCAATACTGCAACGTGTGAATTCAAGCTAGCGAGATAGTCGTACAACTAACCCGTAGTAACCGTGTAGGCAGCATTTTTCACTGTTAAGAAAAATGTTATTACAGGATAGGGGAACAGGGAGAACTTCCCAAGAAGGCGGCATAACTGTCGGAATGTTAACATTAAGGGGGAAAGTAATGTCTGGGCATACACACATTGAGGGCGGTATTGGTGGGCCACCACGAGTTAGAAATAGTGCCTATTGCGCTACCATTAGCGATGTATCTCTGCTCAAGGGTGACTAAAAAAATCTAAGCACCGTCAGCACAGTTAAAAGCTTAAAATCAGACTCTAGTACAGGCAACCAGGATTCTGAATACAGGATGTTATTAGCCACGTCTCTCTGAAGGCCGAGACACGATGTCTGGGCACGTCGCTCTAGATGAATAAGCGGATTGAGTTCGTGTATTGGGGACCCTGAAAAGAGAGAACAACCAAATTCTAATATAAGGCGCGTACCAGCTTCAAACGAGTATTAACGTTTTTCTTCTCATCCCAAAATTCCGGTTTGTAATTCTGGGCAACCGACCAAGTGTTTCCCCCCTTCGTCGCAATGTGCATTATTGGATGCCGCCAATGAAGCTTACAATCACAAACAATCACCAAGTATTTTAAAGTTGTCACTCGCTGAATAATATCCTCCCGGTATGTAAGGCACTGATACGGGGAATACCGAGACCGCGCACGTGTAACGCTAATCGACAAATTCAGCCATGTTGCATACCTTTCGACATACGCCCTCCCGTACCTTCACCCAAGTAAAATGGAGCTGTCTAAAATCAACTGCATTATACGAAAAATATACAAAATGGCGCTTTTAATCCCTCAAAGTACTTGCACTGCGAAACTGGAACGCCTAGGCATTTACAACACCGCTGAAGAGCTCATAAAAGCCCATTATGTCAGTCAACTTTCCCGCATTTCTACTACTTCTACTGGCAGATACATCCTAAAGTCACTCGGGCTTCATGCACCGATTGTTACTGAAACCAGAGTATACAGTCCTCTCGACTTGCACACTCTCCTGCTTGTGCGGCCGATTCCCCGCAGTATGCACCCGAAGCACATTATCAAACGCCGTGAACATCGCGCACACGTCCTAGACCGCAAATACCTCATGGGCCAGACAACCTCCTATGTGGACGTCGCTAGTTATACCCGTCACAACGCCTACGCAGCCACCGACATCTTTGATCCAAAGGCAATCTCTTAGCACTCACTCACTCTCCGAACGCGCTCCCCTGCCACTGCGGAAGAGGCGGCCATTGCGCTAGCACTCACTCATCGGCCTACCCCAACAATTGTTATTTCTGATTCGAAAACGGCCATTGGAAATTTAGCCCGTAGGATTATTTCCCCGCTGGCTAAAAAATTCGCCTTCAAAATCCTCCCACTTCCCACGCGGAGTTGATTTGGACTTCTCCCCATGCGGGGCTGGAAGGAAACAAAGCGGCTAACCTTACAGGTCGAAAGCTAACCCACCCAGCTCGGCAAGGTCGCACACCTTCCCAAGGAGCCCAATCAAACCACGACAGCGCTGTGACTGTCAAGGAAATTGCCTGCCACTACCGCCTCTCTCGCCGGCGCTACCCTCCGCCCGGTTGGTCACTCTGTATCACCGAGGAAAGGTGCTGGCGCATTCTCCAAACCAACACTCTACCCTGTCGCGCCAGACTACATGCAATTTATCCATCTGTATTTCCCTCTCCCAATGTCCCGACTGTGCAGCCCACAAAACAGTTGCTCAGATCATTTGGCAATGCCCTCAAAACTCATTCCATCTCCTCTGTAGTGTGGAGCACTGGGAGGCGGCGTTAGGCAGATGGGATGCACCGGTCTAGCAAGTAGAGCACTGTACGGGCCGGGGGCCGGCCCGAAAGCCGGGGTCCGACCAGGCCCGCGGGCCGCGCCAGGACGCCCGAAATCGATTATTGGTGGGCCCGGGCAAGGCCCGGGCTCAGTGCCACGGGCCCGGGCCGGGCTCGGGCTCGACGCCATAGGCCCGGGCTGGGCTCCGGCTTGAATTCATAGCCCCGGCCATTAACATTTCCGACGTGAAGTGTAGAAAAGAGTATAAAATTGAATGTTCTGAGTTTACTTTTACGCGTCTGGGTGTTAGTTGTACACATTGTTTTAAAAACATGTTTTGCTAGGTCTGATATTCACTATACTGTAATTTTATGCACATTTCATGTACTGCATCCACGGTTTGTATTTGAGTGTATAACGCATTAAAGATACGGTTACAAGGAATGCCCTAGCGGGGAAGGAATTAAGACATTCTGGAGCTGTACATTTATAACTATGTAACTGTGTTTTAGGATGTCGAACCAATCTAACTGCGGCTGCCATGGCTGGAAATCAAACTCGCGTGCCAGAGAAGCGCCACCGCTTAACAACCACTGCAGGGAAAATATTTCAACGCACGCACGTACTCCTGGATTCAAATGGGGAGCAAGAAATTTCTGCGGTACCAACTTGTGACCGAGACAACCACGTGGAATTGCCAAGAGACGGGTCATCAAAGGTGATGGTGCCTCTCGTTTAAGAATACGAGCTATTATTACGCCGATATGGCGTGAACTGCAGACAGTGTAAGCTAAACTACGTGCACTTTTAAACCCTTTTTTTTTGCGTTTCATTTCAGGACGTGCTTGTACAGACTAGATGATCCGTCTGATTTCCGCTACGAAAACACTGGTCCAAATATTGTAAACAAATTTTCTTCAGCGTCTAAGATCGGGCCTGGTCACACACACGCGGGCTCTCCCTAGGCTCAAAAATAAATGACCGGGCCCGGCCGGGCCTGGGGTTGAGACGGTAGGCCCGGGCCGGGCCCAGGTTAGGTTCACGTATGAATGCCCGGTCCCGGGTCGGGCTCGGGCTTCACAAAGCGGGCCCGGGCCGGGATCGGGCCTTAAAATCAGGCCCGTGCAGTGCTCTACTAGCAAGGACTCGCGCCAGCAGCCCACATCACCGGCGCCCTCCGAATGCTGGTCACCACTCGTCGTTGTCCCAACGGTTCCAGAATAAAGTTCTTTCTTTCTCTCTGTCTCTACAGAATCCAAATATTTTTGCGACACTTGATAAAGCTCATGGATGTCCCCTGCTGCTTTGAAAAAGGCTAAATCATCCGCATAAACATAACGGCAGACTTCATTGTTTGTAGGAATGGATCTCATGAGCATATTTAACAGAACAGAACAAACCACTGACCCTTGCGGAACGCCCTTTGTCTGATATACTCTAGAAGCCTTAAAACAGTTTTTCGAGCAAGAGAACTCCAGGACAGATAAAAACTGCTCAATACATGAAATATAGTATTTAGGGTATAACTCATTGTTTAAGTGTAGCTATAAGGACGCTGTATTCTATACTGTCGTATGCTTTCGCAATGTCCAGTGCGACAAGCGCGCAGATTTGTTTCTTTCTACGGGAAAACTGGACGCGGCTCTCGATTTCCACATGAGTGGACCAAATGGAGAAGCTTGTACGGAAGCCAATCTGATGTGCACTCAACTACATTTTCCCTAGATACGAATCCAAGTATATGGTCGTGCGAAATTCTTCCGTTCAATTTGACTAAGGTACTGGTCCAACCAATTGGGCGAATATTGTCCGGAATAAAGCTAAGACTGGGGATTCCAATAGTGGTACAATTTTTGCAATTTTCTAATCTTCGGGCTCCAATGATGTTTCTAATGATGTATTGATAATGTTTAACAGATCGTGACTGGATTCCTCAAAAAGAAGCTTTATCGCTGTAGTGAAGATGCCATCGGGCCCTGGAGAGGATGCCAGGAGCCGCATGACTATATCCGCAATCTCCTTCATCGTGACCGAGTTAAAGCCTTAACCATGGGTATTTTCAATGACCATGGGTCGGACAGAAGGCGTGAACCTTGTTTGCAAAGCCCGGGCCACGTTTCCGAGCGACATTAAGATTTCTTCCGGCCTTTCCACAATGGATGCAGCGTTGCTTCTATCGTCAGTGCTCTTGGTGTTACGGAAAAAAGCAGAGTGCGCCGTTTTTTAGTTTCTATAAGCGCGGAGAACCGTTTCAAATAATAGTCATGCTTACCGGTTGAGATGGTTCGGCGAAAAATTGCGGACAAATACGCGAAATTGGTCTAATTATCGTGGCTCTCATTAAGAATTATTTCTTAATGCGAAGTTTTCTACCTCGATCGGCCAACGATTCCTTAGTGGCGTGCGGGACAAGAGACTCCGAACGCGGATGGGGAGAGGAAGCGCAGTTTTCACTCCCGGAGCACAGAGTATATGCCACGGCGATAGGTCCCTATTTACCAGCGTTCCCACCGCGCAGCTGCCTGTTCGCACAGGCGGGAGCGTTGGAGGGGCGGCTTCGTCGTCTGCTTTAGCGAAGGTTGTTTTTGGCCGGTTCTGGCGTGCTTCGCGTCCATTGCACGCTTCCTTCGCACGGCTTCATTAACTTGTTTGACAGCACATCCTGCGTTACCCGGACCAGACGGAATTAAAGGGACACTGAAGTGTATTTGTCAAGCTACCGGTTTTGCTTGCAGCGGCTAGACTGGCTCAAATCACCACACTTTTCATCGTTTATCCGGTTGATAAGTCGTTAATTATTTTATAAAGCGGGAAAGAAGAAAAACTACCATGCGTGGTCTGTGGCGGCCGCACCAACTAAAGGCTTTGACGTCGGGAGGAGATGGCACCGTGATTGGACGATATCAAAGGTTACCATTCAAACAAGTTTCGGTTTCGGTTTTGAGAAACAACATGCTTGACATCCGACGACATCGTCGGATGGGCATTCTCGATATCTCAGTAATCGCCGCACCGCGCTTCTGCCATGTTCTCCGCTGTAAAACGGCTGAGATAAACCTCCCAGTACAGCTTGGAATCGTAGAAATCACTAGCCGAGGCCTATGCAGTGGAAGAATGCCCTCCGTGTCACCGCAGACGCTGAAATTCCATGCGCTTTTCCCGCATATTCGGAGCTTGCCTCATTCATGCATGTATCTTAAAAGGCGTGTTCTCACCAGGCCAAGGGTCTGCTGATTCAGGCCTGTGCCCACTGCCCGCAAGCAGTCGGTGCTTGTGGCAACAGCACGCTAATGAGAACTAGCTAGCGTGTCAGTGGCAGTCTGCGCGCGTTCTGAGAACTCGGTCGTAGTGCAGTGGACGTTACGGCCCATAAATGGTGAACTCAGTCTAGAAAACATTGGCCCAAAAAGAAAAAAAAAATAACTTAAAAAAAATTATGTACCCTCGGGATTCGAACTTGCGACTTGCAAAACTATAATCCAGCGCCTCAGACAACTCGGCCACAATCCCTTTTTTTTATTTACTGCCCATCTCGGACAGCAACACCAGGTACCAGGTACAATGACAAAGAAAAAAATCACAGTAATGCCGCCATGCCCCCAGGACCGGTGTTGTCATTTAAAATTCCCTAAGAGTAGTCGGGGGTTCAATTTTAGACAACCACTCTGGTGGAGAGTTCTTCGCTCTCCTAACTTCAACAAACTGTGACACACTTTCCCTAAAACACTGTCTCGTTGGTCGCGCGTCGATATCGCAATGCAGCCAAGCCATGCGAGAACGCCAAATGCTGTGCAGACCTAACAACATGGCACTGTCAAATGGTACACCATCCTCTCTATCAATGCACAAAAAACGAATACCGTGCGGACTAAGTGGAAAATCTTTCTGGAGTGACCGTTGGAGGACATCCCAAAGAACACTGCGGCCCAACAATGAAGAAAAACATGCATCACAGCAAGCCGGCCTAGTAGGAAACCATTCATGATTGGACTTGCGCAAAACAAACGGGGACAAGGTTGGAACCACAAGGACGAGCGCACTATAACAATTGGTTTAATTTCTTGGAAGAAAGACATATATACCCCACAGACCTGCGTACAACATCTCAGTAAAAGCTTTACAGCGCACACACATCGCATAAGTAGGTCAGCTTCTACACAAAAGGCGACAGCAGCGTCAATTCCTTATCTAACAAGGCCACAGAAGGGTGGCTGATGCACTTGTCTTTGTGCTGTGAGATTAAAAACGCTTCCACAATCTCTCTTGAATTTGGTTTAGGATGCTAAAACAACACCGAAGTTTTCTCTACGATAGGTGCGCAATCACTTCTTTTACATTTTTTACAATGCGTGGCCAAGTGTTTGTAAGGCCTTCCTTTTAAACTTGAAGCACGTTCTCTTAATCTTATATTCAGGCACCTTCCGGTTTGTCCAACATACACGTGCCCACATAGCAAGGGCATCCTATAAACCACGTTTTTTACACATTCAACAAATCGAAGCTTGTGTTTGACATTGCATACATGGTTGTATTTGTCTTTTCCTTCGTATTTCTGTTTTACCCTTAAACACACACTTCCTATTTTGTTTTTTGCCGAGAAAACCACTTTCACATCATAGTTCTCTGCCAACATTTTTAGACGGTGCGAAAGGCCATGTACAGTCGCGTGCGATTTGAAGGTAATCGCGCGAGCTTTGACCAATAAAGGCGATAACGCCCCCGCGCGGCCTTTTTCGGAGCGACTGGGACCTAGTTTATGCATTCTCCTCTCTCTCGGTCGCTGTTCCACCAAGCAGTGATCACTCCCGCCGCTAGTAAACCACCCTTTCCGCTTTGTGGTGATCTTGTGTGGTTGCAATCACGTGTGCGTTTTTTTCTTGGTTATTGTGAGCAACGATAGCACACATTGCTATAAATGTCCAGTATTTCCCTAAAATGCGTTTCTGCGCACCTGCTGTAAAATACCACGAGTGCGACGTCGTCGCTGCGTGCGCGATAAAAAAAAGAGGAAGGGGTTATTGATTTTGCTGCTGGAGTGATGGCTGCTGGAATAAACAGCGACCGAGGGAGAGAAGAATGCCTAAACCAGGAACCAGGCAGAGTAAAACAAGCCGCGTGGGGGCGTTATCGTAGTGGTCGGTCGACGCTCGCGCGATTATCTTCAAATCGCACGCGACTGTACATACGGAATACCGGTCACTTTGGATCGTTGTGCGCATTCTTCAGGTCTAACTTCCTGTACGTGTTTCAGCTTTCTTAGTAGTCTCTCACACGAAGCCTACAACACATGTAAAGGATAGCCGGCTTCCCGCAAACGTGACACCTGTAGTCCAAAGGCCTGATTTACCGAGTGAAAGCACGATTTAAACAAAGCGGACCTGAAGCACGCTAGCACTAAGCCATTCCTAACAAGCCTAGAATGATCAGATGAAAAGCTTAGAAGAGGCTTTCCGGTCCTTGGCGAATATACCCAGCACACACGACCTGGTTCAAACTTCAACAGTACATCAAGAAACTTCAACTTATTGTCCACAGGAACTTCCGTAGTGAATTTTAGCCCATTTCCTCTTAAAACGAAGGCGTCAAGTACCTTTTCCTTGAAGGCAACGATGTCAAATTCGGAACCCAAAACTAAGTAATCGTCTACAAATCTAAACACCTTAGACACAACACCATCTAAATGTCTGCACAACTCTCTATCTACACGACTATCTATCGGTTCGAAGGTTGCTCCCGTTCTTAGCACCATTTTTCTTAGTCATGTAGATAGAGAGTTGTGCAGAGATTAAGATGGTGTTGTGTCTAAGGTGTTTAGATTTGTAGACGATTACTTAGTTTTGGGTTCCGAATTCGACATCGTTGCCTTCAAGGAAAAGGTACTTGACGCATTCGTTTTAAGAGGAAATGGGCTATAATTCACTACGGAAGTTCCTGTGGACAATAAGTTGAAGTTTCTTGATGTACTGTTGAAGTTTGAACCAGGTCATGTGTGCTGGGTATTTTCGCCAAGGACCGGAAAGCCTCTTCTAAGCTTTTCATCTGATCATTCTAGGCTTGTGAGGAATGGCTTAGTGGTAGCGTGCTTCAGGTCCGCTTTGTTTAAATCGTGCTTTCACTCGGTAAATGAGGCCTTTGGACTACAGGTGTTACGTTTGCGGGAAGCCGGCTATCCTTTACATGTGTTGCAGGCTTCGTGTGAGAGGCAACTCAGAAAGCTGAAACACGTACAGGAAGTTAGACCTGAAGAATGCGCACAACGATCCAAAGTGACCGTTATTCCGTATGTACATGGCCTTTCGCACCGCCACCCGCCGCGGTGGCTCAGTGGCTAAGGCGTTGCGCTGCTGAGCACGAGGTCGCGGGTTCGGTTCCCGGCCGCGGCGGCCGCTTTTCTGATGGAGGCGAAAAGCAAAAACGCCCGTCTGTACGAGATTTCGGCGTACGATAAAGATTCCCAGGTGGTCAAAATTAATCCGGAGCCCTCCACTACGGCGCGCCTCATCGCCTGCGTTGCGTCGGCGCGTTAAACCCTACAATCAATCAATCAATCAAATCAATTTCGCACCGTCTAAAAAACGTGGCAGAGAACTATGATGTGAAAGTGGTTTTTTCGGCAAAAAACAAAATAGGAAGTGTGTGTTCAAGGGTAAAACAGTAATATGAAGGAAAGGACAAATACAACCATGTATACAATGTCAAACACAAGCTTCGATTTGTTGAATGTGTAAAAAACGTGGTTTATAGCATACCCTTGCTATGTGGGCACGTGTATGTTGGACAAACCGGAAGGTGCCTGAATATAAGATTAAGAGAACACTCTTCAAGTTTAAAAGGAAGGCCTTACACACACTTGGCACGCATTGTAAAAAATGTAAAAGAAGTGATTGCGCACCTATCTTAGAAGAAACGTCAGTGTTGTTTTCGCATCCTAAACAAAATTCAAGAGAGATTGTGGAAGCGTTTTTAATCTCACAGCACAAAGACAAGTGCATCATACACGCTTCTGTGGCCTTGTTAGATAAGGAATTGACGCTGCTGTCGCCTTTTTGTAGACGCTGATCTACTTATGTGACGTGTTTGCGCTGTAAAGCTTTTACTGAGATGTTGTACGCAGGTCTGTGGAGTATATATGTCTTTCTTCCAAGAAATTAAACCAGTTGATAGAGTGCGCTCGTCCTTGTCGTTCCTTCCTCGTCGCCGTTTGTTTTGCGCAAGTCCAATCATGAAAAACATGCTCCACAGTTTCGGGTTGTTTGCAAATGGGGCACTCGGTTCCCCATGGAACCGAGAGCCCCCTTTCATTGATCCAAGTAGCGACTGAAAGTGTACTCGTGTGCAATTTAAAAAAGAAAGTCTTTGCCCCAGGTGACACTTCCATTCACTTGACTCTTTTTAAGACATCTTGTCCTGGACCATTGCTATACCGAGCTCTATACAGTGGCACTGGGAAGACTACGTCACATACATCCTTATACAATTTTTTCCTAGTTACAGTGGCCAGATATTGCATCGAAAAACGCGTTGATAAAAACCGGAAGTACAAAACAATTTCTTTAAAATATCCATGGACACCACCTGGCATGCAACTTGAAGAAGCCACAAATTCTGGCAAAGCACGCATTAACCGAACTTGGATTACAGTGCATAGAAAAGGGTCCTGTACATCGCGTAGAAATAAAAATTGATTTACGAGTTGCCGGACAAACAGATGAGTCAGTCCTAATCCGCCTTCACGGATTCGCCGAAACAAATTCGTCCTACTGCTCCTTTCCCACGTGGACCCCCACACAAAAACAGCAAATACGCGATGCAGCTTCTGGGCATTCAAACGCGAACAATGCAGCACTTGCATAACGAACTAAAGCTTTGCCACGAAGAAAAGATTACAAGTCGTGGCTCTCGCAAACACTGACAGCCCAGTTGCTTTCATTTTTTCCGCTTTCTCTTTCAGTGATTTCACCTGCCCCCGCCAGTAGGGCTCACTGTCGCGATAGTATTGAAGAGGGGTTCCCAAATACTTTACTGGGGTGGTTACCCAAGCTACATTAGCAAAGATCCCTGGCGTTGACATCCATTCACTGTGCCGAAACCCCAGGCATTTTCCCCAATTTACCAGACTCCCCGTGACCTCCCCAAAATGCTTCACTGTTTCCACGGCGAACATTACGCTTTCTTTGTTCGAGCAAACAACGGCAATGTCGTCAGCATAGGTGAGAAGATTTACCTGTCTCCTGTAATTTAAATCCGCTTATTTGAGCATTATGAATGATGCTGAGGCACAGCGCTTCTATGTATACACAAAATAATAAAGGGATTAGGGGGCAACCCTGGCGTACCGAACGCTGCACCTCGATGACCGCTCCCAATTCCTTATTCACTATCAACCGTGTAGTGCAGTTCCGGTACGCCAACGCCACTCCCCGTACAATGACAGAACCAAGGTTGATGTGCTCTAAAACATAAAACAGGATCTTGTGGGAGACGCAGTCAAAGGCTTTCTCCAGGTCGAGCTGGAGAATCGCCACGCCCGAGCCCAATGCATCGCAACATTCCAGTACGCTCCTCGCCTTGTGGATGTTCGTAAATATGTTACGACGCCTGATGCCACACGTCTGATGTGGACCTACAATTTTCTGGATTACCATTTGTAACCTTTTCCCCAGAACCTTCATAAAAATTTTGTAATCAACGTTTGTCAGCGAGATTGGTCGGTATGCTTTAACATCCCGTAATTATTGCCCGTCGTCTGTTTTCGGAATCAGTATTGTATGGGAGGTAGAAAAAGATGGAGGAAGCGTTTCAATTTCGTAGCCTTGATTGTACATGTAGGCAAGAACAGGAGATATCAAACATTTCAGATGTTTATAGAACGCCGCACTAAGCCCGTCAGGACCCGGTGACTTGCCCGGATTCAGGTTTTCGATGGCACACTTAACTTCCTCGGCAGAGGAGGGTTGTTCGAGCCATTCCTTTGTTTTGTCATCCAAGCGTGCAACGCATCGATAAAATCTCGCTTGTATTTTTCTATGTCGGTTTCTCTGCACGCGAACAGTGCCTTATAGTAATCGCAAAATGCGCGCTCCTCGATCCAGCACGGGCGAGTTTTGATATATAAGGTATATAATGTATAACCAGTTTACACTTTTATATAGTTTTATTATGTCAAGTACTTTAGGTGACTATTTTTTCTATAGCGCCTGTGCAGTAAGTGTCTCCCAAACTTCCACAATATCTCACGTCCAGCAATTGCATTTCTTGGACAAAAAACCTACGGAGATGTCTGGTCGTGCTGCTAACCGCTGTGCTTGTTCACCCAGCGCAAAGAAGTTCTTCCTGCTCCCGAGTTTTGCGCTCTACGGTAAAAGTTTCAGTTGATTTTATTTCCTTAACACCAATATTGAGTTCATTTACTCTTCTCACGCCTTCAAGTGGCCTTCGATTTTCCTACTAGCGTAAAGTCAGCGAAGCGTCCCATGTGCGCTTGTGCAGCGCTTGTGGGGAGCGACCCGGATACGGAGCTTGATACAGTGTACGAACTAACAAAGTAAAGAAAGGCACATTTTTCCATTCACGAATGTGTGGTGGCTTACTTACAATTGAGCGAGCGAATTGCGAGGACCCGTTGGCGGCCGGGGGTCTAAACTTTTGACCGAGTGACTCGATCGGAAGGTCAGCAAACCTTGCAGTAGCGCCACCAATTGCCAGCTCGTCTGCTCGTGACGTCACACGAAAACGCCACAAAAAATGGGCGACGGTGCAGAGAGGAGGACAGCATTTTCGAATTGCTTTTTTTTACTAAATAAATTCGCGTTAACGCGCTCAGAGTGGTCGAAACATGGCCTATGGACTCCGGACTACAATTTGCGCGAGTAATCCCGCAATGTTTACAAATCACTTCGGTGTCCCTTTAAGTGGTGGTACCGCCACGATACGTAAAGGATAGGTTTGCAGGGCGGGAAAACAAAATATAGAAACCAATACAGTCAACCGTCCGCCAGAGAAACCTTACCTTTTGCGCACTGCATGCCACGAAAGGGACTTCGTTTTATAAATTGGTGAATACGAATTCGGTTGTCTTTTAACAGGTATTTTAAAATGCTAAAGGAGCAACTGGTTCTGATCAATAGCTATTACAAAAGTTCTCTCAGCTTTCTCGCAATTCTCAACCTTACTAAGCTAACCAGTATAAATCGGTATAAATGGGAATCGCATCGTTCACATGCCCAATACTTTGGGTGTCTCCTCTTGTGTCGCGTGGTGGTGTAGCCCCGAGCCAACACATCAGGATGGCTAGGTTCCGCTGACTCACCCTTCGAAAGACGCTCCTCTCCGTTTTCACTCAATTCCTGTTCACGGCCAGGCTGCAGCGGCGGCGTAGTGTGGCGCACTAGCCCGGCCGTGGCCGACGCTCCTGCGTTCAGGGCCACCCCCGCGAATACCATGTAACGGCTGGCAGAATATCGGGTTTCGCACTTTGTAGAGACACGCTTGTGAATTCAACTAACGTAGCACGGGCAGTTGTTGTGGGTGCCGTTTAAAGGTTTGCTTTCCAACCACCTTCACAACGAGGATTGGAGTCAATTTTTTCCATGCCGCTTTCGTACGCCGATAATCTCTCGCACAATCATTATTCTTATACTGTCTCTCTTGGTGGACAAAACAAAAAAACCGCACAATTTTTGAACTTTTCATTAATGCTGTTACATTTAGGGCCCTTATCTCTATGGAATCGCTGGGCGAATATGCATGTCACGAACTCAACTTCTTTTTCATAAATTCATAGTTAAGTAAGGCCTGTACAACATTTGGTATGCTTGGGGAAACCGCAATATGAAAAACTATCGGAACGGGGTCGCTACTTGTAGGACTATCTACTGCACGCCATGATTGAACGAACGCACCCTTCGCGAACGTTAGGTCTAAGACTGAACGCGCTTGCTTCCAGAAAATTTTCGCACTACCAGAGTTACAGCATACTACGCCATTTTGCTCTGTCCAGTTAAACTAAATCTAACCGGAGGTGTCCGTCTTGAAGCGCAAGCTCACATTGTGTGAATAAAAATCTCCGGCAACAATCACGTTTTGATTACAGGAAGGGGCGATATCCAGGGATTATGTGGGGATGAGAGGGAGGGATAAAGCTTTAATGAACACTGAAGAGGTAAGCCACAAAAACGGTGGGGTTTGCAACTTCAGATGAGGGTGAACATAGTGAGGCGAAAATGAGAACAAAAGGGGAAGAAGTACGGAACAACAATGAATATTGGGGAAGAAACTAAAATCACTTCTGAACGTGAAAAAAATCTACAGCACTATGAGAAAAAATAACTGAGGATGCCAAGGTTAAAGAACCTCGATTAATGGCGAGTCAGACAAAAAAAGTTAAGAGAGTCTTTGTCCCTCACGCCGCGTCAGCGTGATTTTGCCACTAACCACGAGAGTGATGTAGCTCTAAAGCGTTTCCACGTAGGAGTCGCCCAGGAGTTGTTTTCGCTCTTTCGCGATGAGTTATATGTGGCGCGCAGTAACATAAGACATGCCGTATGTCTTCCCTCACAGGGAACACGGAGCACAATGGCGAGTCCGGCTAGCCTATCTTAAAAAGAAAGCTACCACTGACGGCAACGTTCAGGCATATACGGTGAAGAACAACCTCTATTTGCTTTGGTAGGCCTCGTGGAAACTGGAAATTTCAGGGAACGTGAATCGCGTGGAGAGGCAAGGGTATCCTAAGGGGGTCATGTCGCGCTGCAACTGAAGCTTCCATCTCAGTGAATTCACGGCCGTACATCCATCTTGTCTGGAATACGGGATTCCAATTGGTGCATACACATTGTGCGCCTCCTTCGCTGCTGCGTCAGGGACGCCGTTCCCCAGGATGCCAGAAGGACCTGGCACCCATTGAAGGGAGCTGCAGTGCCCGTCTCGTAGTCCAAGTTTGTGCAATGGGTGTAGATCACGCACAAGTTGGCTGCACTGGTAGAATAACTTCTGGAGTGCGTGCAGGGCAGGCCGCGACTCGGTAAAGATCACCCATTGCCGAGCGGGACTTTAGATGATGTGAAGGAGTGCCGCCCTTATATCGGTCAATTCAGTGAGGGTGGAAGACGACTTGTGAATGAGTTTCTCTTTTCCAGTTAGTCCCGCCGACGGAATCCACACTCCAAACTCCACACCCGTCAGTATACACGTGAACGTGGCCATGATAACGTGAGCTCATATGCTCAAGCGTGAAGTATCGCAATACTTGGCTCAAGCAAAGATGATTTTTTCCATATACCTGATAAGGTGAGGCATATATCCCATAGTGCAACTTCCCATGGCGTAAAGCCAGGCTTTCTTGGGCGTTCGAAGTTGGCCGGTAGGAGGCTGCGTACAAAAGGGGAAGACACCTGCTCTAGAGGATGGTCAGCACACCGGGTTACGTGACGGAGGGCGGTGCGAAGAAACACTTGAGCTTGGAGTGTCTGGGCGGACATGAACCTTGCTTCAGTGAGTTTCATTCATGGATGTGCACTTTGGAAGGCCCAGGCAGATGCGCAGAGCTTGAGCCTGTGCACATTCTAGAACTGTGAGATTTGTCTGAGACAAACTAATCAGCGCTTGGAGGCTCTATTGCAGAAGGCCAAGAAATAGTTTCTGATAGAGTCGAAATATATAAGACACTGAACAGCCCCATGTTTTCCCTGTCAGCATCCGGAAAATGGAGATAAATTAGTGCAGCCGTTCTCTGAGGGGACGGATATGGGGTCCCAAGAAAAGGATTGATCTAGTGTTACTCCAGGAAACTTGTGGTTATGAACGTACTGTATTTCTGTGTTATTTATGACCAGAGGATAGGGGGATACATCCCGCCTTGTAAAGGCGACTGAGGCAGACTTTTCTGGAGAAATGATCAATCCGCAGGTACTGAGGTCCTTTTGAATTGCAAGAAGAGCTGTCTGCAGTATGGATGGTATACTTCTCCGGTTTTTGCCATAAGCCCACGCACACGTATCATCAGCGTAGAGAGATATCTTGACACCTTGGGGTAGTACCTTCATGATGCGGATGAGATACTAAACAGGACCGGATTTAGAACTCCGCCTTGAGGGACGCCCTGTTAAATATCATGCCGCCTTGTGTCGTCTTCATTGTTGGTCATATAGGCATACCGATTCTGCACGTAGTCACAGAGCCAAGTGTGCATCCGCCCTGGTATCCCTACAAACGTCATTTCCCTTCGAATAGCTTCATGCGCAACGCTGTCAAAAGCCGCCTTGATGTCTAGGAAGAAAGCTATACGATATTTTTAGCAGCCTATTGCCGATGAATAATATCCAACAAAGCAATGAAGTTGTCGCTGCTACTTCTTCCTCCTCCGAATTTTGACATCTCTGCGGGACACACTTCTCGGTCCTCAAGATCCCAGACGAGTGGATGCAGACCCATGATTTCAATTACGTACCCTATGCAGCTTAAAAGAGCAATAGGGCGGTAAGAGTTGACGTCAGTCGGCGGTTTTCCTGGTTTGAGGACCCCTACTAGGCGACCAACTTTCCAGTTTGCTTCCACGATGCCTGTCTGCCACGACTTGTTGTAGAGGTTAAGCAGTTGCCGGAAGTCGTTACTGCCGAGTTCTCGCAAAGCTGAATATGTAACGCTATAGGCGCCTGTCGAAGAAGGTAGCTTAACGGACACAAACGCTGTGTTTAACTCGTGCCCAGTGAATAATTCATCCATGAGCGTAGCATTCATAGTGGAGCGCCAGCCAGTCAAGTCCTCTGAAATCACTGCAGAGCTCCGGGGAGGTGTAACCTCGGCGCAAAATTCGTCACCTACGTCCACTTCACTGAAGCCACGCTGGAGAGTTATTGATAAAAACGTATGAGCTTGACTCGGTGTTGCTCTGAGGGTGCGGAAAACTTGCCAAATGCGAGTCAGCGGTTTGCGGGGGTCAAGCTTGGAACAAAAATCTCTCCAACGCTGCCTTGCGAGCTTATTCAAGTACTTGTGAATGCACTTCTAGACATGCCTTAAAGCTCGAATGTCATCTGGTGATAGCGTTTTTCTGGCACGCTGCTCTGCTCCCCTGCGAATCGCGCGAAGGCGTTCATACTCTCCGTCCACTGGTTCCCACCCCTTTGGCACCAAGCTCCGCCATGTTGACTGTGACTGTGCCCTGGAAATAGTCTGCACTAGCTTTTCGTCCATAGACAATGCGTCAGCATTATCCTCCAGCCTGTCTCGAAAGGTGATCCAGTTTATAGTTGGGAGTGCCCGCTTGATGGCACCACCGCGGACTCCATCAAGCATGGTGCACGTTAAGATGTGGTCGCTGCCGAAACTTTCAATATCTGGATACCTGGATGCAACAGGTAGCAGAGAAGTGGACACCATATCACATCCAATACGCTTGAAGCTCTGCCCCGAAAGAACGTGGTACAACCACTGTTAAGCACTGCTATCCCTGCTTGACTGGCCACGTGGAGCAGATGGTTTCCCCTTTGTGTCCTTTTAACACTGCGCTAAGCTGGATGGTGCGCGCTGAAATCCCCTGTAAGCAAGTGCGGCGGCGCGGCAGTGCCCAAGAGGGCTTGCAGGGGATTAACACTGAACTTTGCTGAGGTGCAATGTCTTCAGTAAATGCAGTGAAAGTCACCTGATTGTGCTTCACAATTGCCGCGACAAACTCATTCAAGTAATCTGACTCCACATTCTGCACTGGAAAAGTTTAGTCATTACGAAGTGCAAGGAGCACTCTGGTTTTCTGAGCTCGTCAAAGACCTATACAGAGAGTATCTCGAAAGGCGGACATCCCGATGCAGTCTGGATGCGGAAATCGCGATCACTGGGAACCTCTGCTTACTGATGCATGCTTAAAATCAGACAACTGGTGTTACAGTCTACAGGCATTCGACTGGAACACTGTTGCCTGATACCGAAGAGTTTGCATCTACCCCTTCATAGCACTCCTAGAATGCGGTGGACACGCCGTTTGGAAAATAGGAATTAAGTACAGAGAAAGAAAGGCAACCGGGCAGACATATCTACCACCATGTGTTCGCTGACCGGTGACAAAAATTTAAAGGACCGCTGGGCTTTGGGGCAACATTTTGCAGCTATTAGAATAACTAGACCTATGTGCGCAAAACAGGCGAAAATTGGGTAGAGTAAATGGGTTGCCTGCAGACAGCCAGGATTCTTGAAGGAGAATATTATCTGGGCTGTGGGTATTTATAAGACTTTTATGATCTGTCAGTGCCGACACTACAGAAAGGAAGTTCCATCGGAGTACTAGGATAGGCATTATTAATAGGCATTATTGAGGCTGCCTCCAAGATGCTTTATTTAAGTTTGGTTTGCCGTTGGCCCTTTTCAGGATTCTTAGATCGCAACTATAGGGAAGTGGTTTGTCGCGAAGAGGATGAAGTTGTCCGCTTAACGTGAGGGCGCCTCGTCGACGCACTGGAAATGTCTAGATCCATTTAGGACTCATTGTATGGACAGAGATCTCAAGAGGAAAGCTGACCATGGGAAGTCACATAAATAGAGGTGCTGAAACTCTGACAGCTGTCATCGGAGTACAAATTGGACCTACTGTCAACTTGCAAGTAGCACTCTGCAGAGCGCTCGCCTAGGAAGGATTCCTTGCCAGATCGACAGCCTGCACCCCTCAGTCCTGGGGCTCTTGGTCGCTGGGAGGTGGGGTTGAGGATTGCAAGCAACCCTGCTGCTGGAAGGGAGACTGGGGAAAAGAGAGTAGTTGCGCGATTTGCTCTGTTTGCACGGTTAAAAGGGTGGACACTTTCTGAATCAGAAGAAAGTATATTCCCTGAAACCTCAGCTAGAACTTCTTTGAGGGCAAAAAGGGAATCCTCATTGGATGGCGCCTGGCGGGCGGCCGCACCTGCTTCTCCATGCATCCTTTTTTTAACTATCGCACTGATTCCTTGCGAGAGCAGCAGCGCTTTTCAAGAACTTCAAGGATATTCATTTAAGCTGAACAGGCTGGGCAGATGGAATATTCAGCTGTGTGATACACTCCGCAAAGGCAACAGGAGACCTCGCCTGCATCAAATTTGGTAGCCAAATTTCACCCCCCATAATTTCAGAAGCATGCTTAGGACTTGCATGATCCTGCGCTGTGTCCAAAGCACTAGCAGTTCCAGCTTTCACGAGGTCGGAAGGACAACGCATCTATACTATAGATGAGAGGCCAGACTTTAATGTCTTATGGGCACGATATCCCACGGAGGTGGCGATCATGAATTCTGGTGTAATAGTGGCACCTTCGACTACACCGTAGCAATGGTAGACCGAGATTTCCCAGGCATCACGGAACACTGTTCAAGAAGCTCGCTGGGTGAAATCTCCAAGTCTGCTCCTCGGATAATTTCTTTTGTGCAGTTAAGGCGGGAGGGGGCGAAAAGTCTCAGCGAGGACGAAGCAAATGTCGAGCACTTTAAAAGATTGACCAAGCAGTCCCTCTCCGAAGATTTGCAGACGATTCTGCCCTTCCCTTATGATCTCGCTACCTTCATATTATGATCTCACTACCTTCATCAGCTTGCAGATCCCTCTGATTGGTTTTGAGATTTTTAAACCAGATCGCCCTGCCATTCGTATGGACCGTAGCCATGGGAATAGCCGCCCCACCCTTCCTCAGAAAGGCGTGCAGTGGTAAGTCAGCGCCAAGAGACTAGCCGTCCAGGGAACACATCCCCTGTCCGGGAGTAAAAATGGACACGCAAAAGTCTATGCGATCAGGCAGATGTTCCTAAACGTAAAGCAATGAATCAGACACCCGATGCTTGGCCAAACCCACTCCGAACAACTAGAGATCACTTGGCTGCATGTCCCGCGAGACCTGAAACAGTTTCGCTGCGTTTTCCAGATTTCACCCCAATATTTGAAGCTGAATTTTTAGTGGTAGTACTTGCCTTAAAGGAAGTACTTCCGCAGCACTTGAATTTAGCTAAAATAACTGACTCACCATCGGTCTGTTCCACTTTGTCATCATTCGAAAATTCCCCCCCGATTTGGGCATTAAACTTTCTTGTGCATTAATTTGCGAGACATCCGCCTAATTTTGTTTCCAGGGCAGAATGGTTAATTCATCAATGAAGAGGCTGACTACTTGGAACGATCGCCTTTGGGTTGTCCTTCGGTTGACCTTAGCCCTGTTCCAATTATTTTAGCAGGAACAAGGCTCGGTAGGTATCAACGCATAGCGAGAACGCAGGAAGGGGTCATCACTAATTTTCAAGAGTATGCCCATTTAAAACATAACTGGAATCCCGATTTTTTTTCAAATCTCGTCAATGCGAGGTCATGTTAACCAAGCTCAGATGTAGGGTTTTCCAGCTGAGTATCTGTTTGCACTGGTCTGGTCTCGCCTCCTCTGCCCTATGTGCTCTTTGCGGTGAACATGTGACACTAAGCACTTCCTATTACATTGCCGTGGTTTTCAATGCAGAGCATTTCAGTAACTCACGATGTCACCCGCGTTGACGTCCGTAGTCCGCATCGTCGTTGTCCCTACTATATAAAAAAATGCTATCCGGCGCCAGGTTTCGATCCCTCGACCCTGCGGGCGGACCGGAATATACATGGTGCTCTACCCACTGCGCCACAAAGCCCACGCAGAATGGGACGCTACTAACGCGCCTTATATCCTTGACTCATTCAAATTACTGCTGACGAGCGCTCTCTCGTCAGCAGTTGCCACAAGTGCAACAACATTAACGTAACGTAAACTACTTAACGTCGTGCGTCCCCGGAAATGCTCTGAATTTGATCGTGCCCCTCGCGAGGGGGATGTTTCACTGCGTCTTCCTACTGGCCAGTACACTCGTCGCTATCTGTCGGATGTTGTGCGAACCCTTTGCGGCTGAAGGCGCGCGATATGAAACGACATTTTTATTTGAGCCGACAAAAAAGAAAAGCCGCCCGCATCTTCCCACGGGGGGAACTCGCGTAAATGCGTCGCATTTACTCGAGTCAAGCAAAGCGTCACGTCAATCGAAAGCCAAGCAAAGACGCCCTTGACTGAATTCCGAACGCGCGCTCCGCCGCTTATATACGTTGAGGGGACTGCGTAAGCCGGTCCCAGTCGACGACGTTGGCGTACTTGTAAAGCGGCGTGGACTCTAGGTGTTTGAGCCAACCGCGGATGTTGCTTGGCCGGAGAACGGCACACCGGTTACATGCGCAGCGTGCCCGAAGGAGAGGAAACCGCGGAAGAGAGAGTACTGCACATGCGCCGGCCCAAGCGCGTATTCCGCGGCTATGACGCAACGTGTCGCGGCTATGACGCAACACAATCCAACACAATCCACTTTATTCCAATCCAATCCAATCCAAATCTAATCCAAGCCAAGCCAAGCCAAGACAATCCAATCCAAGCCAATCCAATCGAATCCAATCCAATGCCCCTCGCGAGAGGGTGTTCGAATCCAATCCAATGCCCCTCGCGAGAGAGTGTTCGCTTTCGCCTCGACTCGACGCGCATGAGCAGTGAGCGTGCGGACTACGGACGCCAACGCGGGTGTCATCGTGAGTTACTGAAATGCTCTGCATTTAAAAGAAGAAAGGTGAATGGCCTCTTCTCAGTTCAGAAAGCCGCGAGCGACTGCTGCGGCTTGTAGCCCGGAGATGAGGTGTTCCTGAGTCCCGAGCTGAGAGCTGGTCAGCCCGCACTCCCACTGATCCGGAGAGGGGGAAGGGAGGGGGTTCGGGTGGTCGGCGCATGCCCATACAAGATGGTACGTGGTATTGGGAGTATGGCAGGTAGGGCAGTTGTAAGGGTATGTAGTGGGGGGTATAGGCTGAAGAATAGGGGCGATAAAAAAGGTTTCCGTCTGGAGTCTGCGCCATATTTCGCTGAAAGGGGCACTTAAGGCTTGCGCCATTAGAGCTCCGCTGTTCATCCACCTTCACAGAGTGGGATGGCTCATGACTTTCATTTGCAAATAATACAAGGGGGAGGGGGAGACGGGAGTGGTAGGAGTGGCGTTGCGGTTCTTCGGAAGGCATCGCAGACGCAGGGGCCTAGCTGACACCCCACCTGCTGCCTTCCGGTGCGCAAAACGGAGCGGTGGGCCCCGAACGCCAGCTCCCAGATAACTGAACACCCGGGCCGCCTTATACTTGAAGGACTCCTGGAGGAGCACTTTCGCCGGTGTCTTTCGACTCAGGCACGCGCCCATCACCGCGCGGAAGGCAGTCGCTCCCTTAGGAGTGCACAGCGCGCGCCCCCGCGAGGAGCGTTCACGCACTCAGTGGTTCTTCTTTATTTTAACGATAATATCGTCTACTCTAGTTTGGTCTCTGATCCAGGAAGCTCTTTTTCTGTCCCTGACTGTTACTACTAACATGATCTGCTCCATGGCCAGTTGAGCAGACCCAAGTTTGCTTTACAGTTTTTTAGTAAGGCCCCAAGTTTCAGCTCCGTATGGCATAACCGGCGGTATACACTACTTGTCGATTTTTTCGATGACGAGACAACGTCACCATGCCGGGCCATCACAACGGATCGGACTTCCTATCTCCGTGCCCGTACTACTTTCGCTTGGGGCCGCATCACTGGGATATTGTCACAAAAGAGCGAAAGAGAGAGAGAGCGAGAACAACTTTATTTAGGCGCACAAAACTGCGGCGACTACGTGCCGGATGGGGTGGTTCTCTCTTCACGGGACCCATATGCTTCCGCCGCTGCCTGGACCCTGGAGATCAGGACGATCTGGTCTTCCAAGGCGGGGCTGCTTCGCAAAGTTTCCAATCGCTCGTTAAGGGGTGCGGGAAGGGTGGTGGAGGGTTTCACTGTTTTTTTTTTTTAAATCCTACCACACGAAAATTTAAATCATTTGATCTTGTGCTGCACCACCCCCTCTAGAGCTCCATAACATAAGAAAAGACACGTATGATAATTTAGTTAGTAGTATGCAGTGCTCAATGTTGCGTACTTTGAAGCGTTGCACATGCATATACTCCCAAAAAAAGGCTCTGCCCTATCTCAACAAAATAGGTTACCCTAAAGCAAATATCAATATTTTTTTGGTGTGTTGCTGTGCATGACTGCATTCCATTGGGTTTTCTAATTACCGGTATGCATCAAAAACAAATTTCCTACTTAAATTTTGTTCTTTGAAAAAAAACCAAGGCCTAGATTATGGAATATGCAGGGGTACTTATTAATCTTGCTTCAAGGTAAGCCTGATAGGAATTATCCTGCAGAAGAAGCAGCTCATCCGGTAGCAGCATAATATTTTATGTCGTGCTGAATGGGCGAGCGGTAGAGGGCCACTGATTAGGCTCAAACTAATTAAGAAGGGGAACATTTTCAAAACTGAAAACGTGTATTGAAACAGGGGACTTGTTAACAAAAGCTTGTCCCAGAATGTGCGGAGGGCCTCAGAAAAGGGCAAAGGAATAATTAACGTCACCAAATACTCTTTGGCAAAATTATATATGCACACACACACATACAGTTTTTCTTTTCTTTCTTTTTCAAAACGAAAACGCCGGCCGTTGTTTAGACTTTATAATAAACACAGCTGCTCCTGCGGAAATCCAACCAGCAACATTGGGTTTAGTGGCACAAGGCCTTAGTTATTGTTGCGGCTGCGATAGGTTAATTAAAATTTATTGTGATGATAAATGAGCCTGAAGTGTAAATGTGGCATACATGCGTCTGTAATGTGTCTGTAAACAGGCAGTAATGAAGACTTACCATTCTGACCATCATAGCGATGAATGGCACCCTTTCAGAACTTGACATTTTTCAGTCAATAATTCAATGCCTTTTTGATAGGTGCAGCTCTTACAAAGTTTCAGGATAGTTGCGAATGCACACGCACACATACACACACATGCCGACGCACACACATGGACCAAAAGATTTCAAGTCATAAAAAAGTTCGTAGGCCCAAATGCCAGGGTGGATCAGTCTAATTAACCATCTCCTTAATTTATGTTGAACCAGATGTTTCTCGACAGGGCGTGTTGACGGTAGTTGGTTTAAGTGATCAACCACCGACCTTTCGTGACCTCATAGTTGCTCCAGAAAGAGAATGCGGTTTTTCGTGCTATATTTTCTCTGTAGGCCCTAAATGCTGCCCTGATATATGCATGCCATGGGAATGTCGTGAGTAACAACGGAAGGCTGCTCATTTCTTCATTCCTCGTGCGATACAGTTTGCCCAAGGTGCTGAACCGTCAGTTGACTCAACTGGCATTTGCGATCTGGGCGCATAACAGGAACGGTTTATTAACTAATAAAATGTTTATGGCCTGTGTGCGCCTGGTGTGCTTTCTGAGAGCTGCGAGAGCTGCGACAGCATACAAGCTACCTGGGAAGTATGTGGCCTTGCAGTCGTGTCTGCATTGACGTTTAGCTTAAGGCTCCGGTGAAGTACGTAGTGCTTTCTAGTGTTTGCACCATATCTATCGATAGTGTTTTCTACTGTTATGCAATATATTTAAATGCACTTGGCAGGACAGTGTAAACCTATGACCCAATGCCCTGCAATTGGACATGTGCTAAGTATCGTGGGAACATTTTACACGAATAAGAATTACGCAGGTGCTCCTCTGATGGTTTAAATGCCTCAAATTATAATAAACATATTTTTATATTTTTTGGTACAGAGTAATCATGGGGTCAAAATTAGTATTTTGAGTTGTCTAACAACCAAATTGAATAACCAAATGGAGTATTTCTAAACAGTTTACAAGAGACAATTATTAAATTTTAACTACATACCAGTGGCAATTTCATTTAAAAAAGATGTACCCTTCACGCGTACGTACACATCTTTCTACAATTCTTGCTCGGTTGACCACTTTATGAAAAGTTCCTAAGAGGGCATGTGACACAAAGTGAAGCCATTTCTTGCTGTAACAGGGTAATACCCTACTGCGTGAATGTCCATGCAGAAATAACGTTTCTCGCAATAAAAAGTAATGCTGTTCTAAAATAACTCAAAAGAGTACACCCATGTCGCACAAGGAAATAGGGATCCCGTTTATTTTCTTAGGGCGCCTTCGTTTCACGCTCTGGTATTCGGGCAACGCCAGTGCATTGGCCGAATTCTTTGCGACGTCGCCGGGCTACAACTGTTCTTAACTGTGCTGAACCTCTTTAAAACAGCTTTCTGTTATCGCAGATCAGGTATAATGTTCAGTTTGCATTGAGGGGCACGTTTGACGATGAGCGGTGTTCCTCAGATCCAACGGATTTCAAAAACCCCAAAAGACAAAGAGAACGAGACAGCTGAGGCCTACCACAAAGCGACTAAAGAAAGCCGCTGTCTTCCTTTCAAGTGTTTTGCCGACGGATGAACGTTTGATCACCTAGTCGAGGTTAAAAAATAAATTAGGGTATCAAACAGCACGTACGTCGTATGGAGTGCCAGTCAAACCCAATAAGAAGAGAAAAATGACGATTAACACGAGGGCATATCAGGTTTAACTAAATGATCACATAGGAAATTCTGTATGCGGGCGTTGGGTGTATATGGCATATTTACAATGCCTTGGTGTTTTTATGCATCATGGGGAGCGTTGCCAAAAATTAGTAACGGAAAGGCTTGAAATGGTTCATTGAGCAGAAAAGCTGGCGTTGGCGTTGACGTTTCTAACAGCGAGACAGCTCGTTGTAGAATGTGTGCCTTCGAAGCGTTTCTAGCGTCCAGCGTACCACAGCACGCGCTTGAACTCGGCCGCAGTGGCAGTTGGCCGTTCGCCACGTACAACGCTATTGGCGTAAAAGAGCGGAAGTACGTAGACAACGCAGTGCACAAATGAGCCGAGAAAGTCACCGTCGTCAGCTATTCTAATTGATGGCAGCAGGAGCAAGTAGTGGCGATCCGCGTAGGCGACAGATCGAAGGCATTCGATATCGTAAGGTGTAAGCGTATCGCGACGCAAATCGTGTCAAGCTGCAATCGGACGGCTCCCTTCGCGAACTCGAGGCTTAAGAAAAGCGTCTCGTGCACCCGACTGCATATTAGTCATTTCACATTCCAAACATTAAAACTGGGTGTGGCTTAAGATCAGCGGGTTATTAACAGCCGAGCTCTTTAGTCCAAGCTTTGTCCGCCCATCGCACCAAAAAACCTCCAATCCTAAGGAAAATATTGTTAGGGTGGTCCGGGCATCAAACCCGGAACCTTTGCGCCGCGAAATCGGCAACCCAACCACTGGGCCATCCAAAAGGCCGGAGGAGTACGGCCTTAGAAGTGGCCAAGCACAGTAACATTGCAGCCAATTGGGAAGAAAAAAGAACGCCTCCCGTGGCCTGAATCGTACTGGGGTTGACGTCTGATGAAGCTGACGTCTATCCCATAGAGCTATCATCGCCCTCTGGGCGCACAGCATTTCCGTTAGGTTCGTAACGCGGACGTTGTCTTTGAACTTCGCGGGTTTTAGTGCGGGCTAACACGGTCCACTTTGGAAGAGATGTCGACGCCTGCGGACAAGACGATCGGGGCCTGCCCGTCATGGAGAACCTTCATCGGCACGTTCGGAAATTAATGTGAGGCGCAACAGCCAGGTCTCCCACGAAGGAAGAGGGGCTGCCACTCTGCTTTTTCTCCAGCCTTCCACCACTAGTGCAAGCTGCGCTAATTTTTTATTTCATTGATTCATTCATTTTTGTTTGCTTGTTATGACATCGTTAACGTAATTCAACGTTCATCGACAAGGTAGAGGGCGCAGTATTAGTAGGGCGAAGCATGTATTAGAGCGCGCAGCATGTAAGTCAGAAACACACTTCGTGCTGTTTTATTTCAAAAAGAGCGTTAAATTTTCTGTGTGGCGAAGGCTGGTCCTTAGACAAGGCATTGCGGTAGAGTGCACCGGGTTGCGGGTATGATTCCTTGCAGGCGCAGCGGTCTTTTTAATAGCGGCAAAACGACCGCCGTCTTTTTCGTATAAAAGCCCGAAAACCAAAAACACCCATTGCTCTAGATATGAGGGAACGTTAAAGATCATGAATATGAACAAATAATCCGTAGTCCTTCAAAAGGGCCCAGCCTAAAACGTGGGAGTAGTGTGTGGCCGGAAATGGCGTGTTTTAACACGTGTTTAACACATTGAAAATGTCACTTGTGAGATCAATGGCGCATTGAGTGAACATAGCAGCCTTCTACTCAACACTAATGAACGGGTACACTTGAAACGATGGAGAGAACAAGACGAAGTACCGGTCACTAATGATGCACGAATCGGTCTGTCCCATCTGCTAGCGATTCGGCTGCTTTTTTCCTCTACGAATGAAGTCCCTTGAAGTCCACCCTTAAGCACGCTTAGTAGTACACAGGGCAGGGCGATAAGATAGCCCATGCCGGGCTTTCAATCCAACGAAATGCCCAAAAATCTTGCACTTAATGTCTCAGGGTAACTAGGGAAGTCGTAGCTTTCGACGAGGATTTCCGTACGCTCTTTGTGATGTGCCTGCACTGTGAGCAGTCAGTGCACGTTACTAAACTCAGACGGATTGAAATACGATAAACGAAACTTCCAGATTCTTCAATAAAATCTCATAGACCGGGACCATCTGGTACAGGAATTTCACGGGCACCGCGAATTTGATAAATATGGAGCCCTGCATGCCACTAAAAAGTATAGGAAGATGTGTTTTATTTAGTGTGATAAATATTGACAAAACTAAGTCTAACCTGCCATTATAGACGTAATCTTGCGAAAATATCAACCGGGTGGATCTTGAATCCAACATTGGTCATTTTGTATTCTTGATCCTTTCGTCTCGCTTGTTTCATTTCGTACCGTGCTTCGTTTTGCAGGACATCCAGGCTGGATCGAATATCTTCCGTCTCGTTGGATGTTCAGGATCGATTATATATATGACCGCGGTAGATTTTTCGTATTGTTCGTCATTTCACCTCGCATAATATATGAGTCTAATAAGAACATCAACCTCGTTGGATATTTCGTCTCCTTGCATCTTCAGGCCACAAGGTAGTGAACACCGACTCTAACCAGGTATTCCTGGAATATTCTACTTCCCCTGAAAAAGAGCTGGAGCTGTTTATTATCATTTTCTGTGCCTGTCTTATTTGCACCATTGCATAAGAGTTCGCCTTCAGGTTCCCCTGTTGTGGAGTTGATGATGTATTAGGTTAGTATTTTTTTTTGCTTTCTTCTTCAAGTGTACCAGTACCCAAACTTACTCCCTTTGGAGGTTCTTGAATGGTAGTTATTAAGAGGGGTAAAATTCTGTTGGAGCCATACTGAAGCTTATAAATTTTGTGGCGGCAGATTTTATGATTGGTTACAGAAAACAAAAGTGCGTGGCCCGGCATCAAGGCGCAAAGTGAAAATACTGTGGGTTCGTAAGACCTCTTTTTATGTACATAATGATACAATGACATCTGAAAAAAAAAAAAAAAGGGGGCCTGAAGGTAATAGTGCACGGTAGAAAGCTTTGAAAATTTTGCCCCTAAGGTCGCAGTGGCTCGTAAAATAATAAAAACCCGCGTACCTGCTTCGCAAGCATTGCGTGGCATAGTCTCATGGCCTATTAGAGCGGCTGGGCTTTTAACCTGTATTTTCCCTTTCTTGCATCACTTTCTAGTAACTTCAGTGACATGCAAAACAACCATACAAAAGAAAAGTGCATGATACAGCGTCATTCGCAGTAGACAGCTATCAGCGCTTGGTTGTGAGGCTTATGAAAAGCAAATGTTATATATCGCCACTTTTTGGCGAGTGTGTTTACCTCGTTGTCTGTGATGTGTATCTAGGTCGATGTAAATATACCCCCCTCACCGTTCAGAAAGCCATGGAGGGTATAAAACTGTTCGTCGTCCTTGTAAGCATGTGCGTAGCTCAGTTTGTAGAACAAAAATTAAATGCTGCACCAGCCCTCGCTACTTGGTTTCTGTCAGGAACACGAATTCCGCCACTGATCTGATGTTCATGAAATGAAACGTAAATTACAGAAGTTTGCCTCATAAGTTATCCGGTACAGTTTCACGGAAAATCTTAAACGACCAATTGTGTTACTTATTGTCGGTGTTCGGTGACACTGAAGCTCTCTGGCGGCATCGGGACGTGTCCTTACGATTTTTTTTTATTTGAGTAAAGGAAATGTGCGGCGTTTTCTCGATATTAAACATGCACAGCGCCGTTCACTTTGATTTTATGACGTGTGTATATAAAAAATTCCCTGACATAACACAACTTTGGCTATACTTTCTTTCGCCCACGTATATGACAGCAGCACAATAATCGCTATAAGCTTATCTGGGAATAGTTTCCAAACCACTGAATATGGGATAAACTTAATTGAAACGTTACCTGAGATAGACTTTCGGGGGGCAACTACTTAGTGTGTGGGTAATAGTTCATTCGGAAGAAAACAGGTATCTACCAAGAAATATTCAAGAAAAAAGTTATACCGTTCCTCTACACCAAAGCAGAGATGCAGATTGGCAGGTCATAGGCTTTATTGTCCTGAAAGTTCGGCCTATCGGGTCGTTGTTGCGTGGGTCATGTTGAATTTGGGGCTGTGGTTGGATTGTGAATGAAACTGGGGTTCGGAAATCTTGATTCGGGAATCTCGGATGGTGAAACATCAAATTATATAATGGATTGTTGAGGTCTTTCTTGCTGTGGTTTCCATGCTTGGTTTCTCAGAACAAAAACTTCAAAGAACACTTTACAATTTTTCTACATTGCTTATTCTTTGTGCACATTTTAGTTCTGGTGCACCCGCTTTTATTCGAAGAGTGCAACTAAGCACAAAACTGCCCCCCCTCCTCCCTCCTCCTCTCCGTTTTGATATCAATTGCGAGCAGCCTCCTGGACAGCGTCAAGCAGACTCTTCCGAGCGTGATCTCTCCTTGCGTACCTAAAATCATCTGTGACTCCACTAAGACATGGTCCATTTTTTCATCCTCCCACAAATTCGCACAAATTCCCTTTATTTACTGTTTCTGATGCTGCTTTCACGGTGTTCTCAACATGCTTCGGAATTATGTTTGCAATATTATTGCACGTAACGTCACTGCAAAGTGTATTTAAAGGGATAATAAATTGGCCATGCAGGCATAATACAGGTCGGTGTAATTCGAAAGATTTACTGTTTTATAGTGCGCTGAGTGCTTGTTCGGCAGCGAACGATGCTTTATTTACTCAGGAATTAAACATTTCAAACCGAAATTTCAGTCCTCCCCCGGAACTGTTCGTTTTCGTGACGTCGACAATGACGCATCCAAAACAGGGCCTTAAAACTGAAGATAGGCGGCTGACCAGGGCTGCTACCATCTCACAGACGGCCATTTGGTTAACTTTATTGTCCGCTTTAATAGATGGCGCTGCAAAACCGCTGCAGTGCAGTGAGACAAATAAAGCAACAAGTGAGGCAGTGCAAGGCGACATGGGATGGGCCTCCTTTGAACTGAGAGAAGTACAGAGCAAAGTATGTTTCGAAGAACGACTGAGAAGCAATGGCCGTGTATGGGCTCCTTGTGTTGTAAATGACGCCGAAAGACGGTAGGCGACTGATCTCCCTGCCAAGTAAATTCGTCCCTTCTCCTTCCCTCTCACCTCTCATGCTGTTCCTCTCCCGTCTAGTTCCTCCCAATATAGCGCGCTAGACGTTTGCTCACGTAAATTTAAATTTACCCCGCGTTCCACTGCTCCAAGTCCGGTGCCTCTATACCAACGCTGCCGTACGACAAATACGCGCGGAAAAAGAAGCAGCCTACTACAACGTTCCTAGAACCACATTGCCCTACTGCACGAGCGTTCCAAGCGGAGCGTGGAGCGTATCTAGTGGAATCTTTCGTTTCTGTTGTCGTTTGATTTCTCAAAAGCCGCCAAGAGCGAAGGCAACCGCGGGCGACGGTTTTCCTCAGTTAATATAATATTGAATTTGATATCGCAAAAACCACGCATGCGTGAATTTTTAATAAAGCAACACTGCAAATATCACTTGTGTATTGATTTTATGCCTTATATTTGCGTAATGTCTTATTATTAACAATGTTGACAAGTATGAATATTAACACCAGATTTGGCTTTGGGTATTTAACACTATTCCGCAGCTTCTGTTTCACTCTGGTCGGGTGGCTGAAATAATTCAGACAGACAGACCAAAATTGCTGAGTTTAGGTAGCCCAAGAAAACTATGGTGTGTAATATTCAGGACAAGAGATGGGCGGCCAGAGTGTTACGGTATCTTTACATGAAAAGCGTGGACACACAGTGGAGGATACGAACAAAAGGCTCACGAGAAAGTATTCAAAGCTGGAAGCACAGGGGAAACGACCAAGGTAATAAAAAAGGACGTGACCGAATTGAACAGCGACTTGGAAAATGAGGATGGACGCACAGAAGTTCTGAGATATATAAACAATCGGAAAGCGGGGGATCATGAGGGAAAAGTTCTTTGATAATACCAAAGGGAGTGCATCGCTTTTTGAAGGCCGGGCGGGTTGCTTGCAGGCAAAAACGCTTATCCACCAGCCGGAACAGGAGGAAATGAGTGCAGATCCGGCAGGGAGCCAGAAACCATGCGACATATTGTAACGGAGTGCAAACATCCTCAGTGAGGAAGACAACCAGCTCCCGCAAGCCCTTGGCTTTACGGTCAACGGAGAAGGGAATTGGACAGCTGTGGAGGTTAGTAACATCATCTTAGAATGTTTGTGGGAAAAGAGCAGATAACAATCTGTGAAGACATGCAAACATGGAAGTCCGACTAGCTCAAAAATTTTATAAAGGGTTTTTACAAGGTGATTGTACAGTGGCGTTACGACTGAGATCAGTGTGCAATGCCACATTGTTACAAAAAAGAAGCCGCTAAGCATCATCATCATCATAATCTGTGCCAATGTTCGCACTTTGCTTCCTGCCGGATTTGTATAGCTGCCGTATTTTTAAATGCGGAGCATTCCTTAGGCTTGCCTTGTCCTCCGTCGTTGATGGCGGCGCCGTCCACACGCTCACTGCGCATGCGCAACTCTCCTCCTTACACCCAAAGAACCGCGATACTACACTATAAAAAAAAGAAATAGTTAGCGGCGCCCGGTTTCGATCCCACGACTCTCTGGCCGCAACGGTAGGTACGCGGTGCTCTTCCCACTACGGTAGAAATCCGGGACAGGAGCAAGCGCTACGAACGCGCCTTATGTCCTTGACTCATTCAAACTACGTCAAGAAGCTACTGATACAACGAAGGCACGCGAAGCTGAACGTCAACGGAAACGACGAACGGAAAACTTTTGAGGGGGATGCTGAATTTCCCGTGGGAAAGCTGTGACGGGAAGCGCCACGCGCCTTGCAGCTCAACCAGCCTCGTCCGCAGCGCCTCTGATGCTGATTATGGCAGGATGCCTATAGGGATTGGCAAACCAAAGAATCCATCACGAGAGAGGTTCGCGTTCAACCACCGTCGTCATCTTCCCGTAGGGGAACCGCCAAATAAGAAGAAGAACGAGAAGACAAAGCTGCGAAGAGGAGGGCGTGTACATTGCTCTCAGCCGGTGCACCAATGTCAACAACCTCTACCTCACCAAAGCTGACCGAGACAACCGATTCTACCACAGAGACAACATTGACAAGAACATGATGGACGAGTTTCGGCGCCTCGACAACCACCGCCTACTAACTGTAACACAACAGCACTTGCGTGCCTTTGCCACCGGTGTGGACCCGGACGCGGAATTCCCTCTGGCGCTAGTAAAAACCAGATCACTCAACATAACGGCAACAGAATGGAACCACACGAAACCGCCACGATGCTTCGCATCCTCATCAGGGTTCCCCACGGGAAGATGGTGTAATTTTTTATTATAGTTTATACTAATTGTTTCCTAAAACGCGAGCTCTGACTCAACAAACATCGTGATGTAAGTGACATTACGCTTGTGTTATGTGGCTAATGTGTCTGACAAGTCCAACGCCTCCGACGGCTGTGTGAGACAGTTCAAGCCGGCAAAGTGCTGCACTAACTGCTTCGACGTTTACGTGTTCGTTCGTAAATGTAATTGTTCCGCAGCATCTTGTTGGTAATGCCGTCCGGACGAGGGGCTGAGTTTGGTTTCAGGCCTTGTAAGGCTGCCCTAAGTTCCTCCATAGTGAAGGGCTGGTTGAGTTTTGCATTCGGCGTGCCTGTGTAATCTCCATGCTCGATTACGGGATGTTCTGGCGTGTATTTGGCCCGCAACTCTCGGATGGTCTCGTTTAGGTCTCCTCGATTGTGCGTATGGACGAGTTTCTCCAGACCCCCGCATTGCTCGGTCTTGCTTTTGGTTGGGTCTACGAGGTGCCTTATAAGTTCCACGCCTTGGCCGTACTCATTTGGAGCTCCGTGCGCTCGCATAGCGCGTGTAGTTTTGAAGCGCGAGCTTGTCAGCATACTCTTGTATTTCTAGGTTGAGCTTCGCTATGCGTCTTTTAAGCGGGCGGTTGCGTTTATTTCTCGCGAGCCGTTTTTGAAGGCTCTGTTTTGCCTCCCACATGTGTTGGAGTCTGGAGTCTGCCTGTTGGAGCCCTTCTTCCTCTGGAACGGTTGTAGTTGCTTCCTCTGCTAGTTTCTTAATTTTAGTCCTCCATTCTGCAATGTCCTCAATGGCGCTATGTATGACTCGGGGGCATTGCCTGAATTTCTCCCAATCAGTGATTTTGCATGCCACACCTCTTGGTTTAGTGGGACCCGCTGTTATTTGAATGGCCGTAATGACGTGATCGCTACCGAGGTCCTGGCGCAGGTTACTCCATTCGGCGCTGTTGTCTTTGGCGAGGTTTCTAACGCATGCAAGATCCGGCGTCGTGTCTCTGGTGACGCTGTTCCCCTGTCGGGTAGGTTGGCTTGGATCCGTGATCAACGACAAACCCTCTGTCTGTGCATCTGCCCACAAGTTCCTGCCATTAATCAGCTCCTTCGCGTACCCCCATGCAGGGTGGGCCGCGTTAAAATCTCTGAGTATTACCAATGGGTGGCCCCTGGCTATTTCAATCGTCTTGCGGAATAGGTTCGCAAATCTGTACTGCTTCTTGGGGCTACTTATAAGTTTAGGACGAACAGACTGGTTTCGTCTCGTTTGGATGTGGCAAAGATTTCTAAGAGAACGTGCTCGACGGTGGTTTCTTCGGTGTCGTGCTTAAACGTCGGTAAATTTCTTCCAACCAAGGTGGTAACCGTGGCCGTGTTGCTTGTGGCATTGAGGTCTACGAAGGCCCTGTAGCCTGCGAGCTTGGCTTTGCCCCCTGTTTCCTGTAAGGCTATTATGTTGGGAGGCGTCTGGTGTGTGCCTGAGTATAATTCTACGTTGCTTCGCTTCTTTCTGAAGCCTCTGCAGTTCCACTGCCAGTCGGCGGTCCTGAGCGTATCTTTTGAGCTGGGTCTGTCGTATGGTTTGCTATGCTTAGATTTCTTATCCATCAGAGTTGCATCCATTTGGCTCATTCTGCTGCTCATCTGTCTTACTGATGTTTCTATGTGGCTAAACCTGTCGCTCATACCTGCTTGGGCGCCGTTTACTATTGCTTGCATCCCCGTTATAGATTCCGATATGGCAGCCCTCAACTCGGCCCTGATGGTTGTGGCGAAATCCTTGAGTTTTTTCTCGACTTTTTCCTCTAGTGCTGCCGGTTCGCACTCCTCCTTTGTTTGTTTGCGCGGAGGGTAGGAGTCTTCGCCTAATTTGTTGTTGTTTCCTCGGGTGGGTGCCTCGTTCATAGGTGTTGGCTCTTCGTTGGGTTTGGATGCTTGTGCATTTGTGCTTTTGGCCTGAGATGTCACGGTAGCAGTCTCTTTTCCTCTTTTGAGTGCTGCTAGTTCCATTTTAAGCTCCCTGTTCTCTTGCAGGACTAACTCTAATAGTTGCCGAATGCGCGCGAGTTCGGATTGCTCATTCAGTTGTGTGTTCGGGGCGGGTATCCCTATCGGTCCAACATTAGCTTTTTGGGAGACCGTGCTAACCCAGCTCACCTTTTCTTTCGGAGTGCTTGGATGGCCGCCTTCACTGCAGTAGTAGTTGGCCTGATCCTCCCGTGGTAAGCGCCTCGCATCCCGGGATACGTTTGGAGTGGTCGCCTGACTTTGATCCTCGCGGATGCGGCTCCCTTGTCTCGAGAGACGCGCGTCTTCACGGCTCTCGGCCCTCGACTTGTGCTTTCCACTGCCGGGTAGACGGGGGAAGGAGATGGATCGGTTCTTCCTCGTCGTCGACGGGCTTCCTTCACGTTCTCGCTCTTTGGTGGGCTCTGGTCTTCCCGTGGAGCTTCTCCGTCGTCGGTCTGTTTCAGCTTGTCGGAGCTTCTTTTCCCACTGACGTCGCCGCAGCAAGTACGGGGTCTGGAATCTTTGGTGACACTTCTTGTCGCCAGTGGGATGACCTTTACCGCACAGTGCGCATTTCGGATCGCATGCGTGGTTTTCGGGCGGTAGTTGCATGCCGCAGACCTTGCAGTACGTGGTTTCGGGTTTAGGGCACACGTCGGATCTGTGCCCAACTTTTCCGCAGGCTTCGCAAATTTCATGCGTTTTCTTGTGTAGGTAGCATCGCATTTCTGCCCCTCGATAATAGACGTAGTAGGGTACTTTACTTCCTTCGAAGAGGATGATGACCGAACTGGATTTGCCCATGCGCCTTGCTTGGAGTATCGTGGGATTCTTGTTATATACGAGGCTTTTAGTGATGTATTCCGCGGTGTCGTAGTCTGGGATATTGCGTATCACTCCCCTGGAGGTGTTTTCCGGGGGTGCCGCATACGCCATAGCTTCGTAAGTTGCTCCGCGGACTGAGAGTTCCCGGATCTTGACATAAGACTCCGCGCGGGTTACCGAGGGAGTGCTGATCACGAAGGTGTTTTGCTTCGGGTTTGTGCGTAGAATATCATCCGCCGCTTGCGTGGGTTCAAGCCCTGTCGCCCTGGTAATGCAGTCGCGTAGTTGCGCTTCACTCAGTTCGGAGAAATTGAGGTCGTTTCTCGGTCGGACAACAATTTTAAGGTGCTCTCGCGGCAGGTGCGGAGGCAGTGGCGTTCTGTTTTTTGCTTTGTTAGCTGTCCTAACTGTTGCTCGGTGATTGGAGATCCCGGTAGCCTGGCCATGGCGGCCCGCCATTGTATTGTTTAGCGGCTGGTTTAGCTTCTCGAGCTCCCTGCGGCGCAGTTTCTTGTAGCTTTCGAGCCACCCAAAAGTATCGTCGGGTGAAAGCGGCTCACCTTCAACTTCCATGGCCCTTGGGTAGAGGCGTCTTGAGGTCTGGCTGTGGTTTTCGGGCGGGACTTGCCCCTCGTCGGCCTCCTACACGGCGGGCATGGTCCACCACGCCGGCGGTGGCGGCCGGGGTTCGGCGTTAGGCTTAGCGCGGTGCTCGGCTGGCACTTGTCCAAAGGTGGTAGAAACTCACTAAGGGAGACACAGGTGGTCCAGTGGGTGGTGTCCGGTGGTGCGGATCGTCCTTAGGAAAGGGTATCCACACCAGAAAGGCACTTCTATTGGAAATTTCCGCCGGGAGAGGTTGAAAAACACAGAGCCCATGCGAAGGTACGTTCGCACTGCTCGGCCCCCTAGCGGCGAAAAAAAAACGTTGGGAAAATAGGATTTAAGTAGAGAGAAAGAAAGGCAACCGGGCAGACATATCTACCACCATGTATTCGCTGACCGGTGACAAAAATTGGAAGGACCGCTGGGCTTTGTGGCAACATTTTGCAGCTATTAGAATAACTAGACCTATTGCGCGAAACAGGCGAAAATTGGGTAGAGTAAATGGGTTGCCTGCAGACAGCCAGGATTCTTGAAGGAGAATATTATCTGGGCTGTGGTTATTTATAAGACTTTTATGACCTGTCAGTGCGACACTACAGAAAGGAAGTTCCATCGGAGTACTAGGATAGGCATTATTAATAGGCATTATTGACACTGCCTCCAAGATGCTTTCTTTAAGTTTGATTTCCCGTTGGCTCTTTTCAGGTTTCTTAGATCGCAACTATAGGGAAGTGGTTTGTCGCGAAAAGGATGAAGCTGTCCGCTTAACGTGAGGGCGCCTCGTCGACGCAGTGGAAATGTCTAGATCCATTTCGGACTCATTGTATGGACAGAGATCTGAAGAGGAAGGCTGACCTTGGGAAGTCACATAAATAGAGGTGCTAAAACTCTGACAGCTGTCATCGGAGTACAAATTGGACCTACTGCCTACTTGGAAGTAGCACTCTGCAGAGCGCTCGCCTAGGAAGGATTCCTTGCCAGATCGACAGCCTGCACCCCTCAGTCCTGGGGCTCTTGGTCCCTGGGAGGTGGGGTTGAGGATTGCAAGCAACCCTGCTGCTGGAAGGGAGACTGGGGAAAAGAGAGTAGTTGCGCGATTTGCTCTGTTTGCAAGGTTGAAAGGGTGGACACTTTCTGAGTCAGAAGAAAGTATATTCCCTGAAACCTCAGATAGAACTTCTTTGAGGGCAAAAAGAGAATCCTCATTGGATGGCGCCTGGCGGGCGGCTGCACCTGTTTGTCCATGCACCCTTTTTTTAACTATCGCACTGATTCCTTGCGAGAGCAGCAGCGCTTTTCAAGAACTTCAAGGATACTCATTTAAGCTGAACGGGCTGGGCAGATGGAATATTCAGCTGTGTGATACACTCCGCAAAGGCAACAGGAGACCTCGTCTGCATCAAATTTGGTAGCCAAATTTCACCCCCCATAATTTCAGAAGCATGCTTAGGACTTGCATGATCCTGCGCTGTGTCCAAAGCACTAGCACTTCAAGCTTTCACGCTGAGGTCGGAAGGACAACGCATCTATACTATAGATGAGAGGCCAGACTTTAATGTCTTATGGGCACGATATCCCACGGAGGTGGCGATCATGAATTCTGGTGGAATAGTGGCACCTTACACTACACCGTAGCAATGGTAGACCGAGATTTCCCCAGCATCACGGAACACTGTTCAAGAAGCTCGCTGGGTGAAATCTCCGAGTCTACTGCTCGGATAATTTCTTTTGTGCAGTCAAGGTGGGAGGGGGCGAAAAGACTCACCGAGGACGAAGTAAATGTCGAGCATGTCAGAAGATTGACCAAGCAGTCTTTCTCCGAAGATTTGCCGACGATTTTTCCCTTCCCTTATGGTCTCACTACCTTCATATTCTTGAAGTGCTCACTCGCAGCTTGCAGATCCCTCTGATTGGTTTTGAGATTTTTAAACCACATCGCCCTGCCATTCGTATGGACCGTAGCCATAGGAATAGCCGCCCCACCCTTCCTCAGAAAGGCGTGAAGTGGTAAGTCCAGTGCCAAGAGACTAGCCGTCCAGGGAAAAGATCCCTTGCCCGGGAGTAAAAATGGGCACGCAATAGCCTATGCGATCAGGCGGATGTTCCTAAACGTAAATCAATAAATCAGACACCCGATGCTTGACCAAACCCACTCCGAACAACTAGAGATCACGTGGCTGCGTGCCCCGTGAGACTTGGAACAGACTCGCTGCGTTTACCAGATTTCACCTCAATATTTCAAGCTGAATTTTTAGTGGTAGTACTTGCCTTAAAGGAAGTACTTCCGCAGCACTTGAATTTAGCTAAAATAACTGACTCACTATCGGTCTGTTCCCCTTTGTCATCATTCCAAAATTCCCCCCTGATTTGGGCATTAAACTTTCTTGTGCATTCATTCGCGAGACATCCGCCTAATTTTGTTTCCCGGGCAGAATGGCTAATTCATCAATGAAGAAGCTGACTCCTTGGAACGATCGCCCTTGGGTTGTTCTTCGGTTGACCTTAGCCCTGTTCCGATTATTTTAACAGGAACAAGGCTCGGTAGGTATCAACGCATAGCGAGAACGCAGGAAGGGGTCATCACTAATTTTCAAGAGTATGCCCATTTAAAACATAACTGGAATCCCGATTTTTTCAAATCTCGTCAATGCGAGGTTATGTTAACCAAGCTCAGATGTAGGGTTTTCCAGCTGAGTATCTGTTTGCACAGGTCTGGTCTCGCCTCCTCTGCCCTATGTGGTCTTTGCGGTGAACATATGAAACTAGAGCACTTCCTATTACATTGCCGTGGGTTTTCGTTGACGAGACAACTTCACCTTGCCGGTCTATCACAAAGGATCGGACTTCCTATCGCCTTGCCCGTACTACTTTCGCTTGGGGCCGCATCACTGGCATATTGTCACAGAAGAGCGAAAGAGAGAGAGAGCGAGAACAACTTTATTTAGCCGCACAAAATTGCGGCGACTAGGTGCCGGATGGGGTGGTTCCCTCTTCACGAGACCCATATGCTTCCGCGGCTGCCTGGCCCCTGGAGATCAGGACGAGCTGGTCTTCCAAGGCGGTGCTGCTTAGCAAAGTTTTCCATCGCTCGTTAAGGGGTGCGGGAAGGGTGGTGGAGGATTGCGCTCATGGCGAAGGGTTTCACTGTTTTTTTTTTTCAAATCCTACCACACAAAAATCATAAATCATTTTATCTTGTGCTGCACCACCCCCTCTAGAGCTCCATAACAAAAGAAAAAACACGTATGATAATTTAGTTAGTAGTATGCAGTGCTCAATGCTGCGTACTGTGAAGCGTTGCACATGCATATACTCCCAAAAAAAGGCTCTGCCCTATCTCAACAAAATAGGTTACCCTAAAGCAAATATCAATATTGCTTTGGTGTGTTGCTGTGCATGACTGCATTCCATTGGGTTTGCTAATTACCGGTATGCTTCAAAAACAAATTTTCTGCTTAAATTTTGTTCTTTGAAAAAAATCAAGGCCTAGATTATCGAATTTGCAGGGGTACTTATTAATCTTGCTACAAGGTAAGCCTGATAGGAATTTTCCTGCAGAAGAAGCAGCTCATCCGGTAGCAGCTTAATATTTTATGTCGTGCTGAATGGGCAAGCGGTAGAGGGCCACTGATTACGCTCAAAGTGATTAAGAAGGAGAACATTTTCAAAACTGGAAACGTGTGTTGAAACAGGGGACTTGTTAACAAAAGCTCCTCCCAGCCTGTGCGGAAGGCCTTAGAAAAGGGCAATGCAATAATTAACGTCACCAAATATTCTTTGGCAAACTTATATATGCAGACATACACATACAGTTTTTCTTTTCTATCTTTTTCAAAACGAAAACGTCGAGGTTAAAAAATAAATTAGGGTACGAAACAGCATGTACGTCGTATGGAGTGCCAGTCAAACCCAATAAGAAGAGAAAAATGACGATTGACACGAGGACATATGAGGGTTAACTAAATGATCACATAGGAAATTCTGTATGCGGGCGTTGGGTGTATATGGCATATTTACAATGCCTTGGTGTTTTTATGCATCATGGGGAGCGTTGCCAAAAATTAGTAACGGAAAAGCTTGAAATGGTTCATTGAGCAGAAAAGCTGGCGTTGGCGTTGACGTTTCTAACAGCGAGACAGCTCGTAGTAGAATGTGTACCTTCGAAGTGTTTCTAGCGTCGAGCGTACCACAGCACGCGCTTGAACTCGGCAGCAGTGGCAGTTGGCCGTTCGCCACGTACAACGCAATTGGCGTAAAAGAGCGGAAGTACGTAGACAACGCAGTGCACAAACGAGCCGAGAAAGTCGCCGTCGCCAGCTGTTCCAATTGATGGCAGCAGGAGAAAGTAGTGGCGATCCGCGTATGCGACAGATCGAAGGCATTCGATATCGTAAGGTGTAAGCGTATCGCGACGCAAATCGTGTCAAGCTGCAATCGGACGGCTCCCTTCTCGAACTCGAGGCTTAAGAAAAGCGTCTCGTGCACCCGACTGCATATTAGTCATTTCACATTCCAAACATTAAAACTGGGTGTGGCTTAAGATCAGCGGGTTATTAACAGCCGAGCTCTTTAGTCCAAGCTTTGTCCGCCCATCGCAGCAAAAAACCTCCAATCCTAAGGAAAATATTGTTAGGGTGGTCCGGGCATCGAACCGGGGACCTTTGCGCCGTGAAATCGGCAACCCAACCACTGGGCCATCCAAAAGGCCGGAGGAGTACGGGCTTAGAAGTGGCCAAGAACAGTAACATTGCAGCCAATTGGGAAGAAAAAAGAACGCCTCCCGTGGCCTGAATCGTACTGGGGTTCCTCGCATTATGAAGCTGACGTCTATCCCATAGAGCTATCATCGCCCTCTGGGCGCACAGCATTTCCGTTAGGTTCGTAACGCGGACGATGTCTTTGAACTTCGCGGGTTTTAGTGCGTGCTAACACGGTCCACTTTGGAATAGATGTCGACGCCTGCGGACAAGACGATCGGGGCCTGCCCGTCATGGAGAACCTTCATCGGCACGTTCGGAAATTAATGTGAGGCGGCAACAGCCAGGTCTCCCACGAAGGAAGAGGGGCTGCCACTCTGCTTTTTCTCCAGCCTTCCACCACTAGTGCAAGCTGCGCTAATTTTTTATTTCATTGATTCATTCATTTTTGTTTGCTTGTTATGACATCGTTAACGTAATTCAACGTTCATCGACAAGGTAGAGGGCGCAGTGTTATATCGGTGTTCATGGTTACTTTAGTTACTAAGAGCACATTTATAGGCTCAGGAAAAGACAGTTGTGCGTAAAATAAGGGCGTAGTAAAAGTTTCGCGCGCTGGTCTTTGCAACGCCCCTAGGCCCTTTTCACGCCGTTATTACCGGCGCTGAACTATTGTGGGCGGCCTGAAACGGTATACCGACAGAACAGCACGCGACAGAAGAGCACCGCCATAACAGCACGGCGTCCAAAGAGCACGCGACGAAACAGCACGCGACAGAACAGCACAGCTTCAGAAGGGCACAGCGTCAAAAGCGCACACGACATAAAAGCACAGCGACAAAATAGCACAGCTACAAAAGGACACATGACGAAATGGCACGGCGTCAAAACAGCACACGACAAAGCAGCACACCGCAAGGGCACAGCCCTGAAACAGTTGGGTGCTGTGGCGTAGCTAGGTAGTCTGACGTAGTGCACTGGCGGGGCAGGCTCGGGCCGAGTCGCACGCATTTTTTCGGGTCCGGGCCGGGCTCGGGCTAGAACCAAAATTTTCGGGCCGGGCCAGCCCGAGCCGCCCTGGCCATCCCTGAGGCCCGGCAATTGTTATAAATTGTTCACAACAACAAATAAATTGTTCACAACAAAAAGATTTTTGTTGATGTTTCATGTTAAGTGAGAACAAAAAAAAGCGAAGTGTAAATTCATTACGGCGCTGTTAAAAGATGATAAAAGGGGATTCCGCTTAGAAAGCCTCTACATCAATAAAAATTTCTGGGACCCATCAGCATAGTGCGAGAGAGTGGGCCAGAAAACGATGGCACACTAGCCACACAGTACAACACGATTGTCTTTTCTTTTTTCTTTTTAAACAAACACAAACAGAACAAACGTGACCTGGACTTTGGACTATGTGCAGAGTTTGAAGGACCAATGTTTAAAGGAGCACCCATGATTTCTTCCTGGAAATTTTTTTTCAAACCCATGAAAAGAGGCAAAAAAGAACAGAAGCGCCGATAAAATATTGCTTCCAACGTAACTAGAGAAAAATACTAAAATGAAGGGTGAAACCGGACGCATCGTCAGCTCAAATTTCAGCAAGTAATGGAACAGCGAAAGCTGCAGTATCTGCTGAGGAATTTGAATATTGCAAAAAATTATCCACTCTCCGAATCATTTCAAGTATCCTCTGTGTGTCTTTATTTCGAAGACTCGCAAACGAAGTCGCAAATGGAGTTCATGACTACTGAAAGAACAGTTTCTAAGTGATGATATTGAAGTTGTACAAAGTTCGGTCCAAGAGTAATGGAAATTTAGATCCAAATTAGTCGTATTCGCTTTGTGCTTCCGCTTTTTAAGCTAACAGCAAACTTTTTCGAGTTCATGTTTATAGCCTGTGGGACTAGGGAGGGCATTTAACAAGTCTGGCGGGCTCGTGCTTAATTTATCCAATTCTGCCGGGCTCGGGTATGGCTCGGGCCTACATTTTAGAAGTTTGCCGGGCCAGGGCCGTGTCTATATCGGGCAGGTTTGGGCCGGGCCTAGAAATTGCGGCCCGCGTAGTGCTCTAGTTATAGCACAGCTCGTTTCCGGGACGGTCCAAAAGGACGTGCCCGGCCCAGCCCACGGGCCGTGCTCAGGCCGTGCAGCACGCATTACCTCGGGCCCGGGCGAGGCTTGGGCTTGAACAAAAACACTTTTTGGCCGAGCCGGCCCGGGCAGACCCTGAATCGCGGCAGTCGTGTGCCGCAGATTTAGAATGTTGACAACAAAAAATTCGGCTCATTGATCATTTGGGTGGAAAACAAAAAAAGCGAAGTGCTGTCAGTCTGTCACCGTGGCGATGCTATAAAAATAACAAAATGACGTATTGCACTCAGAAAGCCTTCAAGCCAGCAAAAGAAAACGTATGGGCTTCATCAGCATAGTGGGAGGGGACGGGTCAGAAAACCAGAGCACTCTGGTAGTAGAGTACATGATTGTCGCTTTCCTGTGTTTTTCAAACTAAAAAAAAAAGTTTACATCCCCTTTCTCCTCACAGCCCGGTTTGTATTTCGCGCGTTCATTTTCCGCACTGCCGTGATAGTAGTTCGTGTCGCATCTGACAGATGGCGCCACAAGTCCACAGCGCGCGCGCAACTCGTGGGATCTTGTGCTCGGCGGTTGCACTCAGTCTCTGCAAGAGATAGCGTCAACATCCCCCTCGCGAGGGGCACGATCAAATGCAGGGCATTTCCGGGGGCGCGCGACGTTAAGTAGTTTGCGTTACGTTAATGTTGTTGCACTTGTGGCAACTGCTGACGAGAGAGCGCTCGTCAGCAGTAATTTGATTGAGTCAAGGATATAAGGCGCGTCGTAGCCTCCCATTCTGTGTCGGCTTTGTGGCGCAGTCGGTAGAGCGCCGTGTACATTGCGTTCCGCCCGCAGGGTCGAGGGATCGAAACCTGACGCCGGATAGTATTTTTTTTTATATAGTAGGGAGGGGTGCAGTGCGGACTACGGACGCCAACGCGGGTGACATCGTGAGTTACTGAAATGCTCTGCATTTAAAAAAAAAACAAATGTGACCTAGACATTTCACTTTGTGCAGACCATAACACCAAAGATTAGCTAACGTACCCTTGTGTCTTTCTTAAAGCTTTTTATACACATACCTTTTTGCCCATAAATCGACTTTTTGAGTAGAAAACTTTGTGAGCATGGGAGGAACTTAGGTCTACTTGGATAGACACCTGGTGCAAACCGACAACGAACCTTGGCAAATTAAATTAAGAGAAGTACACGTTAAACTAGCTCTCGGCAGAGTGTGCTGGCGTCAAAAACAAATAGGAAAAGGGTTCTTTGGGAAAAGAATTGAATAAAATAACGAAACGTGGCATATCTGTCCAAGAAATGCATAAATAAAAATATACACTTTTATCAGCATCGTTTAAGCGATCCAAATTGTGCTTTAGGTTCGGAGAATGTCGCAAATGCAGCGCCTGTTTTAGCAATAATTTCCGGAAAGATACATTTTTTAGGTCACGATATTTACGTTGTACAGATATAGGTCTAAGTATTGAATAAGTGTAAATTCAATATACTACTTCTAAGCCTATTTTAGGCTAAAAAGACCAAACTTTGAGGGCTCATGTTTGGAGTCTGGCGGACTTGGGCTGAGCTTAGAAAACAGTGCGCGGGCTCGGGTTTATTTTAATCAATGCTGCCGGGCTCAGGCCGGGCTTGGGCTTTTCTCTTAATGTTTTGTTGGGCTCGGGCCTGGCTCTGGCCGTGTCTCTACCAGGCGGGGTCGGGCCGGGCGTAGAAATTCCGGCCCCAGCGCTGCTCTAGCCTCTGTCATCCAATGATTGTTGCCCTCTCCCACTCGACCCGCGAATCACGCGGTAGTTTGAGGCACGCGTTCGCTCAATTTGTTTTTTTTTTGTGTGTGTTTTTTTTAACACTTGAAATCACGGGTATGACAAGGGCATGCGCGCCGGCTCAAACAGCGGCCGTGTTGATTTTCTCGCACCATAGGCCGGTCGCGGAAAAAATGGTCCCGGAACAAATGGCCCCGGAACTCAAGGTCCGGGAACAAATAGTCGAGGAACAAATGGTCCAAACTTCAAAGTAGGAAAAATGGTCCCACCATTACTGCACCTATGCATGAGCGCCTCTATGAGAGAAGGACAGAGGGGGTCAGTGTATTTGTATTTATATGTCTGTATTTGTGCACAATGTATTTTGCATCTGTCTATATACAGAGTGATCAAAGTTAAATCGGCATTTATTTTTAAAATTAGATGCTTAGATATGCGTGAAGACCACCGCTACAGTTGGGTTATGCACCAAGGGGGACACACAGTGAGGTGGTAAATATAGATGTCCGTGGCTTAATTAACTTTAATTGTTAATTACTCTTTAGCGGCTACAGTTAGCAGGCATGTTTGTATTGAAAATTTAGAGGCAATCGTGTTTCCACGAAGTTCCATTGGACGAAATTCTTTTAGCGCATTCGTACTCTGAGATGTCGAACCGTGAAGGTTAATTGCCGTTCGCATGATTGCGCATTCAAGATAGTGAAGACCAGCGCAAAGCTCCTCCCTTTTGTGACGCGCCTGCTGTGTACGGTGTTTAGTTCGACAACGAGGAGGAGGCATAAGAAAAAGTGATAACTGGCACCCTTTCAGTGTTGGCTGGCGTTATCGCAATCTGCAGTACTCAGAACCGCAACCGAAACAGAACAAAGGGGAGGAGCTTTGCGCCGGTCGTCACTGTCTGGCGTGCGTAATCATGCAAACGGTAATTAAACTTCGCAGTTCGATATCTCGGAGTACGGATGCGCTAGAAGAATTCTGCCAAATGAAACTACATGGAACTTCTCAATACAAACATGCCTGCTTACTGCAGCCACAAAAAAGTAATTATTCAATTTTAGTTAATTAAGCCACCGACATTAAAAATTAGCACCTCATTCTGTGTCCCCCTGGACGCATAACATCACTGTAGAGGTTGTCTTCACGTAAAATTAAACGACTCATTAAAAAGAAACCTGTCGACTTAACTTTGATCACCCTGTATAATATATTTGCTAAGGCTGAATTTACTTGAGTTAAATGCTGCATACAACTTTGTCGTCGTACGTGTATGTTCTCCCGTGCTTCCATTGCTTTGTTCTTCTGTTTATTAAAGCTATTAAGCGAATGCCACTTGAGCGTGTGCGGGGAGCCTATTTAGAGTGGCAGTATTATTTAGGTTATGTGAAGTATCGAAACTGTGAGTGGGCCGGTACTGCTGATTATCATACAACATAGAGCTGTACGCTCACCGATTTATCACAATTTCAAAAAAGAATTTTACACGATGAATGGTATATTTCGTTAGCTAAGCTGAGTTATGGCGCTCTTCACCTGAAATGCTTGGATATCTGCAGTTCGTATCAAGCGAAACGGCGCTAATAAAGACATTCGGCCTTGATGCAGCTTAGATACTTTTGTTTTTCTCTAAAAATATGCAATGTAGCTATTAATACGCATCGTTTCTTGCTGCAAGGTTTAGAAGACTGCTACTAACATGATTTGTTAATTTTGCTGGCGTGTTACGGGAGCGTAACGTTTGCTAAGGCCAGCTAAGTTCGGAAATAAATGTGAGATGCAACAGACTGGTCTCCGACGAGGAGAGGGGGCCGCTATCTCTGCTTTTTTTCTTGCAGTGCACGCTGCGGCATTTTTTAAACAAAAAAATATGTAGGCAACGCCGAGTCGCATAAGGTGGAAGAGAGCTTCCACATATTGTGGCACCTCTACATTCAATCGGAACTGCAAGGCTGGAAATATTTGAATAGAATCTAAAGAACTGTGATACGCAGAGAATTTGAAAATGTTTTGTAAGGGGGTCTCAGGCCAATAGCTTGTTAATATTATTATTTTTATTAATATTATACTCTGATATTAACCCCCAACAATTGAAGGGCTACTTTAAAACGATTAGTGTAAAGGATCGTTTCTATAAACCTTGATGTTGAAAAGGAAACAAAAGCCATTTTGAGTTTCATATAGCCCAACCTTTCGTCTTTTCTATTTGAATTTTTTGGTTCTATACAAGAAAGAGCGGCGGGACGTGAAGAGAAACTCCTACAGAGCATCTTCCGCCCTCTATAATGTTTGTATACGCTTTAAAATCTAAACAATTGCCCAATTAGGCATTCCATAAAATTCGTTCCCTTCTGTTGCTGTGCTGTTTTGACGCTATGCTGTTTTGTCCGTGTGCTCTTATGTCGCGTGCGCTTTTGACGCCGCGCTGTTTTGCCGCGTGCTGTTTTGTCGCGTGCCCTTTTGACGCCATGCTGTTATGTCAGTGCTCTTCTGTCGCGTGCCCTTTCGTAGTGCGCTGTTTTGACGGCGCCCCGCCTGAAACACCCTACAGAAGAATTCAAGCTTACCCACCCCCATCTCGTCGCAAATATTCCCCCTGGGGTTTTACCAGTAATGGATGAATATAAATCACAAAGCCCTGTCTTAGAGTCATGATAAAAAAAATGAATCGACAGGCTGCTTCTTAGATCCGCCATCTAATACGGTGAGAGCCAGTGTTGCGGAATTACCAGTCCGGAATTGGAATGACTCCGGAATCATTCCACATTTTCGCGACCCCGGAATGGAATGGGAACGGAATTGCGGCAATACTTGGAGGAATGGAATGGGAATGGAATTAGGAGCCTTTTGCCCAGAATGGAATGGGAATGGAATTACATGTATATTTCCAACAACAAAGCGCTTTCCCTTCTACGCGTTGTTTCAAAATATGCAAAAAGACGCAAAAGATCCCACCAGCCCAAGTTCAAACAAAAGGGAGCCCCTCAGGTCTACCCCTAGGGAGCGGCTATACTGTCTAGCGCTGCACGTTTTCTTTTCTTTTTTTTTCCTCTTTCGACACCTCGGGGTGGGTTCGTAAGTGCGCACAATAATGGCTTTCTAAGGAAAGGGGCAACGACGTTTGAGGCTGACCACGCTGCCAGCACAGTGCTGCCAGTGAGGGGGTAACCAAAAAAAAAAAAAAAACGAAAAGGGGCGTTTTTAATGCCGCAGATTAGCCACGAGAATCTGCGCCTGCTACCGTGACATTCATGTGAAAGCTACGGGTCCGTGCGGGAGGGACTGCAGGACCAGGATATTTTGTGCACGAGTTCTCCGAAAGCCAAACTTTCTCGGTGGCGTGCCTTACTTCCGATTTTAGTTCGCCGTGGCTGCCACTAGGATAACCGGTACTGGAAAAGGGGCCATTCTAACTTCTGTCCTTAGACAGCGCTGCTAGTAACCCCGGCTCAAAGCCGTTGGTGTCCGTCGTGGGGAATCACGGCTGCGGTATCCTCCCCCACTCTCCCACCAACTGCGCCTTGTGATTGTTTACCTCAGCGGCGCCTTCGGCCCGGCCGCGAGCTGTCTCCTCACCCTTCACTTTTCTTTTTTGCGAGACGCTAGCGCGATGCTCGTGTTCGCAGCAAGCTTTCGCATATCACCTTACGCGACATCTCACCTCGCGCTCCCCCCTCCTCCCCAGGACCTTTTGCAATACTATCCCTTCTGTCTAGACACTGGACCCCTTTGCCCGAAGCAGCGTCGACTAAGGCCTAAAATATTGGTTCGGGAATTCAGCCAAATCAGGAGAGCCCATGTAATAGGAACTGCGGCCACGGCTGCCCCTCCAAGCTCCGACGCGGGGATTCGCGGACGAAGTTTCCAGACGAAATTTCCAAGAACGAGAAGGTCGGTGCTACCTCCTTCCCAAGTACGGGATCACCTGGAACCAGATGCCTCTTTGAAAAGTTGTTCTATCACGAGTCGGCTGTTTCCTTGGAGGGTGCCCATGCCGGTTGAAACAGTGAAAACGGGGGCGCGGGTCCTTTGTGGCCCGTCTTCTTAGAGCTTTGTTGGGCTACGTCCCTGTCTCACTTTCCTGTTTAGGGTTGTTAAACTCGTATTTATATTCTTCTCCAAACACTTCCCCCTACTTGCCCACTCTGGCTTGCATTTTTGCTGGTTTTCCAGATGTACCCCCTCCCCTCCCTCCCCCCCCCCCCAAAAAAAAAGAAAACCTCTGCTTGGCTTCTCTCTTTAGAGTCAAACTGTCCTGCCTACTTCGCGGAGACCCAAATGAGTTAAAAAAAAAACCCATCAAAACTCGTAAAAACATGCTGACCATGCAAACACTGTAATAACTACCGGGAGAACTGCCCCTGTGGGAATTACTAGGGTACTTGCACCGCACGAGATATGCCACAAAGTCATTATCTCTCGGGGAACCAGCCCACTCATCACCGGAAAAGTCGTCATGGGCCAACTCGTCACACCGACCCTTTGGTACAGTGCCATCTCGAGATAGGAACTCTCGTGCAAGGGGCCTTTTCGTCGCATGGTTTTCGTTACACCGCAGCCGTGTGAACAAAGGCCTAGATGCCCTGACCGGAAATTGGCGTTAAAAGCTGGTCTGAGGCTGGTTTCTATTATGGTAAATTCGTTGCGGCTGTTTAGGTGGGCGTGTGGAGGTCTGTGTGACCAGCAGGTGTGCATAAAGGGCCGTTTTTTTTTCTTTGTGGGGAAAGAGGGAAGGGGGGGGAGGGGGGGAGTTGGAGAAGTCAGCGCGACCTGCACTTCCTCAAGTGCTGATCGTCATGGGTGTTGAGGTGGTGCTTGTCCGTATTGTCGCGCGTATAACCTGCCCTTGCATACAATCCGCATCCCTACTTTCAGTCTGCGAATAAAAAAAAAATAAGAATTGGCGAAGCTTGCACTACCTCGCGCAAGGCTTGAGCCATAGCTAAGCATTAGGATTTCTTTCTATGTAAACACTGAAGGACACACCACCAGGCATTGGATTAGGTTTGAAATTGTTTATTTGTTGATTTGATTGATTGTGGGGGTTTAACGCGCCGACGCTGCACAGGTGATGAGGCGCGCCGTATACAAGGAGGGCTCCGAATTCATTTTGACCACCTGGGGATGTTTAATGTGTGTGCGCCGAAATCTCTAACGCACGGGCGTTTTTGCTTTTCGCCTCCATCAGAAAAGCGGCCGTCGCGGCCGGGAATCGAACCCGCTTCCTTGGCCTCAACAGCACAACGTCATATTCACTGCGCCACCGCGGCGGGTAATTGTTTGTTAACGTGTTCCGTTATCGCTTTTTGCGGTGGTAGTAGTAGTCATCGTCGGACAGCACCCCTCCCAGCTCGCACGCAAATACCAAGATGCTAACGATCGCATCGCAAGAATCCTGGCTGATCACGACAGCAGAGCCCCAGTCAACACGCTTCGGAATATTGTTCGCAACATCCGCTTCTGAACTGTTGCAGTGAACAACGTCGGAACCCAGCGTTGAAGACGCCTACACAACGAGACAGCGAGACAACGTACGAATAGTTCAACAGTACAAAGCGAATGCAAAAAACATTTTTTTTGTTTCATGTACAACCTGTTCACTGCGTCATTTAGAACAATTTTTTCACTTTTTATGCGTGCCATGTAATACAAATTTGCATATGCGATTATAATTTTAATATAATTAACTCGCTATGACGGCCTATTTACCTAAATTCCTACGTCAAAAAATTTGAAAGAACACTCGCTCGCCTACATCATTTTTAAATGGGCGACGTATAACAGGCGGAAACATCGCTTTAACGTTCCAAAACAAGCTCGTAACGCTAGTTTCCGTGTGACGAATATTCCGGTGATACGAGAATTCCTCGTACGAAATGCCCTGTGACGAGTTGGCATTCCTGACCAGTTTACGTGCGATGAGTTGGCCTATGACGAGTGGATTTGTGACGAGTGGGCCTAGACCCATCTCTTGACCTTGGTGACGTGTTTTGCGTTGTTTAGCTGTTCTCAACGCTTGTAATAACATGAGCTTAATGGTGGGTTTATTGGTAACTTTATGATAACCCGATAAAAGTATACCAACGTGCCTTTCCTATACGTTGAGGAATTAGAGGAATGGAATTGAACTGCCCGGCAATTCCCGGAGTGGGAATGGGGGAAGTTTTCGCATTCCGAGAAATTGAAAGGAATGGAATTAAGACAAGTTGTCATTCCCCGGAATGGAATTGGAATGGAATGGGGACGCCCATTCCGCAACACTCGTGAGAGCACGCCCTGTAGCTCTGGGATGGAAGACGGAAAACAACCATTATGTCGAAAGGGGGCATACCGGACTCCACTCTCAAGTGGATATCTCGACCTGGGCGAACTTGTTCGGTTTTCTAGATGGCTAAAAATCAATGTCAGACGAAATCAGGGCCTTCAAGCTCCATCTGCGTACTGTGACAGGAGGAGTACCGCACAGCACTTACGAAGGAAGAAGGGCAGTATACTGAAAACGCGAGATATTTAGTAACCTCTCAGACTAACAGCGTACGAACACAGATACTGGCGTAAGAAAAAGACAGGATGACGCTGTATTCCTTTTCACCCTTTTACGCTGTTATTCGAAGATGTTCAACCAATACCAACTCGCCCAAAAGTAGGTCGTTCTACATTTAGGAGCCGTTAGGATTCTACACAGGTTGTTTAAAATTATCTTGATGGTGTACGAGGTGCGATTATAATTCCACATCCGCCTAAAATTTTAGTGACCCCTAGCAAACAAATGATTGCTTCTGATTAATTAAGCAAATGATTGCTTCTGATTCCAAGCTACGCCTGTTTTATCCTTTACGCCAACGGGCTCTGATTCCAAGGGGCGCCTGTTTTATCCTATAAGCCCACGTGCGACGTGAAGAATCTTGAGTTCGTGTTAATGATTGTACCTTTTTGCGTGCATACACTGACTCAAGCGAGTAAGTGCAAATTTCTCGCAGACTAACTCAGGCTAATGCACAAGAGAACAGGTACGCACACACTGCCTGTATGCGTGCATGCGTGCGGAATTACAACAAGTTTCCCGAGCTGAATCGCCCAGCGAGCGTTCAAATGATGACTCGAAAATAATAAACTTCGTGACTTTATTATTTATGCTAACCAGTGGCATGGCTGTCACAAAAGTGTAACTGAATTTCTGCATTTGTGCAGCTTTATATTATAGCTGCATGTAAGTCAGAAACACACTTCGTACTGTTTTATTTCAAAAAGAGCGTTAAATTTCCTGTGTGGCAGAGTGCACCGGGTTGCGGGTATGATTCCTTGCAGGCGCAGCGGTCTTTTTATTAGCGGCAAAACGACCGCCGTCTTTTCGGATAAAGCCCGAAAACCAAAAACACCCATTGCTCTAGATATGAGGGAACGTTAAAGATCATTAAGATGAACAAATAATTCATAGTCTTTCAAAAGGGCCCAGCCTAAAACGTGGGAGTAGTGTTTGGCAGGAAATCGCGTGTTTTAACACGTGTTTAACACATTGAAAATGTCACTTGTGAGATCAATGGCGCATTGAGTAAACATAGTAGCCTTCTACTAAACACTAATGAACGGGTGCACTTGAAAAGACGGAGAGAACAAGACGAAGTACCGGTCACTAATGATGCACAAATTGGTCGGTCCCAACTGCTAGCGATTCGGCTGCTTTTTTCTCTACGCATGAAGTCCCATGAAGTCCACCCTTACGCACGTTACGCACCCTTACGCACGTTAGAGGTAGTTATATCAAATGCAGGCGTAAATATTTACATGCATGTTCGAATGTGGTTTATGAGGAGGCAAAAAACTTCAGAGCAGCGTCGGGATGATTATTTTATAGGTACAGTCACGTACTCTTCTTTAATAGCAAATAACCAACTTCAAGTAATGTCCGTGTCGCGCATACTCCGGTGCAAAAGGCGTGCTGATTAGACACAGCGGTTCGATGTATCTATACCAGTCCTGGAGGATCTGCCGAGGCGCTTGGGACAGGTGGACTCGTGCTGATTTTCGAGCCCATCTCAAATCTGTCCCCCTTCGTCAGTGGGCTCCTGCGAAATATGCAAGGTAAAACGTAACTGCATATTGGTGGATCTTAATGAATGCGTGACCATCTCGACCTTCCCACCCGGGGTCTGTGAGCTCGGACCAATATGGGGTCGTCTTGCACCGGCTTCCCCTTTTGCCAACCTGCACTGGCCGCGCACTCGATTGTACAACGCGTTCTACAAATGGCTGCGCACTCCATCCGACAAAGAAAGGCCAACTTTGCCACTCCATTCTCCCTGTATTCGTGTTACCAATGTTATTGCTGTGAAGGCGAGGATATGCGGTAGTTGCTTTAGATGTTTGATTAACCCCATGCTTTTGGGTGTGCCACCCAAGCTAAAAAAAATAAACCCAGCTTTCACAACAGTGCAAGCCTAATGTCACAACAGAGTTCTGTTCGTCTCAGCCAGGTGAACTCGACCAGCTCATTATAAGTCACTGAGAACTATTGGCCCTGTGTATATATGTGGCGCTTGTCAGCAGCAGAAGAAATCAAACGAAAAGTATGAAGTGCTTTATTTGTACATTGCCCTCTTCATATACTTCAGGGTCCGCCACCGCAAAGTCTTCGTCCAGTGCTCGCAGCCTGTTCAAGACCTGGACTACTACTTCTTGTAATTTTGTGGAATCTAGTGGTGGCCGTACCTGTTGATTCATCACCTCAGCCATGATCTTTTCAATGCTCTCTGGTTTCTTACTATACTTATGTGCTTTGGTCGCACAATCCCCTATGTGCGCGACACATACTCGTAGAGAGTTGTGCCGCACCCGCCACGGCGTCCAAGTTTCGCACACTCTAGCACTGGCGGCAACCGGCTTCGCGAACTCGGCGTCTGTAGAGTGAGCTGCTGTGTGCTCCCCCCTGCAGGACCAAATCAATGTGAAATGGAGAAGAGAAGACCACGCGAGAGGTCACGCTACAAACGCTGGGTGGAGTGTTCACAAAGCCCGAGTTGGACGATACCGGGCGCTCATCATGAGGCGCACACTCACGCGCGCTCACTTCTTTTTGCGAGCCCCTCGCATTGCGAAAGCCCACGGGAAAGCCCGGACGAGGCCGGGCGTTTCTCATGAGACGCACGCTCACGTGCGGTCGGTATTTTTTTAACATGAAAGTGTTTTATGCCATGCTCCACCAAGATATAACTGACGTCATATCTGTCACGGAAATGACATCGCCAGAAAAAGTTCGATTGACGCGGCGGCGCCACGTTTCGAGCCACGAACTCTTTCGCCGCAACGGGAGGTATGAAGCGCGCTCCCGACTGCGCTATGAACGGACGCGTGCTAGCTAGACGAACGCGCCTTATCCCTTTCCTGCCCAACATAAAGATTTTAGAAAAAATGGCCACAAGTAAATAAATTTTGTGTATATACCCCTTCCCATTGATGCTTCGACAAGTTAAAATGGAAAGCCCAGAGTATTTCACACAGAAAACAAACCCACATATATGTGTAGGCTGGGCTTCTATTTGTATGATCTTCGGGTAGTAAGAATACCTTAAAAATGGCATCAGCCACAGAAAAACTACATTTTTACGTATTATTTATAAGTTTTATATTGTTTTCAGGAGTATTTATATTATAAATAGGATTTTGTGAAAATAAATAATAATGAAGTTTCAATAACATAATTAATAATTATAAATAATACTATTATAACAAGTAATTACGCAACGAGTTGAAGGTTAAGGCGCAAGAAAACATTACCAATGACCCAGAACAAAACCGCGAATAAATTAGACACCAATAAAGCACGAACAAATTATTTATCGCTAGCGCTGCAGTGCACAAGCCCGCCACCGTGTGCCGCCCAGCAAAATTTTCGTGACGACGAAAGCCCAGCCCACACATATGTGTGGGTGCATTTTTCAAGCGTGATGACAGTACGCACACGAAGGGAACGGGTGTGTTTTTTAGCCTATCGTGTTTTCCCAAGTCCTGAAAATCGCGTCTTACGCTTGTTATTCAGAAAATACGAGAATAGCAAGAAGAAATACCAGCTTTCATCGTGAAGGCGGCTAGCGTAATTGCGACAGCTTGGGCGCCATTTTTAATATGCGATTTCTCGCCCCCAGGTGGAAAAATGAGTCAACTACCGAAACCAAGGGCCCTATTCTCGACTGCACAAATTGCCGGCCATTCAGGCAATTTGCCGGAAGTCTTTTCTGATTGGAATTCAATTTTGGTCACGTGCTTCCGGCTGACAAAACGGTTGTGTGTGTTGTCGTCATTTTGACGTTTCATGTCGTTTACGGACACCATTTCTAAAGTTTGCCTTATTTCTCGCTACTAAAGGCGTATAATTCTTGGCCGGCAATGAAAAACCAGACTAAATGCAGCGGACATGACAACGTAAGCCTGTCTTTGCTATTCAACAACAATACTGCTTGTAATACACACCCCCTCTGTGATTGGCTGAGAAGGCGTGACGTAATTTAAACAGTTGGCGGGAACGATTACGTCATGCATTGGCAACTTCAGCCTGCGTAAAAGTGACGTAATGCTACGTAACAGCTTAAAAATGGCGGCTGTTTTTGTCACAAAATACACGCAAAATAGGGCAAAAAATTGCCCCGGCTTACGGCGCCGCGAAATGTGCGGCAATTTGCAGCAGGCGCAGTTTCACATGCGCGCTGTTAACTTGCAGTATTTTGCTTTTATGTTGGACAATAAAATAAAAATTATTTGTTTGGCGTAACCGCAACATAACAGGGCAGTACAAGCCTCTCCATGACAAAGAGAACCCAATGCATGGCATTTGTCCATACTCGTCCTAGTAAGCTGTTGGGTCACATGATCGAACTTCAGAGAAAAATAACAAAGAAAAGTGACTATTGGTTAATTACAGCGCTGATTGAAGTCGAGCTTGACGAACGAGTGAATCGGCGACATCGGTGCGATCTGCGGTTATCGGGCGTAACGCTTCACTGCTCTTATGTGTCATACAAGCGATAGTATCGGCGGTCTTTTTCTCTGATCACGCCATAAACTGGTAACATAGCAGCAGACGATGGCGTGGCGTCGGTGGCGGCAGGGAAGGTGATAACGCAACAAAGCTTGCGTTGAAGCAGAGAGCCCAGCTATGTTACTAAAAGCGATTGAAAGAAATAAATAGATACAGTAAAAAAATTGTGTGATGTTCTTGAGCTCGACATCCGCCTTTCGCTCGCTTTTGGATCAACGTTACTTGATCGCCTTGTGGTGTTGATGCCAAATTTAACCCCCAGAAATGTGTTTTTCTTGTCAGCCTCAGCTACCGTCTTAATTTTTATAGTACATGCCAAGTGTTTTTATATCTTTCTTGCACAATATTTGATACCTTGGTAGCGATCTTTATGAGTGACTCGTCAAATTACACTGCATGTCGTCCTATAGCTTTAGGTGCAGCACGTCACTGATTGCTTACGTCGTGCTTACGCAAAAAAACATGGACGAGTTGCCGGCAATTTGTGCAGTCGAGAATAGGGCCCCAATAAAGTCTCTGAAGCGTTCGCACTGACTACCCAGGGCTCTGAAACCGAAACCGAAACAGGTGCCACTTAGTAAACGAATTTGTTGACCCACACGTTTGTGTGGGCTGGGCCGTAAAGGGTTATAGCCTTCCTTTCAGATGGTGCTGCCATGTAGGAGAGGCGAAGCAAGTAGTGCATCATGACACTAATGATCGCCGACAGTTGGCGCCAAGATGCCAGCGCCTACATGTACGGGGAATGCGCAGCGTCAGCTGCGGAGAAGCCGACTTGCGGATATCGCACTCGGACACGGTCCGCTGGATTGGATTGGATTGATTAAACTTTATTTAAGCCGCCAGAACGACGTTTTTACGTGCCACCACGCGGGCCTCGGCGTCGTCCTGGTGGCTACTCATCCGAGACGTGAGCTCGCCGTTGCCGACTCGCGAGTCTCATGCCTTGCGAGCGCCCGCAGGACCTGCTGGACGGCCCAGTGTTGATTTTCGTAGGTGTAGCTCCTTGCGGCTTCTGCAAGCCGTGGCGGGATGGTTCTTGACCTCGCTTCCATTGGGCTCGTGACACAGTTCCATAAGATGTGTTTCTGGTCTGCAGTCTCCCTGCAGCAGAGCTGGCACTTGGCAGTAGGGTATGCTTCCGGATACATTCGGTGCATCAGAGCCGGGGTGGGTAGGGACCCGGTTTGAAGCTGTCTTAGTATCACTGCCTCCGCCCGGCTCAACCCCGGGTCCGGAGATGGGAAGGTCCTCGGAGCCAGGCGGTAGGCTTTGGTTATTTCGCTATAGTCTGCCATTCGGCCATTCGGTCCTTAGCACCGAACCACGTTGAACGGTCAGTTGCGGGGGCGCGGTTGGTGAGTGCTCGCGCCTCCGCGTGTGCCGTCTCGTTGTGGTTTGCGTTCTTACTCGACACGTCCTTGCCAGCATGCGCCGGGATCCACTTCACTCGAACAGTTCTTGGGCCTTCTAGACATGCATTGCGTTGCACCTGCAAAGCTTCTTTGCAGATGCGTCCCTTGGCGTAGTTCCGAACTGCAGTTCGTGAGTCGCTGATCAGCGACTGGCAGCCTGCGTCGGTTATGGCCAGGGCGATGGCCACCTCCTCTGCGCGTTCTGCATCGGTGCACTTGACGCTTGCCGCCGTCACAGTGTCTCCCGTGGTGGCCTTTATGACAACGGCAGCAAAGGCTTCGTGTGGATATTCCGCCGCATCTATATGGCAAGCGTGCCTACCCTAGGCGTGTAAGTCAACGAGAGCTTTAGCCCTTGCCGCCCTTCTGCCCTTGTTGTAGTCAGGGTGCATGTTTTTCGGTAGAAGATCTACCCTGATCCGGCGACGTATCTCATTCGGGATGGTGAGCTTGTTGTCACCACCGCTGTGGCGTATGTATCCTAGCTCCTCTAGGATCTTTCTTCTAGTCCTCCTTGTAGATAAACGCTCGAGCTGGGCCGTACGTTGTGCTTCCGCGATCTCTTCGAGCGTATTATGCACTCCTAACTTGAGGAAGAGCGGTGTGCTTGTGGATTCAAACAGGCCTAGCACGGACTTATAGGCCCTCCTAATGATGGCGTTGATCTTTACGCTCGTGTTGTAAATAGTTGTGGTATGCCGCGACATACGTGATGTTGCTGATCACAAAGGAGTGAACGAGCCTGATCAAACTCTCCTCCTTCATTCCAGCTTTCCGTGATGCAACTCGTCGGATGAGCCTCGTCGGATAAGCCATCACAGCCAAGACCGCGGCATGAGCCGCGGTCTTGCCTGTGATACGTGCGATAGTCTCGCCGTTTCTTCTGTGCCGTTTGATGATCATTCCGAGTACTCTGATCTTGCTGACTTCGGGAACAATTTGACCAGACCGCGTAGTTATCCTGATCGTGCCTTGTTGCCTGTCCGTAGTGCGACCCCTCCGTGGTGGTATAACTAGGAGTTCTGATTTGCTTGGTGAGCAAACAAGTCCTGAACCATCCAGATGTTCTTCAATGTTGTCGACTGCTTCTTGTAGTTTGGTCTCAATGTGACCGTCGCTACCCCTGTCTACCCACAGTGTAATATCATCGGCATAGATAGTGTGCCGGATCCCCACTGTGGCGAGTCTGTTGGCTACTCCTATCACTACTAGATTGAATAGTTACGGCGATACCACGGACCCTTGCTGAGTGCCAGTGCTGCCGAGCTTCTTATCGTCGAGTTGTAAATGGCCTGCCCTTAGCTGAGCGGTTCTACGCGTTAGGAAGTCCTGGGGGTAGTTATAACTGCGTTCACGCATGTTGAGCTTAGAAACTTGCGACAATATCGCAGAGTGCTTGACGTTCTCGAAAGAACTCTGGAGATCAAGCCCTAGGATTGCCTTATTATCTCTTGAGGCACCGGAGTCGTCAAGGATTTCGTACTTCAACTGAATCATCGCATCCTGGGTACTTATTCTGTTTCGGAAGCCGTTAACCGTGGTTGGGTATAGATCCTCGCTCTCCAGGTAATCCTGCCATTGATTCAAGAGGACATGCTCCAGCACCTTGCCTACACACGACGTAAGAGATATGGCCCGCAGATTGTCGGTGTCCGGCGGTTTACCTGGCTCAGGGATGAGAATGGTCTTGGCTGTTTTCTATTGCCGCGGCAGTGATCCTGTTTTCCAACACTCGTTGTAGAATTTTGTTAGGTTTTCAATTGAGTGGTCGTCTAGGTTCCTGAGAGTCTTATTTGTTACTAGGTCCGGGCCTGCTGCAGATTTGCTGCTTAAGTCGTGTAGTGCTACTCGAACCTCTTCTACATCGATTTCCCGATCGAGCCTTTTGTTTGGTAGCCCTTGGTATGGACCATGTTGCACAATTGGGGTAGGCGGTAAGTATTTGTCGTTGATTTTCTCAAGTACCTCCTCTTCACCGTGTTTCTGTATGCCGCGGTGCATAAGCTTGGTTAACCTATCACGTTGATGGGACTTTGATTTAGTTTCATCCAAGAGATGGCGTAAAAGGTTCCAGGTCCTTCCGCAATGTAACTGTCCATCCGCCGCGTTGCAGATCTCATTCCACTGCTGAACGCAGAGGGCGCGGCAGTGTCCTTGGATCGCCCTGTTGAGCTCAGCCACCTTCTTTCTGAGGCGCCTATTCAGCCGTTGTTTCTTCCAGCGGTCTAGCAAGGACCGTTTAGCCTCGATGAGGTGTGCTAGTCTGCTGTCCATTTGCTCAATGTCTGCATCCGCCTCAATGGTTTCTGTCGCTTTTCGTACATCCTCGGTAAGCTCCCTGGCCCAGGCTCCTATGTCCTCGATTTCACAGTGTTCTTTGGGCCTAGTGTCTCTGAAGGCGTTCCAGTCGACCAGTTTGTGCGTCCTGATGCTGGTGTCGTTTTATTCCGGGATGTTGATTTCAATTATAGTATGGTCACTTCCCAGGTCGACTCCCGTGTTGGCCGAGGTAATTACTCCTTTATTATCGTTCTTCACGAACGTGAGATCAGGTGTGGTATCCCTGGAAACCGAGTTTCCGATCCTGGTTGGATTTGTCGGGTCTGTAATGGGCGTGTAGCCGAGGTCCGTGGTGTCTTGGTGTAGGTCTTTTCCCTTAGCTGTCTGTTTCTTGTAACCCCAAGCAGGGTGCATCGCATTGAAGTCGCCGCACACTATGAGTGTGTTTCGACCCGCTGCAGTGCTAGCCCTGAGTAGCAGCGTCTTGAACTTTTGCTTCCTTTGTGATGGGTTGCTGTATACGTTGAGAAGGTATAGGCTTCCCTTCTTCCTCTTGCCAGGTATGATCTGGGTGAGCGTGTGCTCAATGTTTGCTGGCCCTTGCTGTAATTCATGTTCCACGAGGGTGAGCCCCTTTCTGACCAGTGTGCATAAGCCCCTGCCATCGGGGGGGGGGGGGCCTTGTGCATCCTACAGCCGGGAAGGGACGGGGCGTCGGTGAGGTTTTCTTGAAGTAACAGTACATCTGGCTTCTTTGTGGTGTATGAGATATGTTGCTGGAGGACCGCCTTCTTGTTCTTGAAGCCACGGCAGTTCCACTGCCAGATCGTTAAACCTGCGGTTGTTGCTGGTGCGTTGGTGGCCATATTTGATTAAGGTTGAGAAGCTGCTGGTTGCCTTGATTGTAAGGATGCTGCGCGAAGAGCGGTGCAAACGTTGGGTGACTTACAATTGGCCGTAAGGTTAACTCTATCTGCTGAAGCGCCGTGATGCATGAGCCCATCAGCCCCTCCAGCTTGTTGAATCGAGCTTCCCACCGTGCCTCTATGTGGTCCATCCTTGCTTCAAGTTCGTCGACATGCTTGTTTTTCTTATCCCTGGACGAGTGGGCATGGACAGCTCTCTTCTTAATGGCTGGTTCCTTCACGGGCCTGTCGCTCTCGCCTTGCGTCTTGGCATTTTCGCTGGAGTGGACCGTGTGTTCACCAAACGATTCACAGACAACCCGTTTGGTTTCGTTCGCACGGACGGTGTGCGAGCGCCTGTGGTTTTAGTCGGATTTACGCAATGCTCCGACGCGTTCCATCCAGCGTCTAACGTTGATGCGTCTAACGGTGCTATATCGATGAAATATAAATAGCGCCGTGGAAGTTCTTATCGATGCACAATAAACATTCAACTGCTCCTGTGCCGGCACATCTCACTTACGTGTTTTACCGGTTCCTATGGAAGAGGGAACAACCACATTTTTGGGCATGACTTTACCCTCCAAGCGAAGCGATTTGAAAGAAATGATTGGCAGACACAATCCCTCCAAATATATTAACTGTGTTTGAGAAAGTACAGCCGGGTGCGCTGGTTGAACAATATTTGCAGCCATTTTATCGAACAGCAGTGACGAATACGATAGTAACAATTACAGAGATAGATTCCAGATCAGGATAATCTATAGAAATGTAGAATGTGGTTTTTGCCTCTGTTGAGACAAGCAGCAGCCTTTATTGAAGCGCCGGAAAGCTCGATTGCACTTTTTTATACGAGTCACAGCTGATAGTAAGCGAAAGTGAGAGCCCGCGCTACGCAAATACATCATTTTGTCATGTCAATTAGTGTATATATAGCAAGCTAAAACATTCCAATTTTCTCCGGGAAGCCTAATAGTTTGTGAAAGGATGATTCGGAAGAAATGGAGAGCAGTAGTCAAATCGCCAACAGTCAAAGGGCAGGCAAATATTTGTGGGAAAGCGCCTTGACATTCTTTATTGAACCTGCAAGTCTAACCAGCGACACAGAAATGGCCTGCTGTATCTATAATCAAGACTTTGGCGAATACGATACCTTTTGAAAAGATAACAAGCTGGAACAGGATGCATAATGTCGATTGGACAGTTCGTAACTGAGAAATGCAAAAGACGAGAAAGAAGTCCCACTACCTCTTCTTAGTTTGAACACAGTGAATTAGGAAACCACGTAACAATGCAGTAATTATCACAAATGTCCCCTGTTTATCTTTTCACTGCGAGCATTTATTTCCCTTTGTTGGACCATTCAAATATTATCCTCATTGTACTTCTCTGCCGTTATCTTTACTTACTTCTGTACTGACCATGCTCGAACAACGGTGTCGCCAGAAATGTCAAGTGCAAACACCGGCCTATCTACCTTGCTTATTCCTTACACTCGCTGTTCACTTTCAGTTATAAAACAACGTCCAGAGTTTCTGCTTGGTTCCAGCGCGCCTAAACAGATAAGTGCTGTCTTAAGCGCACATCGTCAGAAAACTTGCCTCCAAACAATATCTGCGAAAATTTATGGGTGCCAGCTTAAAATATATATATCAAGTAGGCATTTGTGATTGAATAATAAAATGGGAAAGTGCATCCTGCTATCAGTTACAAAAGTCACGTTGAATGAACGGAAGATACCATGTGTAGGTTGGATAACAGGCGAATGGGGCACGAAACAATGGAGTAAGGGGCGAGGACGTATAAAGAGAAGAACAGCATTGCGTGGCGGTATTACGGGATGAAGATTTAGACACAATATATTCCGCTGGCTTTTCACAATGGAGTGTAAAATTCTTGGGAGAGCCTTTCGCTACGCTTGAAAATCTAATCGGTTGCTATGTTATATTACCTATACGCGCACATACGCAGTTCAGGCAGGCTTGTGATCCATAAAGCCACGTATTAAGACTGCAGGCAAGAAGGATTCCCCCGTTTGGTAATATTAAGGAAAGAATTGCGTGAGTTAAAGGGAGCGAGCAAGGACTTCCCCAACAGGCCTTCGACGACAAACCCCCTAAAGATCGCCAACTCGAAAAATAACACGTAGTTATCCGGCATATACAGGGTGTCCCAGCTATCATGCACCAATATTTAAAGAAAGAGCAATGGCGTTACTCGAAGAATGCCTAGTGCGTAATGTTTGCAGTACTGTTGAGAAGCGGACAGTATTTTTTTGTGAATCATATTTAACTAATTACTTGTAATTAATTATCTAACTCGAGAATTACAGTCCTAATCATTGAAGTGTCAATGAGGTACTTGTAGGTAATCACGAGGGGCATCTAACTGCGGTATTTTCCGCGACGAACTAATTGCGTACTCATTTATTCTGACTGATAATGAAAACCCGCCAAATATGAAAAATACCACGTGACGGCGCTTCCGCGCGCATTGCAAAGCAGCGTCCCCAAATAAGTTGATTGAAAGCAACTGCTTCGCCTGTCACCCGCCTGAACAGACAGCGCATCACCTTGATAATGGCATGCATGGAAGGAGCAGCAACAGCAAGATTCGCGGGGCACGTGTGCAGATAAGGCATGAACTCGGTCGCGATTTCTTCTTTCTTTCTTTTGTTTATTTAACTCTGGCTAACTCAGAGGCAGCCTCTTTGAGGGAACTGCTTTACGATGCGCGCTAATGCGCGCGGAGGCGTCGTCACGTGGTATTTTTCACACTTCGCGGGTTTTCTTTATTAGTGAGAATAAATGACTACGCGATAATTTCGTCGCTGAACCTACCGCAGTTAGATTCCCTTCGTGGGTACCTGCAAGTGCCTCATTGACACTTAAGTGAATAGGAAACTATTTCTCGAGTTAGATAATTAATTACAAATAATTATTTAAGTCTCGTTAACGAAAAAAATGCTGCCCGCTTCTCCACAGTACTGCAAAGTATATGCACTAGGTTTTCTTCGAGTTACGCCAATACTCTTTTTTTTAAATCTTGGTGCATGATATCTGGGACACCCTCTATATCTAACAATCTCAAAAAATGCATGATACAAACCAAGCTGGAAGGTTGACACGAGGCCAAATCCTGATACTGTGAACTGCACTCCTTCGAAAAGGGTGCAAATTTTGATTCCATTCTTGTTACCATAGTTGTGTGAACTGATCTGGCACTAACTAAAACGCTTGGAAGTAATACCATGTTTCTTGCCAACCCATAAGATTGCACCGATTTGACTTTCTGCCGCCTCCTCCCTTGTGAAGTGCGAACGTCTCCTATTCACACATTTTAACAAGAATGCACCAGTTAAATCGGCAGGTCACAAATACGACGTCTACGACTCCAAGTGGTGGTCCATTAGACGATATATCTTGCAGTTCCAAGAATGGAACGGCAAACTATTTTTGCGCCACGCGAAAAACCTATTGTACACTCCTGTACACAGATTCAACTGATTTACTAGCCAGAATGCATAGATTATGGCCGGAGTGGTTTTAGAACCCGGGGTGTCACGAAGAGGAGATGTTCACGCATCCCAAACACCACTTCTCAGTTGAGTACACAGAATGAGGACGTAGTGAGTGTGGTGTCACCTTAGACTTGGTAGGAAGTGTTGGGTAATTTGTGCATGGTGATAATAAACAATGAATCATGCAGGCAGCAAAGTACATTTCTACTGATGTATAGGGCTAACAAAGACGACTGGCAAATGCAGCAACTTCAGGGAAGAGAAAGAAAAAGGGGGAAAGGTATACCATGTTTACAGGGGAAGCAAATGGGCAGTAATGTTTTTGCTTTAAGTAAATTATGAGGGATGTCTGGGTGTCCTCGTAATACTTACATTATATAGCCAGTACGGAATGGGGTTAGGAAAGTGATAGCCGAATAACATGCTGACACTCTATTGCGCTGCTCTCCATGATTCTTTTACTTGGAGAATTAGGTCGGCGACAATTTCTATGCCTATAGGAGAGTTTGCCGTTATTACAGTAAAAGCTGGTTAATTCCAACTCGTTAATTCGGTCGATTGGAACTTGCGGTTAATTAGAACTGACGCCCTGGTCCCGGCATATAATTCGAACGCGTCGGTATCCAGAACGGTTAACTCGAACTATGATCGTTTTCATCGCTGCTCACTGAAAAAGTCGGCCCAAGGTGATTACACTGTGTTGCAAATGCAAACCAAACCAAATTTACTAGAGATGCATGCAAAGCAGCGTCGAGAATCGATGTTGCAGCACGTTTTTTCTCAGCAGACGATAATTCTTACGCTGCGCTGAGCTCTTCCGCAAGTTCCAAGCGATTCTCATGGAGTCGTGACAGTAGAAACCCAAGCTAATGCATATTACCGAGTACTTTTAATTTTTATTGCTTCGACCCTGCCCGGTAAGCAAATTTGTTTTCGCGCATAAACAGGGTTATTATTTCAACATTAAGGCTCCCAGCTCACATGAATACAATCTCAGTGCCTGTTTCGGGCATATTACTGACTGATTCATTAATTTCGTTCGCTGTTCGACCTCCATGAACATTATTTACGAAATCACCTGCCACAAGCGTGTACTAGCGCCTAATTCACGAAAAGGAGTCCAGAGGTGGCTTCTTTGTGTTCTGCGCAGTGTGGCGCGATGTCCATTCATTCAAGATCCCTCTCCTTATTCGAACTCCGCCTAATTCGAACAATTTTATCGGTGCCTTGGAGTTCGAATTAACGAGATTTTACTGTATTAGTTAAATTTTCAGTCATTGGGGCATCATTCATTCGAGTATACATATCCGCCAAGTCTTATACTGGGGGTCTTAGGTCTATTCTTACCCCTTTATGTTTCTAAGTATTCCACACACCTGTTATCTCTAACCTAACGACGTCTGGATGGCGGCAGACGGAGAGAGAGAGGTTGCTTTGTGGACCTACCTCGAACGAAGCGGGAAACGCTGCTGGTAGCGCTTCCCGTTCAGCTTCAGCATAATGCCCGGAAGCCAGCCTTACCGGGGCCTCGAAACTGCTCAACCACCGGGTTCACCCCACCGAGCAGGCACCAAGCAGGCCACGGGGACAACAGCACATGTCCCAGCCAATCTCGTCTCCTTCGGATTAGTGTAGCTGAGACACCGGGGTGGTCTTGAGCAGCGTGGGGGTGCTTCACAGAAGCTCCTGCAGAAAAGGACAAAGTATGCCTTGCGCCTCCGCTTTGCGAAGCACACAACACAACACAACATGACACAACACGACACAAGACGAGGCGACACGCGACGACTCAACACGACACAACACGACATGACACGACACAACATGACATGACACGACACACAACACACATACAACACGACACGACATGATACGACACACACACACGCACATGCGCGCACATGCACACGCATACACGCACACGCACGTGCATGCGGAACCACAGCCCCCCATACATACGCGCACGAAGACGAACACACGCAATCAAACACGCACGCACACGGACACGCACGCGCACGCACACTGACACGCACGCACGCAAGCACGCACGCACAGGAACGCGCATATTCTGTGGACGGTACCTCCCTGCTCCGGCAACGAGGAGGTGTGCGCCTGTTGATGTTTCCACACAGGTGCTCATTGGAGCCAGCAATCCATGAGTGAATATTTCATAGCAGCTTTGCAGCGCGAATGATTCCACATTTTCACCTATTTCGCCCATGTGTAACTGTGGTTTTCGAAAAATTTCTTTTAGAGGGAGCCCTATGCGTCGCGTCAATGCTATTACCCCCTCATCCCCCTCGTGAATTGCCCCTCGTCCAACAGTATATGTCAATGAGTGTGAACTCGTAAGGGGGCCCCTTCGCAAACATGTTCGCATAACATAAGAGCGAGAGCTTTCTTAGAGGGACCGACGTTGTCCCGTCAAAAAACGCATGCATTTCCCTATGTAACAGTTGGTGTAAACAAAAAGCTTTGATAAGATATCTCTATACACGGCACATGCGCAAAAGCGGGCTTCCATTGCGGCAGAGCGGTCATTTGAAAATCAAGAAAAAAAACGGTTGTGAATAAGACACTGCAAGCATCTATCACGAAGAACGAGTACAGTAGTATACCTTTTTTCATAAACCGCGAATCGGTCTATATACATTTAGATCCTTCGTATACAGATGCGTTTCTTGGTCCGCCGAAAATTCTGGCGTGGGTTCGTTCTTGGTATGAGATTTGAATCTTTTAAGGTTTGACGATATTGAAAACATTGTTAGCGAAGGTTGAACGCTTTTTCAACGAAGGTGTTGACGCAGTTTTGACGCAGTTTTCATGATAAAAACCTTTCGCGTTTCTCTCAACTTTCTTGAAGAAGTGAATCTGTTCGTTGAAACCGATAATGCCATGACTAGAAGAAGCTATGCGTAATTATTTGGTTTCGATGGGCCTTGGATTGTGGTAATATGTACTTATTAGGTAAACAAGTGAAGAGCAGACAAACATAATACCATAAATCTTTTGTGTCTCAACTCGCTTAATATCGAGGTCACTCTTTAAAGGGGCCCTGAAATAAATTTCGCCGATACATGGGTGTTCACATTTCCAAATATTTTAGTGTTCTAGTAATCACCTACTACCGGAATTTTGTTAAACCGAATTCTATTAGTGAAGATACTGCCAATCAAAACATGACATCCTTCCGCCGCGCCGCTATCCTTCCTTGTTTCGTCTACCTCCTCACACCGCGCGATCGTGAGTGCCCATGATACCCTCGCTTCTCGGTGAAGTCTGCAAGAAGATCCTGTTCCGGGCATTTTCTTCTACTGCTTCAAAGTTCTGCACCGCTATATCGCTTTATCCTAACGGGTAGAACTGCCCAGCTAAAAGTAAGTTAGTTACCACTCAAAGATACGAAGCTAGGCAGCACTGACACTACGGAAGGGTTCGTGATAGCGCCATTACTATTCAATTTGGTAATGATTGTAGTAGCCAACTGACTCACCATAGTAGGGTTCGGGCACGCAATATATGCCGATGATATTACACTGTGGATAAACAGGGGTAATGACGGTCACATTGAGACAAAACTACAAGGAGTAGTCCACACCAATGAAGAACAATTGGATGGGTCAGGACTTGTTTGCTCTTCAAGCAAATCGGAACTCCTAGTTATACCCCCACAGAGGGGTCGCATCATAGACAGACAAGGCGCAATAAGTATCACTACGCGGTCAAGTCTTTGTTTCGAAGTAAGCAAGATTAGAATACTCGGCATGATCATCGAACGGAACCGCAGAAACGGCGAGACTATCGCACGCATCACAGCCAAGACCACGGACGCAATGAGGCTCATCTGATGAGTCACATCACTGTAAACGGGAATGAAGGGTGACAGTCTGGTCAGACTAGTCCATTCCTTTGTCACCAGCCACATCACGCATGTCGCCGCCTGCCACAACTGGTTACAGCACAAGCGTAATAAGATCAACGCCATCATCAGGAAGGGCTATAAGTCCACGCTAGGCCCGTTTGAATCTACATGCACACCGCTCTTTCTCATGTTAGGAGTCCATAATACGCTCGGGGAGACAGTGGAAGCACAACGCACAGCCCAGCTCGAACGTCTATCTACAATGAAAACTGGAAGAAAGATCCTGGAGGACCTCAGATATGTACGCCAAAGCGGAGATGACAACAAACTCACCATCCCGACCGAGATACATCACCGGATCAGAGTAGATCTACGAAAAACATAAACCCCGACTACAAACATGGTAGGAGGGCGGCAAGGGCTAAAGCCCTAGTCACCTTACACGCCCAGGATAAGCACTCTCGCAATGTATAGATGCGGCGACATATCAACATTAAGCCCTCGCTGCCGGTCAGAGAGGCAACCACTGTGACAAACGGATACACTGTGACAGCGGCAAGCGTTAAGTGCACCGAGGCAGAACCCGCAGATGACGTGGCCATCGCCGTGGCCATTACCGACGCAGGCTGCAGGTCGGTCATCAGCGACTCAAAAACGCCAATTCAAAACTACGCGAAGGGACGCATCTGCAAAGAAGCTTTGCAGGCGCTACGTTATGCACGTCTAGAAGACCCAAGAACTGTTCGAATCAAGTGGATCCCTGCGCATGCGGGCAAAGAAACTTATAGTAACAACGCAAACCACAACGAGACGGCGCACGCAGAGGCGCAAGCACTAACCAACCGCGCCCCCACAACTGACCGTCCAACGTGGTTCCGTGCTAAGGACCGAATGGCGGATTATGGCAAAATCACCAAAGCCTACCGCCTGGCTCGCAGGCCCTTCCCACCTCCGGAACCGGAGTTTAGCAGGGTGGAGGCAGTGCTGCTAAGACAGCTTCAGACGGGGTCCCTACCCACCCCGGCTCTGATGCACCGAATGTAACCGGAGGCGTACCCGAAGGACAAGTGGCAGCTCTGCTGAAAGGAGACCGAAGACCACAAGCACATCTTGTGGGACTGTGTCATGAACCTGTAGAAGCGACGTCAAGAGCCATCCCACAACGGCTTGCAGAAGCAGCAAGGAGCTACACCTACAAGCATCAACACCAGCAGGTCCTGCAGGCACTCGAAAGGCATGATACTCGTGAGTCGCCAACGGCGAGCTCACGTCTCAGATAAGTAGGGGCTCACCACCAGGACTACACCAAGGCCCATGTCACCGTGCGTAAAACCGTCGTTCTGCCGGCTAAAATAAACTTTATTCAATCCAATCTAATCGCTTTGGGACAGGCCTGTCTGACTGTCTGCGTTCCATTTTGCGCCATTTTTTTATCACTTTAAATATGAATCCTGCATACCGCCCACGACTTGAAAAACTGAGGGAAGAAATTGGGCAAGACTGCTACGCTTCCACACCACGCCGAAAGATCGCGCGAAAAGAACGACCCTGTCACCGCGCGTACATGGCGACGACTTGTGTTGGACATGTTAGTCTAAAATATGTGATCGAATGACCAAGGAGTCGCACCAAAATCTGTTTTAGTGAGCAGGTACATGCGTTCCTAAGTGACTTCGGTTTATTTATTGCTAATCTGGGAGCTCGTTCGTGCCTATTTTGAGCTTGGTCGTGTTGTAGTGACGCAAGACATGCGCGTACACACGAAGTAGTAATATTTCATTTAGTTATTCCAATCAGTTCTAAACATTTATAAACATAACAGAAAAGTAGCCGGAGGGCTTGAGGGTAGGACATTTTTTACGGTGCGTCGCGCACTCAATTCCCTCTCCCGCTCGGCCACCCAACTACTTTCCTGAAAATTCTACGCGACCCTGGGTTTATTAACTCTATAGACAAGTACACTGTTAGGGATAATACAAGTAGTTTTGATAGAGTAGTGTGAGCTTTGCGGCGGCGCTTGCCTCTTTGAGGTTAGAAATTGGGCTGGGTGGCTCTGCATTTTCGTAAACATCGCTTAAACTTACTAAGGACACACTTTTTTCTGGAAAATAAACGAACGACGTGGACAGCACGATCGCTCGTTCTGTCCACGTCGTTCGTTTGTTTTCTTTAAAAAAAAGTCTGTCATTAGTAACCTCAAGCACAGCTTACGAACCTGCCTCTTTGTACGACCCTGCATTTTATCGCACAAAACAAATATTCCATCCTTGCTTTTTCTCTTGATGGCCTGGAGGCCCTTTACTCCTTACAAAGGCTCTTCGTTCATTTTTACGTGCTCAGTGCTGCCAATTGCGATACGTGGAGGGTTTGGTTGTGGGCATGGCCCTATATCTCCCTCTCCCTCTACACTACCCCCGACCAGGCCCACTTTTTGTCTTGTTTAAGTGGAAGAGAAGAAAGTATGTTAACTCTGTGAGAAGACAAATCAATTTCCGTAATATAAATTTAAGTCAGTACTTCTTCCTCTCAAAGCACCCTAACGTTTTTTTTTATTTATACAAAGCACGAGTTGAAAATAAACAGATCGTGACAATGGCTCAAACGATGCATTGATGCTTGATATGGTAGATCCACAGTTCAGTCAAAAAATTTTGTTTTCGATTCGCAATTAGAGTACGCAAACCATACCCCTTAAATAACCGCGCAAAAAATGAAAGAAAACGCGCTGCCGAGATTAGAAGCCGTGACTTTGCTCGAGCGAACCTTCAGCCCACTGCGTCATGACACAGTTGGCGAACGCAACAAAAAAACCTGCATACTTGATCAAGACCCACCCTTTCTGTCACATCAGTGTTTTCTACTTGATTTCAAGGATTCATTGCTGGTTAACCGAACATTTCTTGAATAAAAGTTGCGCAGTAAGTTTCCTAAAAGCCCCAATCATAGCTGATCTCCAGCAAATGCAGTGTTTCGTGTGCGACTACGATTTCGCCCCGCGGTAATATTGCTCGTCGTGCTTTGATTTTACGCTTTACGCTAAAACTTTGGTCGATATTGATTGCTTATTGCCTAATAAATCTACCGTAGCTCATCTCCTGCTTTTAACTCAGCTTATATTTTCAATAAGCGTTGCTGGTCGCACACCAATATGCAGTTTGCAACTCCAGAAGACAAATTGTCGCCAAATCAAACTGCTGAAGCGTCGTAAGCCGAAATACGGATCGCATTAGCGCTAGTGTTGAGTTGTATGAACGTCATGGACCTTACTATGTTTATTACGCTCTAGGAGCTAACAGAAAAGAGCCGCATTCATTACGGCATGAATGATGTATGGCGCAGTTTCCTTTTCACGATCCATTCCCGACGATTGCCGGGCCATCGGTAATAGCGAGTTTTTTAGCACACCGTATGATCCGTCTGTTCCGTTCGTACCGTTTTGACCAGACCCTACTGCGCCTGCGCGCGCGGGAAGGGCGAGGAGGTGCACCGCACCGTGACGAATGCGCTGGCATAGAAAGGACCGGCCCGCAAAACTGATCCGCCCTACCACGACGAATGCGCAGGTGCCCTGACGGGTCCCGGTCAAAACGGTACGCACGTACAGCACGGAGCATACGGAGTGCTAAAACTCCCGGTCAACACGGTTGGGCCCTTGCACAATCATCGCGGTAGGGCGAATTAGTTCCGCGGCCTGGCCCTCGCCCTGCCCACGGATTCGTTACAGTAGGGGTGTCCCGCTCACCCTTCCCGCGCGTGCAGACGCAGTCGAGTCCCGGTCATCACGGTACTAACGTAAACAAAGGAACAGACGGACTGCTAACACTATTGTCGGCGTCTTCGGTCAGCACGCCAGGCGCACCACGCGGACTTTCGATCGGCCGACGTGTTCGTGTCACCGTCGGCGTCGTGTTATAATGCTTTCTGCCAACTCTGAAGTCGGCCTCACCGCCGCGTCGTCGTCGTGTCGACCTAGCCAACGCGGCTTGACGGGAAATGTGGTACAAGAGTAAAGACGTTTAGTACGTATGGACGAACACGACAGCGTTAAGCACGCCGCAGGAAGCGCTAATTAACCAAAGGCACTGCCGCGTCCCCCCGAGGCTGAGCAGCCGACGCTTCCGTTCGTAGAAGTGCGAGAAAAATCCGTCCAATTCTAAGATATGTGATTCGTCACGGACATGGTAGAACTGATGACGTACATGCCGGAAGATGGCGGAGCCCACAAACACCCAGGAGAGAGGGGTAACGCGGCAACAAACTTTGCAATGAAAGTGTGAGCTTTGCAATGCACGTAAAAATGTTGTACTTTGCGCAAATGACGTTGACCAGCCAATCTAGCTATTGCGGTGCTGGTTTAGTCTGCTCAAAACACCTTTGGGACCCCTTTAACTAATACTGCGTGGTGTTGTGACTACAACTACATGTTAGTCTTAATTGGATTAAAAGTGCGGAGATGTATACGGTACGCTTCCGCTTAGCTCGATTTTGTGAAATAACGTGACTTTTTTTCTACTTTGTCCTCGCAATGAAGTTATCCGTAGAAGTCTCAGTATTTTAACCTGCCGGCGACCTATTGTGGTGTTTATTGAAAGGCAATATATTTTCTACGTGCAGCTGCTGATTCCAGCAAAGTCCAACAGAGGGTGTTATTCCAAGCAAAAATGATGAGGGAGCGTACGCGACGAAAAGGGTGGACCTTGGCCAACAGGGCGTTTTCATGAGCCGTGATGGGGCGAAGTGCTGCACGGAATCCTGGAGCTTCAGGAATCCCGCACCAATCGAAGGGCCCCGATAGCAGGGACAAAGCAGGCGCTGGAGCCAGTGGTACAAGCTCCAGCCCACCTCGGATACTTCGGTGTGGTGTCGCCGGGACCCTGCGAGAGCTTGAACAGTGCGAGGATACAATGCAGGGGCTGCTGGGCAGTACAACGGTTCCGCCCGATGAAAAGTTCAAAATTCAGTTAAATGGAAAACATACGTGATATTATTTGTAGGTTATAAGAGATCAAGAGGCCTTTTGGGAAATTAGACCAAGAATTTGGATCGCTCTTAAAAAGGCGAATATGCGGCACCCCAAGCCTCACGGAAAATATCGGAAACGGTATTCAACTATTGCCATATATCCACAATAGCACGAGAATACCATGCTAGTCCTGGAGTGCAACTTCTGTGCTCGTTTTTCTTCAAGGCCGTGTAAAGTGCCGACTGGAATTCCTTTCGATATGGGGGAAGGAAGAATTAAAATATTTGGTGCATGAACGGTGTGCTTCAAATGTGGGTGGTTGAAACGTAAAGTATAGAAAAAAGGTTGCGAATACATAAAATATTTGCGGAAGCTACTGGGAATTATATTTTTTTCAGTGCGAGGTAGAACCGCCAGTGTGGAGTACTTCGTGACATCTAAGTTTAAGTATTTTTCGAAAATGATGACGCGGCTTAACGAAGCGTACAACACCATCGAGTCGTGGACATCCATTACGTAGAATTGGTTCATCGATTTGTAGTATTATGTATGAAAATAGTTTTATGGTCTTGAGGCCATTTCTTGGCCCTCTACCAAGTTATGCAGGGTGGATAACGTCGCCAGAAAAAAACTGGTTGGTTAATATTTCCTTGAATGTTTATATCTCAAGCATCAGTCAATACAAACACACTTGAAATGGAGAATTTATTAAATTCTTCTGTTTGTAGTGTTTTCGGGACAAGTACTATTTAAAAAAATACAAGTTACCATGGGCACAATATTTTCAGCTGAAAGGCCATTTGATCCGTCATTTATTATTATAATGTCGTATTTTAGAAAGGCGTTAATTTTAGATACTAGAAGTGTTTAAGCCATATATCCGGTCCTGATTTCATGACCAAACATGAACGATGGGCTTGTCAGTGAGTAAGGCGCCATGCTTTGCCTCGTGTTTCAACTATTACATGTGATTTATTTTCAGACAATAACCGGAGTGCTACTGATTATGTCCTAGGTGGATAGCTGTCATTTCCTTGCATTCGGTCCCCACCGACAAGCTTAACGCCTTGTGTTGGGAAGAATAATGGGGTTGGGTGATAGTCAGAGGATAACGAGAGAATTTTTGGATGAGCGAGTCAGCAAAATACTCCTAGGGAAATTAAGCCATTGCTAAGGTTTACGAATTGCGCGCAACGCCCAATTCAGCCGCAGGACTACCTCCTTCTTCTCCCCCCCTCCCCCCCCCTCCCTCCCCCCCCCCCCCGGACACCAGTGATGGCCAAGAATACTTGTCAGCATCACCACCACTGTAACGACATACCCAGGAAGCCTCAAAACTAAGTGTGATACAAGATTGTTTCACATACAGTAGTGTCACATTTTCACTGTATAAGATAACCGAGTGTCCACACTGCGCAGCAGAACAAACACGAGGTACTGTAACCCGTGATCAACCCTACTTGTAACTACCTGCAGATTCCTTGTATGGGCATGCGTTTAATGAGGATCCTTTTGGTTTGGTACGGTCCTATCTCAGTCCATTCACGGCATTTTGTAGCATATCTGCGAAGCTGCAGCGGCTTGTCATCCACGGATGCTGGTGCGACGCCTTGAGGAGTAGCCTTCGCGAAGTCATCGGGACGTGGGCGTCCTCTGCTCTCATTGGAGCTGGGCGCACCTGTTTGACCTGGGTATATCACATGACGACACGTTCAAATGCAAATGCCAAATTCGTATAACAGTGGGAGCAGAAGAAAAAATTGCTTATGGAAACAGTAAAAAATGCTACCTCTGAAAGCGATTTCAAAGGTAGTAATTCCCACCCAAACCACATGACCACCAGCTATATCCACCCGTTGACCACATTATCCCCAAACCATAACACTACAATAGCCGCCCCTTCTACCCGCCCTCTCCAACTCCCTGCTTATGACAAGTTTTGCCCCCCTCAAACTGCCGTAAAAATACGCTATTAGAAGTTTTACATTACCAACGTTGAGGCACACAAGTCCGGAACTGCGGTCAATTTGTCGTTTATCAATGCTGCGAGATTGCGCATCTACGGCCTCGCCGCTAAATTCCACCGGGTTGGTTGTTGACAACACTGCTGAAGATGCAGCGAAACGGCATCTTTTCACACACTTCTGCTGCTGAAATGCTATTACACGCACTACCTTTTATTGGCATTCGGAACGACGTCAGTCACCCGCAGCCGCACAGAAGGCAAGACAAACTGAGCCTACGAGAGTTGACCAACTAAAACCCATATACAAGGAAATGGCGGTGACCTTAAACCGTGGCAGTGAAAACAAATGTCACGTTATGCGAACCGTCCGACGATCACGGCAGCGGCACAGAACAATAGAAGAAAATAGTGCCGATGCTTTGTACTCTTATCTAGTGACTCTAGCCGAGCGAAAATGACGAGCCGGCCGAGATGACGAGAAGCATTTGGGAGCCTCCTCCATCACCATTACTAGTGGTTTACAACAGCTTTGCTCGATATCCGCTTTCGCAGGGCGGTATGGCGACCAGTTTTTTTCTCTAATTATCATAACCGTTGGTTTAACGTAAACAAAGAGTATTTTAAGTTCGGGTGAGCCTCTCACAAAGCTCGATTAAAGAGCCGTACGTGACCCGACACTCCTCTCGGTGTGCGCCTTCAGGATTGAAATGAAAACGGCCGTCCAGCATGGGCCAAACGAATTTGATCCGACATGTCGCATCTAACATATTGGGCGGAGAAAACAAGCTATAGAGTAACAAATAGCTCTTAAAAGCGAGGAATGGCGGTGTCGATTTTTTTTTTCAGCTTTCAAAGGGAGGGCCCACTGTATCAACTTTCTCACTGATAGGAATATACACTTACGAAGCCCTTTGAATCTGCCGTAGCGGAATCTTGTCATTTGTTCTCAATCGTGCTTCCAACCTGTCTCGCGCTGGCGTAAACCAGTTTAGAAAAGAAAACCTGCCTGTTACAGTTCCAGAAGCCCTATGAAAAAGAATGGTATATGCGAGTCACACCTGGCGTAAGTATACTCCACGGACGAGAACGAGCTTTTTCAAGAAATCTGTCCCGTTTCTGCTTTTGCCCGAACTGAACTCTCAGGTTTTTCTTAGAATATTTGCATTGGGGACTCCATGTTCAAAGCCAAAATGTGCTGAAAGGAGTGGTCCGCCTCTTTTTTTCTCAATTTTGTGACTATCTCCGCAAAGTCCTTGCCGTCCGCAAGTGTTTCATTGAGCATGGCATCATAGCCATCACACACGAGAAACGGGGCACATAAGGATGGTGATAGAAGAAAATGCCTCGTCGTCCGTCATTCCTATTTACATGCTGGCAAGCTCCATGTGGCAGCAATTTTAACACATGCGTAACTACCACTTAACAACGGTCCCTCCACCCATGTCAACGGATTGTTGCGCTTTTACCAGTGGCTGAATAATCAAAATTTAATTGTTTAATTTTCGCTCGATGTTCGAGTTCCTGGTGTAAGTTAAGTACAAAGGAAATTCGTTATAACGCGATAAAACCAGAACCCATGATTCTGGTTCTCCAAGTTCCTAATGGTAACCTTGTTATTCAGTTGTGACTGTTTCTCGTTAAGGATGTCTTCCGAACAACGAACTAAAGGATTTTCCGCTCAATATAATCCAAACGCAAGTGAATATAATTCCAGCGCCAGAGAATAAACTCCAGACGCCAACCAATATAATCCAAGACCCACGCAGTGCATAACACATGACCGCGCTTTGTATTTAGTTGGCAACCACTACAAATCCGGGCGCAGTGTATTTTCATCCAAGTTACATGTACTAGGTTACGTGACCAGTTTAACCAGACGACCTAAGAACTGCGTAATAAAACAGTCACGTGACTATCCAGCACTCTCGCCTAATTACTATACTGAATACAAGGATGGTGTCATGGGTATGAATTATCGCATTTAAATTACTCGCTTCCACGAAACTTCAGGGGAAACTGCCAGAATGCCTAACTCTCGAAACCCAATACGGGTCCGAACGTGGGACAGACAGGTGGCGCGGCTGGCGCCATTCAACAGCGCCACCCGCGGAAGAAAATCGCAAAAATGGTCGGGACATATTCTGGCGTGTAGGTGGGGAGAACGCGTGTTTCCGTGTTCTTTAATGGGGCAACCTCTCGTTACCTGAGTGATGTTAGTCGTACGAAACTCGCATTTTCTTGTCAGAAATTAGGTCCGGGCGACACGCGTTCGGTTTAAGTAATTAGCTAATATAGGTACTTAATTCATTATTCGTTAGTCATTGATTTGGTTAAAAGTCCAATTGATGTAACCAGGGCTTGTGAGACAACAAGTTAATTGCATCGATAAAAGGAATCCAGTGGGAGAAATTACAAATTGCTTCCTCCTTATAGTCATGAGATAGTCACGTGAGTCATAGATTGCGTTAAATGTCAGAGTAATGCCACAAGGTCTAGTGAGGTATCAAATTGAAGGTCTCGATAAGTGGTATCACGTGGGACAAATAAAATATAGCTTCCCCGTTGCAGTCATGAGAGAGTCACGTGATCTCTAGATTGGGTTCAAAGTCAAAGTGATGGTCCTACGGCTTGTGAGGTATCAAAGTAAATGTTTAGATGAGAGGAATCCCGTGCGAAAATTAAAAATTGCTACCTGGTTAAAGTCATGAGATAGTCACGTGAGTCATCACTGGCTTAAAAGTCAGATATGTCACTATGGCTTGTGAGGTATCAAATTAAAGGGCTCGATGAGCGAAATCACGAAGCACAAATTAAAAACTGCTTCCTGGTTATAGTCATGAGATAGTCACGTGACTCTCAAATTGGGGTTAAAGTCAATGTGGCGTCACTAGGGCTTCTGAGGTACCAAATTAAAGGTATCGATGAGGGGAATCACGGGGGCAATTTACACATGTTTTCCTGGTTATAGTCATAATAATAATCACGTGATCCACAACTTGGGTTAAAAGTCAAAGTGACGCCACTAGGGCTTGTGAGCAATTAAATTAAAGGTCTCGATGAGGAGAAAGACGTAGTACAAATTAAAAATCGCGTCATGGTTATAGTCATCAGATAGTCACGTCAGTCATAGATTAAATTAAAAGTCAATATGGTGCCACTAGGGCTTGTGTGGTATCAAATCAAAGGTCTTGATGAGGGGAGTCACGTGGGACAATTTAAAAATTTCTTCCTGGTTATAGTCATGAGGCAGTGGCGTGAGTCATAGATTACGTTAAAAGCCAATATGATGCCACTAGGGCTTGCGACGTATCAAATTAAAGGTCTCGATGAGGGGAATCACGTGGGACAATTTAAAAATTGCTTCCTGGTTATAGTCATGAGATGTTCACGTCAGTCACAAATTGGGTTAAAAGTCAAAGTGATGCCAATAGGGCTTATTATTTATTAAATACCGGTCGCGATGAGGGGAGTCACGTGGGACAAATTGCTTCCTAGTTATGGTCGTGAGATAGTTACGTGAGTCATAAATTGGTTTAAATGTCAAAGTAACCCCGCTAGGGCTTCTGAGGTATCAAATTAAATGAGTCGATGAGAGAATCACATGGGACAAATTAAATATTGCTTACTGTTTATAGACATGAGATATATTCGGGAGTCATACATTGGGTTAAAAGTCAAAGTGATGCCTTACAGCTTGTTATCGACCGCCCGAATGTAAAAAGAAAGTTACATATGCGAGAAAGAGGCTTATGATGTGTTGAAATATTGTAATTGGATTTCTTATGATGTTACGAGACTACTATGGAAGATTAATCAGTCACGTGACTTACCATGACATTTATTTTTCAGGAGTAAAAGCATCATAGGTATTAAATGATCGCCATTCATTTGCTTGTTTTGCGGTATGAGCAAAAAAAAGGTCTTTGCAAACAATATTCCTAAAGATGTCGCATGATTTCTATGCGTCATGATTTAGTCATATGACTCACCATGAGGTTAATTGCATCACGAGTGTTGACATCATGGGTATAAAAAGAACACTGTTTACGTGATGCGCGAAAACTTCTGGTCATAGTGAACATGTCTCCTTTTGATGGCGCATGACTCCTATAGATCATCAATTGGTCACGTGACTTACTATGAGGTTTATTACACGACGAGTATTGGCATCATTGGTGTCAAATAAACGCTGCCTAATTCTTTGTATTCGAGATGTGTACGAGAATCTTGTCATGGTGAATATGATTCCTTATGATGACGCATGACTCCAATGGACTGTGAGTTAGTCACGTGACTTACTATGAGGTGTACTGGCATAATGGGCGTCAAATAAACGCTGTTAAATTGCTTGTTTTTGTGATATGCGAAAAAAGCATGTCATTGTGAACAGTTTACATTAGAACTCGCATCACACCTATTGATCATGAATGATTTATGCGAGTTCTAAGGTTTATTATACCACGAGTAATCACATCATAGGTATGACATAAATGCTGTTGAATTGGTGCTTACGTGATGTCAAATTTTTAAGTGCGAATGCACTTCTTAAGCGAGACTGAAGCGTCCGCCGCCGTCCGCATAGCAACAGCTGCGGGTGCGCGCGCTCCTCGTCTTCCTTGGCAACGGGGGGAGATGGGCGCGCGCTGCCTGGCCGCTGACATGGCACATACCCACGTGGAGGATTGGCCAGGAATCTCCTCGTCTTCCTTGGCAACGGGGGGAGATGGGCGCGCGCTGCCTGGCCGCTGACATGGCACATACCCACGTGGGGGATTGGCCAGGAATCGGGCGTGAGAAGGGCTAATGCACCCGCTTAAAGGAGTACTGACACGAAATTTCAAAGCTGAGATCCGCTCTAGCAATCAAGTACAACGACAACACAAATAGGTGTCTGTGAATAAATGCATCTTTCTTTCTTTGTAGTTGTGTGTGTGTGTGTGTGTGTGTGATCTCTCTTTCGCGAACATTACCGAACCGCGCAAATTCAACTCGTGCATTCGCACTTTCACATTCTTCCCCTCGGGGAAATGCGGGGAATTTTTTTTTCTTGTTGTGCATTTGATTACGGATGATATGGCATGGTTCCTAATTAAAATAAATATGTAATGTGACATACCATGAGGCTTATGACGTTACGCGTACTGTCACCGTATATATTCAATATAACGCTATGGAATCGCTTCTTCACGGGATTTGTGAATGCACGCTTTTTTTGCTACAGTGCGTGATTTCAGGCACATCAGTTGGAAAGTACAAAGAAGGGCCTGGTTTTGCGAATGCTGAAAACACATAGGTGTAGTATTCTTCATGACAGTTCCGTCATGACTAGGCAATATATATATAGTTATACCTATATATATATTTAGGGAACGAGAGGGCTTTGAAGATGGTCGCCAGATAGAAATAATGCTTTGGGGCCTCAAAACTCTGCCAACGTTTCGACAAGGAGATTTGTCTTTTTCAAGGCATCAGGGTTCATCTCTGGCCCACCGTTTTCCCGCACAATGAGGCTGAAGGAATTCTTTTCTGATAAGCAAGACAATAGTGAAATCAATGACCATGCACTCCGTGCACCAAGCACTAAGACACCAGATGTCGAGGAATCTCCAGAACTCGATTTGTATATAAAATCAGTATCAAAACAAATATTAATCTCAACCAAGAAATCAAATAAACGCAAGAACTTGAACCCTTCAGAAGAAGTCACTCTAAATAACCTAGCAGCCAGAACGGACATAATCATTATACCTGCAGACAAAGGAGGTAGCGTTGTCATCTTAGCAATGGAAAAATATAAAGATGAGGCCTATAGGCAGCTTAACAGCCATGTTCACTACCAGCTTTTAGACCGTGATCCCAGCAACAAATACAGTCAAACGAGCCTTCGCACTCTCACAGATCTGCTGGCCAGAAAATTAATCACCACAACAGAACTAAACTTCATGAGACCGACGAACAAGCAAGCAGGATGTTTCTACCTCCTCCCCTATATCCATAAAGTCCCCACAGAAGCATTGTTCTCAGCTGACATTGCGAGAAGGCTCATAGTTTCTAACAACAACACCCCCGCGGAAACATTTTCTGTGTTTCTGAATCACCATTTGGCAGGCATTCAGACTTCTTATTTTTCATTTGTTAAGGACACCGCACACTTCCTCCGCATAATAGAAGCAATAAACGATGGTGGGCAAATATCCAATGACGCCCTTCTGGTCACGCTCGACGTCTCCGCCCTCTGTACGAACATTCCCATCGCCGAAGGAATAGAAGCTACATCAAAGGCCTTAGCAGAAAACCGGCACCAACATGTGCTGGAAGTCTACATTACTCTACTAAAATAAGTCCTAACTCTAAACTATTTCGAGTTCGACTCACCTTACTACTTGCAAGTTTTTGGAACCAGCATGGGCACTCCTTTCGCACCGACCCACGCCAACATTTTCATGGGCCAACTTGAAGCTTCCCTCTTAGAGTCTTTCCCCCTCAAGCCGCAGGTTTATCTTCGATACACAGATGACATCTTCATAATTTGGGAGCACGGCCGCACAGCCCTGGAACGTTTCATTTTGCATCGTAATTCTTCGCATCCGACCATTAATTTCTCATGCCAGTACTCGGATAAAGAAGTGAACTTCCTAGACACCACTGTTGTTTTTGACAATGGCAAACTGAAAACCACGCTTTATAGGACACCAACGGACACGCAACAGTGCCTAGACTACACTGGTCATCACCCACGACACTGCAAACAAGGTATTTTTGTAGGACAGGCTACCAGACTAAGAAGAGTATGCAGTGATAACACAGACTATGTAAAACACCTTAATGAACTAAAGTCTACCCTGGCAAGCAGGAATCACCCGGACAGCTCACTGGATATGGTTTACGAAAGAGCATCCAAACTAGAAATAAACGAAGTGCTGAAGCAACAACGTCGAACAAAAGCTCCCAACCACCAGCCTTAATAACCAAATTCTCAAACATGCTCCCTAACATAAACAGCATCCTTCGCAAGTACAACACCATTCTAGCCATTAATGACCGACTTGAAAAGATGTTTCCGGAAGCTCCAAAAGTTACCTACAGAAAACACAAGAACCTAAAAAACATTTTAGTCCATGCCAAAATTAGCGCTTCCAAGGAACCAGTCATCAGCCCTTGCCTCCGCCCTAGATGCAAGACCTGCAAGCATCTGCAGAGGGATTGCCTTGTCAATAGCACTGCCAGCCAATACGTTCACAAGATTGCTTCATGCTTCAATTGCAATTCTTCTAACATTGTGTATATGCCAGAATGCTCATTCTGTCAAAAACAGTAAGCAATATTTAATTTGTCCCATGTGATTCTCTCATCGACTCATTTAATTTGATACCTCAGAAGCCCTAGCGGCGTTACTTTGACATTTAAACCAATTTATGGCTCACGGAACTATCTTACGACCATAACCAGGAAGCAATTTTCAATTTGTTCTACGTCTTTGCCATCATCACGACCTTTAATTTGATACCTCACAAGGCCTAGGGGCATCACTTTGGCTTTTAACCCAATTTGTGACTCACGTGACCATCTCATGACTATAACCAGGAAGCAATTTTTAAATTGTCCCACGTGATTCTTCTCGTCGCGACCTTTAATTTGATACCTTGAAAGCCCTCGTGGCATCAAATTGACTTTTACGTAATCTATGACTCACGTGACTATCTTATGACTGTAATCAGGAGGTAATTATTATATTTTCTCGCGCGATTCTCCTTATCGAGACCTTTATTTTGATACCTCACAAGTCATAGTGAAATTATACTGACTTTTAACGTAATCTATGACTCACGCCACTATCTCATGACTATAACCAGGAAACAATTTTAAGTGCGAATGCACTTCTTAAGCGATCCTGAATCGTCCGCCGCCGTAGTCCCCATAGCAACAGCTGCGGGTGCGCGCGCTCCTCGTCTTCCTTAGCAACGGGGGGAGATGGGCGCGCACTGCCTGGCCGCTGACATGGCACATAGCCACGTGGGGGATTGGCCAGGAGTCGGGCGTGAGAAGGGCTAATGCACCCGCTTAAAGGAGTACTGACACGAAATTTCAAAGATGGGCGCGCGCTGCCTGGCCGCTGACATGGCACATACCCACGTGGGGGATTGGCCAAGAATCGGGCGTGAGAAGGGCTAATGCACCCGCTTAAAGGAGTACTGACACGAAATTTCAAAGCTGAGATCCGCTCTAGCAATCAAGTACAACGACAACACAAATAGGTGTCTGTGAATAAATGCATCTTTCTTTCTTTGTAGTTGTGTGTGTGTGTGTGTGATCTCTCTTTCGCGAACATTACCGAACCGCGCAAATTCAACTCGTGCATTCGCACTTTCACATTCTTCCCCTCGGGGAAATGCGGGGAATTTTTTTAATTTGTCCCACGTGACTCCCCTCATCGAGACCTTTATTTTGATATCTCACAGGCACTAGTCACATCGCATTGACTTCTAATCTATCACTCATGTGACTATGCGAATACGATAACTATGAAGCAATTTTTAAATTCTCCCGCGTGACTCCCCTCATCGAGACGTTTATTTTGATACCCCACAAGCCCTAGTGGCATCACATTGACTTTTAACGTAATCTATCACTCACGTGACTATCTGATGACTATAACCAGGAAGCAATTTTTAATTTGTCCTACGTGACTCCCCTCATTGACACCTTTAATTTGATACCTTACGAGCCATAGTGACACAAATTTGACTTTAGCCCAATCTATGACTCACGTAACTATCTCATGACTATAACCAGGAAGCAATTTCTAGTTTGTGCCACGTGTTTTTCATCATCGAGACCTTTATTTTAATACCACAGAAGCCCCAGTGGCCCCACACTGACTTTTAACCCAATCTACGACTCACGTGACTATCTCATGACTATAACCAGTAAGTAATTTTAAATTTGTCCCACGTGACTCCCCTCATTGGGACCTTCATTTTCATACCCCGAAAGCCCTAGTGTCCTCACATTGACTTTTAACGTAAAATATGATCACGGGACGATTTCGTGACTATAACCAGGAAGCAATTTTAAATTGTCCCAAGCGATTCTCCTCATCGAGACCTTTACTTTGATACCTCACAAGCCCTAGCGGCATCAAGTTGAATTTTAACCTAATCTTTGACTCACGTGACTATCTCATGACTATAACCAGGAAGGAATTTTTAATTTGTCCCACGTGATACCACTTATCGAGACCTTCCATTTGATACCTCACTAGACCTTGTGGCATTACTCAGACATTTAACGCAATCTATGACTCACGTGACTATCTCATGACTATAAGGAGGACACAATTTTTAATTTCTCCCACGTGATTCCCCTTATCGAGACATTAATTTTGTACCGCTCAAGCCCTGGTTACATAAATTTCACTTTTAACCAAATCAATGACTAACGAATAATCAATAGGTACCTATATTAGGTAATCAATTAAACCGAACGCCTGTCGCCCGGACCTATTTTCTGACAAAAAAAATGCGAGTTTCGTACGACTAACATCACCACGGTTCCGAGAGGTTGCCCCTTTAAACAACACAATAACACGCGTTCTCCACAACTACACGCCAGGGCATGTCCCGACCAATTTTGCGATTTTCTTCCGCGGGACGCGCTGTTGAACGGCGCCAGCAGAAGCACCTGTCTGTCCCACGTTCGGGCCCGTATTGGGTTTCGAGAGTTAGACATTCTGTCATTTTCCCCTGAAGTTTCGTGTAAGCGAGCAATTTAAATGCGATAATTCATACCCATGACACCATCCTCGTATTCAGTATAGTAATTATGCGAGAGTGCTGGATAGTCACATGACTGTTTTATTGCGTAGTTCTTAGGTCGTCTGGTTGAACTGGTCACGTAACCTAGTTCATCTAACTTGGATGAAAAAACACTGCGCCCGGATTTGTAGCGGTTGCCAACTAAATACAAAGCGCTGTCATGTGTTATGCACTGCGTAGGTCCTAGATTATATTGGTTGGCGCCTGGATTGTATTCACTGGCGCTGGGATTATATTCCCTGGCGTTTGGATTATATTAAGCGGTAAATCCTGTAGTAGTAGATTCCTGCAATTAATCCTCACTCTCAGAATTTCCGGGAAACGCCAATAATATATTCGTGCCTACTAAGCACTGAAAAACGTGACCATAGCGCCTGCTGGGACACACTATTTATTTATTATACCTTACAGGCCCATTGAAGAGCTTGAGTAAGGGGGGTTACATTTTTGAAAGAACACAAAAAAAATAGTGGGGAAAAAGAAGAAAAGACAAGTACACAATATAGAATTTGGGTAATCGGCTTACAGACATAAATGAAACACGTCATATACGTTTCTAACAAACAATGATCACAAACGCACAGGGTTTTTGTGGAATAAAAACATCACAAAAACACAAATACAATGGGGAAACACCCATAAACAGTAACAATATTATTCTAGCAATTCATCATTACACAATTACCAGAGAAATGTCGGTGCCGATTTTCGCTAAAGCTATCTTGACTAAGTATGGATGCAATTTGGTCAGGAAGATCATTCCAGTGCATGATTGCTCGAGGCAATCCAGATGAATTGAAAGCAAGAGTCCTGCCAAAAATTCGCGTGAAACTATGACTATTATGAAGGCGTCGTGACGTACGTATTGGGGCGTTAAGAGGAAGCGGGTTAGGTGTGACGCGAACTATGTGTTTATGAAAAAGGCATAATAGCGCGATAGTGCGACGGGTATCTAGCGGCTGAAGTGATAACTCTTGTTTGATTTGGGTAACGCTAAGATGACGATCGTACTTGCGTGTAATAAATCTGGCGGCTCTGTTTTGAATAGATTCCAGCTGGACGATTAGGTAGTTTTGGTGAGGGGACCAGATTGCCGACGCGAATTCTAGCTGTGAACGAATAAAGGTTAGATACGCATGTTTGCGGACAAGGGCTGGTGCGCATCGTAAATTTCGTCGCAGATAACCGAGCGATTTCGAAGCCTTTGCGCAGATGGCGGAAATGTGGGTACTCCAAGAGAGATTAGGTGTTAGATGAACACCAAGATATTTATAGGAAGCGGCTTACGAAACTGCACTGTGGTTGATGGAATAAAGAAAATCTGAATTATCGTGTTTCCGACTAAAAGACATTACTTTGCATTTACTCAAATTAAGGGACATTTGCCATGTATTACACCAATTTTAGATTATGTTTAAGTCATTTTGTAAGGAAAGGTGGTCGTTAAGGCTAGTAATAGTACGATATATAATACAATCGTCAGCAAAGAGTCGTATCCGTGATGAGATGTTGAGGGGCAGGTCATTTATGTAGACCAGGAACAGTAACGGGCCCAGGACGCTCCCCTGGGGAACTCCAGAAGTAACATCAGCGAGGTGTGAAGAAAAGTTGTTGACCACGGTAAATTGTTGGCGCATAGACAGAAAGTTCCGAATCCATGATAAAGTTAAAGAATCCAGGCAAAGGGCTGATAGTTTTGTAATGAGGAGGGAATGAGCAACACGGTCGAACGCTTTTGAAAAATTAAGGAAAATGCAGTCTGTGTGTTAGTTAGCATTCATGTTAGAAAGTAGGTCGGTTGTAAATTCCAGCAGTTGTGTATCACATGACAGGCCTTTTCTGAAACCATGCTGATGGACGAAAAAAAAGTTGTTGGATTCGAGGTGTTTATACACGTTAGATGCAATAATGTGCTCCAGTAGTTTACAGCATATGCACGTCAAAGAAATCGGGCGATAATTTTCGGGTGCATGTTTATTATTGGATTTGAAAATGGGAACAACCTTGGCGATTTTCCAGTCGGCAGGTAACTGACCTGATGTCAATGATTTACTGAAAATATGGAAGAGAATTTGACTAGAGATGTGCACAGTGTTCTTTAATATTTTTGAATTGATGTTATCGACACCAGATGAAGTGGAGACTTTAAGACTGCCAATTAGTGAAGCGATGCCTTCAGGAGTAATATTAATTGGCTGCATATATCTGTAATCGGATTCGGGAACCGTGGGTATGGTGGAATGATCTTCCTGAGTGAATACCGACGAGAAGAAATGGTTGAGTGCATGCGTACACGCATGTTCCTGAAGGGGAACACCGTTGTCACCATGTAATACAATGTCATTATTAGAACGATTGTTTGAAATTGTCTTCCAAAACTTTCTGGGGTATTTTTTAACAGCGAAGGTAAATCCTCAAAAAAGTATTTTTGTTTGGCACTGTGTACTGCAGAGTTAAAAGTTCTCAGAAATTCCTTATATTTGGCTCATGACGACGCACTGGAAGTCGATTTAGCACTCTTATACAATCGTTTCTTTTTGTTTCGCATGTTTCTGAGTTGTCTGTTGAGCCACGGATTAGACTGATCATTTTTTATTGTTATTAAAGGCACGTGTTTGTCGACCAGTTCGGCTATCTTGTTCTTGAAGAGCACCCAGCTGTCATCCACAGACCGGGAACTGAATGAGGGCAGGAAGGATTCATTGAAGAATTCCTCCAATTCTGCGTTCATTTCCCTGTAATTACCTTTGTTATAATCGCGTATTTTTTTAATGATGGCACCGGGAAATTTTAAAGGAGTGTTAAATGTAAACTGAAGGAGCTTATGATCGCTGAACCCATCGATGTATGATACGGATCCTATGCTTTCCGCTGCAGTGGTTAATACAAGATCTCAGATGTTAGACCCTCGAGTGTATTCGTATATAACTTGAACAAGGTTGAAGTCTAGAGTTAAGTTAATGAATTCGATAGAAGTGCTACAGGGAGCTGAGAGGGGTGACCAATCAATGAGAGGGAAATTAAAGTCCCCGAAAAGGTAGACTATATCAGCAGGACATTGTTTCAAGGCACAAGATATACTTTCACGCAGTTCCTTCAAGAAGGATGGATCGGAGTCAGGTGGACGGTAGCAGACGCCTATTAAGACCTTAGCGGATGCTGTCACGCATGCAGCCCAAGTTATTTCTACCGAAGTGTATTACATTTATGGTAGTAATAATGAAGCCCGTGTGTTCTGACAGGCTTTTAGTATGTACGAAAAGGGCAGACAAATAATTCTACGAGAAATGTCTTAGGATTCGTTTTGCTGGTGCTTCTTTAGAAATCGGTAAAATAAATATTCTCAGCGTGTCCTAGATTTCGCAGTACAGAAATAGAAAAATGGCTTCTTCAAGCCCCGCACACGACAGTGCAAAGTCAATTGCCATTCTGTTTAAATTTAGCGAACAGCAAAGCCTGAAGTATTTACACGACAGCGTTGCTAAGTTCAATGAACGATTTTACGCGAGCACTAGGCTTCCGCAGCCGCCATCATCGTCACCCGTCCGTTTTAGGCATCGGCTGCAAGTGACGTCATCTCCACCAGGCGGAAACGACGACCGCAGTTGCAAGCCAGCACCCGCCTGTAGCTGCAATCGGACGCAGTTTGCATTGGACTATGTAAAGAAGGAGGCGCGGCGGTTTACTGGTGTACAAATAAAGTATGACGGGGAGGAACGAAAGGATACATCATTTACGTAGGCGTTATGCTTGCGCTGTGTCTTTCGCACTGCCGTCGTGACGATCGTGCCAACCACGTAGAACTTGTCTCGTTCTCTCAGGCTACCACAACCTCTTGAAGAGCACATGGGTTGTGGGGACCAGGGTTCTCACGGCGACCAAGCTCTACCCTCGAGACTCAGCGACAAGGCTAGCTCCACTGAACGCCGCCACGGACCGCCGACTTGGCGTAGCGGCCGCGAACAGCAAGGAACACAGGAAACGGAAATCGCCAACCACGACGTTTATTGCACTGTAATAAGGAACGCCGGGCGCATCGCTCTCCCACCGCCAAGACCACCTTGAACAGGACGGGAGAGACAGGGACGAGGATGGACAAAGGAAGGCCAAAAAAGGAGCTACACGTAACTACGGCCACTCCCGATGATGGCTGGTATCGAAAGACGGCCTTCCTAAGCTTGCGGGCAAAACCGGTCCCCGTCAGGGAGTCGGCAGCTAGCGCCCCTGCCATCATCCTCTCGCGTCGGGGAAAAGCACAGTCGCAGGGAGAGAAAGAGGGACCTTCCCCCTCTCACCTCTGCGGGGAGCCCAGAGAGGTAGCGAAAATAGCGTACCTCCCTAATTCCCACAGGGTTAATGTCGCAGCTATGTTTCAAAACACGCCCTGGACGACGGAGTAGCGCCGTCACCCCTCACTTTGAAAGCATAAACGTAATTGGCATCTGAATTTGCCAAGTATATTATAAACTCATAACTGCAGGATTGTTTTAGAAGACTAGATTTCCAGTTAAAATAGATGGCAATGTGTTGATAACTATAATTGCGACAGAAATATTCCTCATTTTGTCTGTGTTCCCCATACAGCAAACACGCGTGCATAACGGCCTCAGAATAAACCACCCGTACAATACAGACATCGCGTCTGTAAGCGAGCTGTGCGCATAAGGGTTGTAGTTCGCAGAGGTAGCTTCATTTTCGTAAAATGTAGAGTCCCCCCAGGCTTCATGTTACGCCCTTTGTTTTTAACACTCTTATCAACGGCATTTTAAAAGTAACAGGAGGACCCAAATCTAAAATGAATGGTTCCGACCGCATCTTATTTCGCTGCGGCATTAATTCCAAAAAATACTCTTCCTAACAGGCTCTGTTGTACATCTTTTTATAACTGTTCTACCCTGATAACGTAACGATACAGTTATTTATCTGTTGTTGCGCTTTAAGATTGGGCAATAGAGGCTTGATACGATAAATGCGCTTGTAGCGGTTATAAACATTCCAAATATACGTTAGCAATGTTATCAATGGAATGTTAGCAATGTTATCAATACGTTATCAATGGAATAAAAATCTCCGAGTTCTTTGATTTTTTTAATTCTAAAGAAGACCGCGATTAATTTTTGTTAATGCGGAAACTGGAGCACTGAGTGTGCGGCCTGCAGGGTCGGTCATTCGGAAATATCGTCAGGGCAGACAGTATGCACTGTTCTACCGCTGGTGTTGGAAGGAAGACTTGGCACGCCTTTTACCCTCGCTGCGCTATGGTGTCGTATTTCCGGCTGTGCTTCGTTTTCTTGCTTAGGAATAAAACTCAACCTTATCCTATCTGGAAATGACAATTTTCGAGCGCTCGTACACACGTCGAATAACACGGCGGAGGCTCCGTATAGGGTACTTGTCATAAAGTACGCAGCATTCACACTTTTTCGTTTTTGTTCTTTGATCTCGCGTCGATTCGATGCATGTTATTTTTCAACCGGGTACGACTTTTCGTTGTTGTTTCATTTTAACGCGATAGCATTATTAGGCTTATTTTTCCATTTCCCCGTGGCTGCTAGCCGTCCGATAACAGCTGTGCTCATCAAGCGTCCACGGAAACTTGTTACCGCTGCCACCCGCAAGCTACGACTGAGGCAGCAAGATTAGAGGGCTGGTGAGAATGTGCAATATGGTGCAGGGGCAAATGAAGTGTGTAAAGGAGGAAAATGATACTACGGCGCAGAAGAAAGAAAGGACACGCATTTTTAGCAGGTGCTGCGACTCCGCAGGGAATTTCGTCCCCCGTCCAGTCAGTGGTAGCATACTAGATTGACAAGATTGAAGGGCCTTTCCACCAGATGATATAAAATACAAATTCCCGGTAATTCACGTGCCGAAGCTACACCTGGGCTACGAGGCACGGCGCAGTGGAAGGCACCGGAATAATTTAAACTACCTGGAGGTCTTAAACGTGCGATGTAATCTCGTCAATTGGGTGTTTCAGTTTTCTGCGTCCGTCAGAAAAAACGGCTGCGCAGCAGGGATTCAAACCCGCGTCCTTGGGTCAGTAACGCAATGCCTTTAACACTGAGCCACCCTGGCGTGTTTCCCTCCATACTGAGCCGGCACCAAGATTGGGTCACCGAAACAAAACATGGGCAAAGGATTAACGCCGGTCTCTCAGAAATCAAGGAACGCATTGATTACGAAAAGAAACAAAGTAAAATAAAACCCTGTCATCATCATCATTGTTAGCCCGGTTGTGCACAGTGCAGGATGAAGATCTAGCTGGAGAACTGCCAAAGATCTCGAGGCACGTGTATAGAGTGCGAGCTAAGTCCTTCCTTTCCTCCCCAATTTCCCCTGTTTTCTTCTCCCCATTTCCCCCCTCCGCGGCAATTAACAGTAAATGCAATAGGGGTCAGCCAAGGGCGCGATGGAGGAATAAGCTACGAAAACTCAGTATATATAAGGTCCAGCCCCATGAATTTCCAAACTATTCAATATTCCCGAGCTTGTGTCTCCTCTGCAAGCTTCGTTTGAAAAACGACGGAGGGATCCACGTGGTAAAAGTAAAAATCATCATATAACAGGTAAGGAAGTCATACCAGAGAACACTCACGCATGAATGCTTGGCGTGGCTCTAGAGTCAAGCGGAAGAGCCGAACTCACAATCGCCAAAATGGAGAAAACATTTAACCAATTGCCAACATCATAAAGCGCCTAAATTAGATGAGTGCAGGAAAGAAAGAAGAGGAAACGGTGATACCCATACGCCCACTGATCATGAACCGGATATTACATAGCTATGCCTACCACAAATTCACCCGCAAAGAAAAAAATCAAAGAAACGCCACCATCAGGATATTATATAAGGCAGCCCTCAACTGCGAAATTTTGACCGTGAGACGAAGGGACAATAGGGGGACCACGAGGGCAAAAAAACGTCCAACCAGAGACGGATCTAGAAACGGGGAAGCCGATTAACTCAACGAAGGGATGAAATAATAACATTTGGAGAGAAAGAATGGACTCTGGCACCGCAGGACAAGAGCGGTGAACATCAGTGGGAGAGGCCCTCGTCCTGCAGGTGACCTAAATAGGATCTTGATGATTATGACGATGAATAAGCACTGAATTTTTGTGTTCAGAACGCTTTTTGAAGAAATCATAGAAACCATTCTCCTAGCGCCAAGACAGGGGCTGGGATAACAAAATCGGGACGGGATACCGCTCTGAAAAGAAACGACTGCGCGCCATGACAGAAATGTCACCGATCCAGCGACTCCACATAAAACTCTCCTCCATCAAAAACACGGGTATAAACCTACACAAGAGCAGGTGATATTGCAGGATCAAGTTCATTTGAGGAAAGTTAAAAAATACTGACACTAATATATACACCGACTCCAGCCTCTACGAAATTTCTACCAGGCAGCAATTGTCGTAGTTGACTATTTATGTCTTCTACGTGCAGACACAATGAAGAGTTCACGGAACAGGAAAATGGGAATTTTAGGGTATTTCTATTTCTACATCAGCCCGACAAACGTTCTAATGCATGCGAGGTGTCCTATAAGCACTCAACTAATGAAAACTACCGCCCATAGTACTCATGGCTGCCGTGCGGCAGAGAAATAACTTAAAACTGCTGCTTTTGTGGTCCGGAAACTTGTGCTGTTAGGTGTGCATGGCCCGTCTACGTACAGAAACAAAGAAATGGAAATTGGAGACATCTTCTCGGCCATCCGAGAAGCGCAAATATCGAATAGAAGCTAAAACATCATCAGAGACTCTGAAAGGCATTGGAGTGTTTTCTGCATGCAGAGCGCACCTAAACGCTTCGGTAAGATACTCCCTACCATGATTCAGAAAGCTAACGTCTCCTTGATGCCCGGACACAAGGGCCTGGAAGAGAACGATGCACTGACCAAGAGCCACTCGAACCCACATATCGTGCTCCTTGCGACCACGACTACCGCACTCGCTTCCAAGAAAAGCACCGAGAACGTCTCCTTATTCTACGCCTAGGAACAGGACTTCACGGGGGTCTCAATGACGAACAATCGCAAATTCTGTGGAGTATAAACTAACAGAAGCATCCAAAAATCTGTGTGGCGAAAATGTTAGGTGGGGACATCACGCCATAGGCGGAAAATTCTCATTTTCCTTGGAGGCTCGACCCCCCCCCCCCCCGACGTCTCTCTCCCTTCTCTCTGTGTATGTATATATTTGATTTGATTTGATTTGATTTTTATTGCTTGGCAAAACCAAGGGGAGGCTGAGACTAAACGCAGATGTGGCCTGACAGAGGCCTTAGCCACCCGATTTACAATGTACGTAATAACACGGCTGTTCACAAATTTAAGCATAATAGCACAACCATAATAGAAAACCAGCACAAACACAAAGCAAAGCCATTACTGCATTTACGTATGTATTATACAAAGCAAAAGCATAGGTCTATTATTTGCAGAAGGATCACAGTGTACACACAAACGCAGTAATTTGTACACATTAACTTTCATCAATTACACTACTTTGTAATTTGTTTTTGTAGTTTTTTTGTAACTTGTAATTTGTATTTTATTTTTAACTTCTGCCTTTAGGGGAACATATAGACATACACTTTAAACAGTTATATATCAGTATTGCAAGCGTTTTGCTTAAGTAGCATTTCCTTGACCTGTTGCTTAAACATGGGTTCACCGTCGCCTAAGTGTAATTTTTCTCCCAATTTATTTAATATTTCAGTTGACTGGTACAGGAAAGATTGCTCGGCATTGTTCGTTCTTACTTTTGGGGGTGTGCCGTATTCTACGCCTGGTATGGTAGCCAGAAGATTTAGTGTTAATTTGATTGTGGGGTTTTTTTGGCTTATAAATGGTGTGCAGATCTTTCATGTAATTGATTTGGCCAGCTCGTAGCATTAAATACTCAGTAAATAAAGGACTTGTCCTCAAGTCTTCGTAACAGCCATGATAATTAAAATATATGCGAAAAATTCTTTTTTGCAATACAATTAGTCTGTTATAATTAGTTTTTGTTGTGGTCCCCCACACCAAAAACCCGTACCATAGTTTCGAATAAATGATTGCATTGCATAGGTTTTGTTACAGCCGTAGTGGTATGAAATTGCCTATTCTATATATCAGACCTATACTTTTAGAAAGTTCGGTGGTCGGGTGAGCAATATGCGCATTCCACGGAAGTTTTTATTGAATATAAACTCCTAAGAAATTCTCCTCTGTCACTCGGTTTAACTTCGTTCCGTTGATTTTGTTCGGGATTCCTTTCTGGACATTTGTATTGTACGGCCAAAATATCATATAAGTTATCTTTGTAGCGTTTAGTTCTAATTTGTTATCTAACAACCAATTTGATAATTGTTCCAAGTAAACATTTACCGTTGAGTAAAGTTTATTATATTATCAGATGTGAAGAATACGTCAGTGTCATCCGCATACATTACAAGATCTTGCATACTTTCTATATTTATGATGTCATTTACTTAAACTATAATGGGTAACGGACCTAACTTGGATCATTGCGGGATACCTTGTTTTAGCTCTATAATGTCTGATGCAAGGGAGTTTAGTTGAACAAACTGCTTTCTCTGAGTCAATTAGCTTTTTAAAAGGTTACCTGCCACGCCACGTATTCTATATCTCTCCAATTTATTTAGCAAAATTTTATGATGCCTGGAATCAAATCGTTTTTAAGCTCTAAAAATAGTCAAATTATGAACTGCCTGTTTTGAATGTTTGCAATCTTTTATCTGTATGTACAGTAATGCTTGCTATGTTTATTTAGATTTTTTGAAACCATATTGATATCATGAAATCAAAGTGTGTTAAAGAAAGAAAGTCGATGATCTCTTATAGATTACTTCCTCAAATACCTTTGGAAAAAACTGCCAGGACAGATATTGTCCTGTAACTGGATACATTCTCGTGTGCTCCCCCTTTATGAATCGGCGTCACTCTAGCAACTTTAACACCCTCGGGAAAAACATCGGTTATTAATGTACGCACACGTCACTTACTTCTAGTGCCACGCGCTTAATCCCACTCAATAAAACCCCCTCAACTCCAGCCGCTGCATCATTATTTATTTTTCCGGTAAGGTTGCGTACTTCGGTATCTGTCGTAGGTTCGAAAAGATAGAGCTGGACAATCCTGGAGTGCCAGTCACAAGGCGGGCGCCATTATCAGTGTGTGTAGGTTGCGCACCAGCAATAAATTGAGTATTCATACAGTTGGCTAGCTGAAGGCTCTCTACCGGTTGCCATCTAAATGCTTGAATTGCGGCTGTACTATTGTTTCTACTTGTTATTTGTAATATATATATATATATATATATATATACATATTGTCACGGGACCAGTGGACAATGCCCCATGGCGGCATAGCTCGGCATCGAAGACGACGTGGAAGAGGGCGCGTGCAGACTCAGCGGACTCGGCCATGGCCGCTTGTAAATACTGTACATAGATCGTTCTACCACATTACATTGTTCGTCTCATCTTTGTCCTGCCGCAGCGTAACATTTCAGTGGAGCGTGCGGGGTACTGTCCCATCCCCGCCCCGAGCTTCACGTCGCCACGACTCATGAAGCGGTCTCACCCTGGCTCTTGGAAAGCGTCGGCCCGCCCCAGCCCCCGTGAGCCATGGACGCGACCATTCTCCAGCCCCATGTCCCCTGCGCATACCCCGCCGAGACCATACGAACTTACCCGCTACGACCAGACGTATAGCCGACGACGTTCCCCCTCCCAGATCTCCGGCGCTTTCCGAGGGTTTTGGATGCTGCCTCGTGGGGTCGGCGGTGGTCACAGCTATTCCGGGGCCGGTGCTTATCACGACCATCACCATCATATGCGGCGGCCAGAACTTCAGTGTATATTCTCATCCCATCTCGTGCTCACCGCAGCTATCGACGTCAAACGTTCCGGCTGTGCGTCGACATCATCGAACTCGCACTGGTTGCTACCGACGGATTCTCCGCGACGGGAAAAGCCTTGCCCCGAAGAAAAATTGAGATACTCGTGCAACAGCTGGTGGATCAAGACTTGCTTGGAGCTACCCGGTTGAGAGGCCCCAATAACAAATCTGAGCGTCGTACAGGCACATCGAACCACACAGCCCCCGTCTTCTGCAATTGCGCTCAACCTATCAGCATCCGCGTGCACTACTGCGGCTGGCACTCGAGAACTGCTAAGACAAGGTCGAGCTGCCGACTCGGACCCTCGCAGGCGAAAGGAATCAATGGCACCGCCTTCGAGTCGTATCCCTATGGCCTCGACTGGGACGGTCGTCTTTACCCGGGGGGGGGGGTAGTGTCAGTGGACCAGTGGACAATGCCCAATGGCGGCATAGCTCGGCAGCGAAGACGACGTGGAAGAGGGCGCGTGCAGACTCAGCGGACTCGCCATGGCCACTTGTAAATACTGTAAATAGATCGTTCTACCCCATTACATCGTTCGTCTCATTTATGTCTCCTGCCGCCACGTAACAATATATATATATATATATATATATATATATATATATATATATATATATATATATATATACCAGAAAAGAAAACTTTCAACAAGGTAAAAGCACGATTGTTGCCAACGTTTTGGCAAAGAGACTTGCTTTCGTCAGGGCAATCTCTCGCCTGGCTGGCACGCTTTATATAGGGGTAGGTCCCCAGGTGAGAGGGGAGAAGGAAAGAAGGAAGTGAAATTGAGAAAGCGGATTGGTTTGGGAGTATGTCGGGGGAGAGATTGAGGGGCAAAGAAGGTTGTATAGTTTGAGCCGTGAAGTAGGTCACAGGGAAGTCAGCCGGGGGTTGATATTCGAGGAATTTTTGGAGAAAGGATGAGAGGGTGTTTGTTGACCCGGCGGGGGGTATACGGAAAGGTTCTCAGAACCGCCGGAAGCAGACCAGGCGGTGAGAGTGGGGTCCTTATCAGAAACTATCTGCAAGCCTCAGGTGAAAAGAAAAGATAGAGAAAGGGGGAAAATAACTAGGTCAAGGAAAAAAGAAAAAAAGAGAAGAAAAAGAAAAAAACATCAGGGTGGTAAACCACATAAACCCACACACAAAAGAAAAAGCAATGACCGGGCAACTGAAATGGCACGCGTCACCCGCGGCAACATTCCTGGAACAGGCCTGTCCTGAAACTCAAAAACGAAAAGATAAAGTTAGAGTGACGTACGGGGCACAAGACCACGCGGAGTAAAAAAAAAGAAGAAATAAAAAATAAAATGTAATTCCAAAAGCAAAGGTTGGAGGGATGCGGGCGAGTATTAATCTAGGCGCTAAGGAATGAAACAAAAAGAAATTAGGTTACCAGGTAAGGACCAGAGTGAGCGGTAATTGTCTTTGGATAGGGTATATGCATTACATTGCCTATTTCTGTATTCCCGCTGAATATCGCAAGGATTCCAAGTTGCCCCTAGACGCATTAATTCCAGTAGGTTCCATGGAGTTGACTTTGTGAATTAAATAGGATTCGCGCAATTTCCTGTCCCTAGGAGACCTGAAGTTTGACTGAAGTATATACAACTTAAGGTCATCAAAATTGTGGCCTGGTTGGTTGAAATGCTGCGCTACAGCTATTGAGGATTTGCTAAGAGTATCTGCCCGGTGACCATTAAGACGGAGGCTCATAGGTTGACTCGTTTCGCCTATATACTGTTTGTGGCACATTGAGCATTCCAATATATACACAATGTTGGATGAAGTGCACGTAAAACTTGAATTAATCTTGTGGACATAATTACTGGCTGTGCTTTTTACAATGCAGTCGGTCTGCAGGTGCCTGCAAGTCTTGCATCGGGGGCGGGAGCAGCTGGCTATGACTGGTTGCTTTGAAGGCCCTGTTTTAGCATGCACTAAAATATCTTTTAGATTCCTGTTTCTCCGGTAGGTAACCCTTGGGGCTTCCGGGAAAGTCTTTCTAAGTCGGTCGTTACTGGCTAAAATGGGGTAGTACAGCCGGTAAAAGGCTTGTCTATAACACAGCGTTCGTACTCCCAGCCCTATGCTGCCCCGCCGGAGCGGGATTTGAATAAAACTGCTGCGGAATTCTGAAGTCCTAGCCCTTCGCTTTTGCCTCCGACATGTTTGGAACGAGTATGTTTCGGCAGTTTTCGGATGTAGCTGGTTGAAGTGGAAATCGCTGTTATAGACAAGCGTTTTACCGGCTGTACTTCCGCAGTATATTGTTTACGTTTTGGAGGGCGTTTGAAAATTTAGTTATTAGGGCAGGCGGCCTGGCGCTTTCGTTTTGTCGCGGTTTGTTGAGCACGTCATCCCTTTTGAAATTAGATGCGCGTTGGTACGCCTGATCGAGCGAGCTTTTGGGGTGGTTCCTGTTAATAAGGGTGGACTTCAGTTCATCTAGGGGCTCTACGTAGTCACTGTCATCACTGCATACTCTTCTAAGCCTGGAGGCTTGTCCTACAAAGATCCCTTGCTTGCAGTGTCTCGGGTGATGGCTTTTATAGTCTAGGTATTGCTGCCTGTCAGTTGGTTTTCTAAAAAGAGTGGTTTTAAGTTTACCGTTATCTAAAATGACGGTAGTATCTAGGAAGTTCACTTCTTTTTCAGGATACTGACAGGAGAATTTAATAGTCGGATGCGAAAAATTGAGATGAGATATAAACGTTTCTAGAGTCGTGCGACCGTGTTCCCAAATTAAGCTATTATTTTGGGAATATTAAACTCTATTAAGCTCTTTTCTGCATTAACCTCAGGTTTACCTCCGCTACATAGACGACATCTTCATGATTTGGGAACACGGTCACGCGACTCTAGAAACGTTTATATCTCATCTCAATTCTGCGCATCCGACTATTAAATTCTCCTGCCACTATTCTGAAAATGAAGTGAACTTCCTAGATACTACCGTCATTTTAGACAACGGTAAACTTAAAACCACGCTTTTAAGAAAACCAACTGACAGGCAGCAATGCCTAGACTATAAAAGCCATCACCCGAGACACTGCAAGCAAGGGATCTTTGTAGGACAAGCCACCAGGCCTAGAAGAGTATGCAGTGATGACAGTGATTACGTAGAGCACCTAGATGAACTGAAGTCCACCCTTATTAACAAGAACCACCCCCAAAGCTCGCTCGATCAGGCGTACCAACGCGCATCTAATCTCAAAAGGGATGACGTGCTCAACAAACAGCGACAAAACGAAAGCGCCAGGCCGCCTGCCCTAATAACTAAATTTTCAAACGCCCTCCCAAACGTAAACAATATACTGCGCAAGTACTACCACATTTTAGCCAGTAACGACCGACTAAGAAAGACTTTCCCGGAAGCCCCAAGGGTTACCTACCGGAGAAACAGGAATCTAAAAGATATTTTAGTGCATGCTAAAACAGGGCCTTCAAAGCAACCAGTCATAGCCCGCTGCTCCCGCCCCAGATGCAAGACTTGCAGGCACCTGCCGACCGACTGCATTGTAAAAAGCCCAGCCAGTAATTATGTCCACAAGACTAATTCAAGTTTTACGTGCACTTCATTCAACATTGTGTATATGTTGGAATGTTCAATGTGCCACAAACAGTATATAGGCGAAACGAGTCAACCTATGAGCCTCCGTCTTAATGGTCACCGGGAAGATACTCTTAGCAAATCTTCCATACCTGTAGCCCAGCATTTGAACCAACCAGGCCACAATTTTGATGACCTTAAGTTGTATATACTTCAGTCAAACGTCAGGTCTCCTAGGTACAGGAAATACCGCGAATCCTATTTAATTCACAAATTCAACTCCATGGAACCTACTGGAATTAATGCGTCTAGGGGCAACTTGGAATCCTTGCGATATTCACCGGGAATACAGAAATAAGCAATGTCCTGCATATACCCTATCCAAAGACAATTACCGCTCACTCTGGTCCTTACCTGGTCGCCTAATTTCTTTTTTTTTTCATTCCTTAGCGCCTAGATTAATACTCGCCCGCATCCCTCCAACCTTTGCTTTTGGAATTCCATTTTATTTTTTATTTCTTCTTTTTTTTTACTGCGCGTGGTCTTGTGCCCCGTACGTCACTCTAACTTTATCTTTTCGTTTTTGAGTTTCTTTCAGGACAGGCCTGTTCCAGGAATGTTGCCGCGGGTGACGCGTGCCATTTCAGTTGCCCGGTCATTGCTTTTTCTTTTGTGTGTGGGTTTATGTGGTTTCCCACCCTGATGTTTTTTTCTTTTTCTTCTCTTTTTTTCGTTTTTCCTTGACCTAGCTATTTTCCCCCTTTCTCTATCTTTTCTTTTCACCTGAGGCTTGCAGATAGTTTCTGATAAGGACCCCACTCTCACCGCCTGGTCTGCTTCCGGCGGTTCTGAGAACCTTTCCGTATACCCCCCGCCGGGTCAACAAACACCCTCTCATCCTTTCTCTTCAAAAATTCCCGGAATATCAACCCCCGGCTGACTTCCCTGTGACCTACTTCACGGCTCAAACATACAACCTTCTTTGCCCCTCAATCTCTCCCCTGACATACTCCCAAACCAATCCGCTTTCTCAATTTCACTTCCTTCTTTCCTTCTCCCCTCTCACCTGGGGACCTACCCCTATATAAAGCGTGCCAGCCAGGCGAGAGATTTCCCTGACGAAAACAAGTCCCTTTGCTGAAACGGTGGCAACAATCATGCTTTTACCTTGTTGAAAGTTTTCATTTCTTGTGTTCTCTACCATCTTCAAAAGTTCAACTGCTCCCTATAAGTATATATATATAGATATATATATATATATATATATATATATATATATATATATATATATATATATATATATATATATATATATATATATATATATATATATATATGTATATATATATATATATAATCAGAATAGGAAATGAGGGGCTCGTTGAAAATAAGACTGAAATAAAGTTTGGCAGTCAAGAAAACCTCGGAAAGCAAAGGGGAGGATGTAGTAGGTCATAAAAAGAGATAAAGAATTTGGAAAGAAAGAAAGTGGAGAAAAAATGCCCGCCAGGTGGGATCCGAACCCACAACCTCCAGAATACCGGTCTGGTGCGATAACCACTACGCTACCGGCGGGGCTATTTTCCCCTCTGGGGTATTTATGTCAATGTAATTTTTTCGTGTGCTTGGGGGTGGTAGCCAGCGCCACTCCGACTTCTCGGGGTGAAGGGGACCTTCTTTTTAACCTCCGGGCCGTGACTCGAGTGTCTACGACATGTCGAGAGTGGTCGACCAGCGTTGGACCCTCTTAAGCTTCCTATGGCACCAAAACTGCCAGAACAGCGGCCCTCGCTATGTATGTAGCGAATCAGAATAGGAAATGAGGGGCTCGTTGAAAATAAGACAGAAATAAAGTTTGGCAGTCAAGAAAACCTCGGAAAGCAAAGGGGAGGATGTAGTAGATCAGAAAAAGAGACAAAGAATTTGGAAAGAAAGAAAGTGGAGAAAAAATGCCCGCCAGGTGGGAACGGAACCCACGACCTCCAGCTGCCGGCGGGGCTATTTTTCCCCTCCACTTTTTGGGGTATTTATGTCAATGTAATTTTTTCCTGCGCTTGGGGGTGGTAGCCAGCGCCACTCCGACTTCTCGGGGTGAAGGGGACCTTCTTTTTTTTACCTCTGGGCCGTGACTCGAGTGTCTACGACACGTCGCGAGTGGTCGACCAGCGTTGAACCCGCTTAAGCTTCCTAAGGCAGGAAGACTGCCAGGAGAGGGGCCCTCGCTATGCATGTAACGAATCAGAATAGGAAATGAGGGACTAGTTGAAAATAAGACAGAAATAAAGTTTGGCAGTCAAGAAAACCTCGAAAAGCAAAGGGGAGGATATAGTAGGTCATAGAAAGAGATAGAGAATTATGATCGAAAGAAAGTCGAGAACAAATGTTTGCCAGGTGGGATCCGAACCCACGACCTCCATAATACCGGTCTGGTGCGATGAGCACTACGCTACCAGCGGGGCTGTTTTTCCCCTCCACTTTCTGGGGTATTTATGTCAATGTAATTTTTTCCTGTGCGTGGGGGTGGTAGCCAGCACCACTCCGACTTCTCGGGGTGAAGGGGACCTTCTTTTTAACCTCCGGGTCGTGACTCGAGTGTCTACGACATGTCGAGAGTGGTCGACCAGCGTTGAACCCTCTTAGGCTCCTATAGCACCGAGGCTGACAGAACAGAGGCCCTCGCTATGCACGTAGCGATTCAGAATAGGAAATGAGGGGCTCGTTGAAAATAAGACAGAAATAAGGGTTGACAATGAAGAATGCCTCGGAAAGCAAAGGGGACAGTGCGGTAGGTCATTGAAACAGATGAAAAATTTTTGAAGATAGAAAGTGGAGAAAATATGCCCGCCGGGTGGGATGCGAACCCACGACGTCCAGTAGACGCTTAAGAGGGTTCAGCGCTTGTTCCAACGTTCCAACTTCTCTGTTTGCGCTTGGCTAATGCGGCGTTGAATCTTCTACTGTGTCCTTCTGGCATCTCTCAAGTATTAAGGAGACTTCGTACGTCTGTACCTTCGTTCGGTGCGCCATCGGATAGCTCTGAGGCATTCCAGCTCAATGTCGAACTCTGTGGTTTTCGGGGACAGGCATACGGAACGTTTGCAAGCAGCCAGCGTTGCTTCCAATAGCAGACTCTACATTTCCAGACTCATTACTCTCACAAAAATGTTTTATTTGGTATTGAAATTGTGACCAATCGGTCACCCGAATGACGTTAGGGTCGATGCGACTTCGTATTCCCTTAATCTTTAGATAGGTTGGAATGTGGTCACTTCCGTAAGTTTCTAGGTCTGCAAACCATCGTGTATGTCCGGAAAAGCATCGCGACAGAAACGTTAGGGCCGAGCAACTACCGTACTTTGTGACACGTAGAAAAGGGGGGCTTAAATCGTTCAGTAAGCATAGATCATGGTCTGACGCAAAGGACACCAGGTTGCGGACTTTACTGTTAGTGTTTGAGCTCCTCCGGAGTAAGTGGTGTGCATAAAATTACCTGTAATAACTCACGGACCGATAGTTTCACTTAAGATTTCCTGAAGCCTCTTGCGATTAAACCGAGATGCCGAAACGCACGCACACGTGTGAATGTGTGGTCGGCTTTCCTGAAGGTAAGGCCGAAGTACTCGTTACCCCTGTAAGCTTTCACGGGGTGGTCTACGTAGGTGAGCTCACGTCTGATGGAAACGTCTACTTTGCTTGGCTCCCTGTCTGTGGTTGATTGAAAAACTTCATAGCCAGATAGTCTAATAGGTTTATGCAGGTTTGGCTCATAGATTACAGGGATGGGAATCGACATCATGAACACAAGTTGGTGAAGATCAGGGATGCGTAATAACAGTGCTCGGGCGTTCCACTGAAAAATGGAAGCGTCCTTGACGTCTGCACTCAGTGAAGGGCGCACGTCGGCCATGGTATTCGCTCACTCGAAGTTCCCGAGTTCTGGATACAGGGCCTCCAGCACATTCCGATCATTCAGCACAGGTGGGGTGTTTATGCTAGTGAGCAAAGTACGGAAGGCACCGACCTGGTAAAAGCTGCCTGCCACGTCTCGATACAAGTAGAACATGTAATGTGTCAGTTGTTGATGCGATCTCCCGCCCCAACAACTAAAACATTACATCTTCTACTTCTATCGAGACGTGGGAGGCAGCTTTCACCAGCTCGGTGCCTCAAAATCAGCGCGCACTGATAAGAGGGCAAGAGAAGGAGCTACTGCATACGGCGGCGCCCGAGTCTTCTGTTTCCACCCTTTAGATCCCTACCATCGCTTTACCCCCTTTTCCTAAACTCCAAATAATTTTCTGTAGCAGAGATCTTCTTTCTGTCTGTCTTCGCAAAAAGCGAAAAAGTTCCGTCAAGCATACACATCAGATTATAAACACTTTGAGACACTGACATTCACACATTCACACTCAAACTGACCAACACCCCGCAGCCGCAACATTTAATGCTTACATCTCAAGCCACACCAGCGCGGAGGGCCTTTTCTATCCCGAGCCACGGGGATTAAAAACCCTCGTTGCTTGTCTTTCTGTCTTCGATGACCTTCAGTGCTCGTGAAGTACAGATCGCAAATACAGAAACTACGTTCCAAAACACCCCCTGGGAGTCGAAATAACGCTATCGCGTCTTACATCTTATGACCAAAACGTTGATGTCCCCTGAATGTTTTTTAGTCAATCTTGGGTTGCACTTGATTGGACACTGATAATTTTTAGGCATTTTTGGGGGGTCAAACATTCTCGCTTTTCACTTTTTTAAGTTGTTGCTTTCTTGAGTGAATCAGGTAATGACGCTGGATCAGATAAATCTGTACAATTTCGTAAATATGTCAGTTTTTATTCACGTTTTAAACACATTCAACGCTGTCGTTTTCTGTATTGTTTCCATTTGGAATATTTTCTCTTCTGGAAAGACGAAGACCAGGATGTACACAGAGAACCAGGAAAAACATAGAGTGATGCCATGAAACTACGAAAATTTTGGAATTGTGGCTCGTGTGAGATGAATTCTAATTAGTTTTGTCTGAAATGCGTAAGAAAGTCACAAAATGGGAAGCACTTCGAAATCACTTGGCGGAATGACAGGGCAGCACTGCGGCTTTTGGATGCTGTGGCCACACCTCCGATCCTTGCGTGCTCCAGCCAACAAAAGGGTGAACTAAGTCGTCGGGGCACAGCAGCTCGCCGTCTCCATCCTCTTCTCCACTCTCATCTTCATCCTCTGCTGAATCTCGGCAATCAGCTGGGCCAGCACGACTGTCGTCGACAGCAAAGGCTCCCGTTTGCTCTTCGCTTTCAGGTCGGCACAGCCGTGCGCTGTAGCGGCTGAAGCGTAACAACCACGCCATGAACCCCGTCGTTCGCGTCGAGCAGATGTCCCTTCGCCGCCCGCTCGAGGCCGGTGCAGCACCGAACAGCTCGCACGGCGACGACACGCTGCTGCCCTCTAAGCAGCAGCAGCCGTCTCTAACCTCTAGCTTCTGTACGGACTGGGACCAAGGCAGGCCAACGACGGGGTGGGGGCCGAGCCTACAGGTTCAGGCACTGCGGTGGCGGCAGCGGCGGAGGCCATATAGGATCACGTGATGACGATCACCTAACCCACTACGACGGCTGCCCCCGTCAGGAAGGTGGCCGGCCGTGCTCCGATTGCGATCGCCGTTGATGCGGGGTATCCCAGGGTAGGAAGACGCAGCGACGGACGAAGCGGTGCTGTGGTGTCCTTATGCGAGGCAGTGGCAAGGCTGACAGAAGTTAACGCACTTGCAGAACGCACTGTTCCTCACTATGCTGAGCCGTGAAGGAAATGCGGAGGAACGTCAGCGAGCTCTGGACACTTAATCAATTGTGCAGCTGCGGATGACGATGCTCTCGATGTTTTTGGCTTGTAGCCACTTGAGGGAATTGGCCAGGGCTATAACATGGAGTGTAGTTCGATTGGATGATAATAAAAAAATAAAGAATAATGTATTTTCCAGGCGAAAAAATGGCGTAAAATAAAAAGTCCACCATATGACCAAAATTCGAATTCCGCAATAATTACATATTATTTATTAAATCATGATACTTGTAGCAGAAAGATTGGTCTGTATTCAATTACAGATATCGCCATTTGCATACCCAAAATTTCTCGGTCCAAAACATCATTTTGATAGAAAAGTAAGCCCCCATACGCTCAATCGGCTCCTTCTAAAGGATATGTTCAGCTTACCCCCCGTGGGGGCTGAGTTGCAAATCCGTTGCGCTGTTGAAACCAAGGACGCGGGTTCTATGCCCTGCCGCGGCGGCCGCTTTTCTGATGGAGGCGAAAAGCAAAAACGCCCTGATATTCAGGCTTCGGCGCACGTTAAATATCCCCAGGTGGTCTAAATTATTCTGGAGCATTACACTACAGCGCGCCTGATCGCCTGTGTAGCGTCGGCGCGTTAAATCATACAGTCAACCTGTCTAGCTGTCCAAAAGCGGTGGCAGTGGAGAAAAGGACGACGATGGTTGAACGCGAAGCTTTCTCGTGATGGATTCTTTAGTTGATAAATCCCATACTGCTATTATGTGCTACTCTGGTGGTAGGCACTATTTTTCTAGAATACCCACAGCAACTGTCAGGTAAAAAAACATAAATAGAATAAAACATGTTGCAAAGTAGACGTGTACGAAGAAGACAGGGTATGACAGATAAGATAAAAAACGTCATTTACAGTATCACCTTAAAGTGTGAAAGGGTGTATATTGGCCAAACTGGAGGTAGCTTCAATGAACGTGCGAGAGAACAGCGGTTGGCCGTCAGCAGCAACTTGGGCGGGCTCCCCGCAGGCCACTGCAACCGATGTGGTTGTGAGCGAGTACTGGATAAGACAACCTTTCTGAGGAGAGCAAGAAACAATTAAAACGGAAAGGGAGGTGATTGAGGCGATTTTTATCAAAAGAGCCGGCCACAAGTGTGTCATCACGCCGTCACTAGCCTTAAATGACAAAGAAATGACATTCTTAATTCACAGCATGTAGTTTAGAACGACCAGGTGTCCCTATTTTCGGTTTGGTCTACGCCTGGAATGCACGCACGCGCGTTAATACCACCCAAATTGCTCCTAAGGAAGCAGTAGATATGTTGTCTTCCTATCAGCAGTATTTCACTTATTTATTCTAATCATTGTCAACACCTTCTATGCTTGTTAGCATGATTATACCTTGGTTGTTATTTTTTGTTGTTGTTTCTGCTTAGATGAGTCACCCATAAATCCACCTGGTTTCCTTTGAATAAACAGTTTGAAGTTGACGCCTGTATCTGCAGTACCTTGTCTTCTTCGTCCACGTCTAGTTTGCGCCACGTTTTCGTCTATTATAAGTATGTACAATATAGCTCAGCAACAAGTTTTGTTAAGCCGTCTTACTGCTGGATTTGGGGAATACGGCGCGAATCGGTGCCGGATGCTTGGCGTTAGCTTCGACCATAAAGAAATAGAGCAATCGGATTGATGCCCGCTTCATAAGGCGAGGCACCCAGGTTCGATTCCGGCCAAGGGAAGTATTTTTCTTTCGCTTTACCCACAACGATTCATCATCATCGTCAGAAAAGTTGGCTTTTCTGCAGGGTGCAATGGTGTGGAACGGCATCAGTGAAGACACTATCGCTTGGCTTTAAAAGAACGTTCGATTGCTTTGGAGACCTTGCACCCTACACCTAGTTGAGTAGCGGAAAGCCCGGATCTAAAGAAATAGTATGCATACAGCCTCCGAATCCAGCAGCGGAGCTCAGCGAGGTGGCTTCGCATTGCCGCGGACCACAAGGGGCATTATTCCGGACGAAGTTTAACTGCCTGTACTCGTCATTGGATAAGGGTTCATCGAGACAGTTATCGTCTAGATGCCAAAATATTCTTAAGCTCCAGGACGCAAAAGGGACAGGTTTGGGATATGGTATTGAACAGCAGCTCTGGCAGCGAGATTCGCTAAACTTTTCGCTACCTCGTTGTCCCTGATGGCCGTATGCCCAGGGACTCTCACCAATCGTACCTCCTTCAGGTGTCCAGGTACGAAAAAAAGTATTGAGCGGTGCAGTGCAGATTCTCTGTAGAAGAAGGTAGTGCCGCAATAACTGACGTGGAATATGATAAAATTATGAATATTTTTACATGTGCCGCCACCGAATCAAGTCCACTGCAGGGCGAAGGCCTCTCCTATTGACGTCCAACCACAACTGTGCTGCGCTGCTCGGGTCCACATTTTTTTCCTGAATTTTCTTATTACTACATAGATGAATATTAAAACGGCCTAATGGTGCGAATTCCCGCTTGCGGATTTTTGTACCACGAAAATTTGTATTAATAGTAGCCAATTTTCTTGTTTGCCTTGCAATAAGCTTTTGATTTTAATCACTTTCACCTCTTAGCATACTTGCATCGTTTTCTGTTGGGATGTCACGCGGGTTATTTGAACACGAATATGATATTCCAAACTCTTGCTGATCATTTCAACATAGGGTGCTTGTTTTAGTTTGCTCAATGACTTTAACTGATCTACCGGTTCAAAAAGTTGATTGCGACTAAAGTGGTAATCGATTAATTGGAAGTTTGATCGAACAATCGCCAACTACTAGTTTTTATGCTCTCAGATTTCATAATATCTTCATTACGTCGAAGCGTGTTACAACTACGTGATATATCATTTACCTGCGTGTAATTTTTTTTATTTCTAAATAAATTGATGCCATGTCCTACGAGTATGTCCCATCTTTTAAACGAATAGTGTTATGATGTCAAAATCCCTCAATTAGGAACAGTGGGAAAAATGTGTTATTTAAAATTTCGTATCTAGCTAACACAAAGCCTCATGGAAGCATAATGGGCTCTCGTAGAAACGTGGGAAACTCATTAACCACCCTACAGTTCATTTTTTCTGTTTTATTTCTTATTCAGACGCATTGTGGTTCGTTTCTGGATATAATCTGGGCTTTTCTTGGTTTCTGGAGCCGCACGGTATTCTTTTGACCCTCTTCTTCGGTCATTCGGGAGGCGCTTCCGTGGTGGCACAAGTTAAGAGAAAGATGGCGTCAATCTGTACCGAACATGAGACTGCAGACAGCGTGTAGAAAGAACATCACTTGGCATGCGTGGCGCCTGCCGAAATATAGTGTTATTTGTCTCGGTATGCGGTCTAGGAGGCTCTGGGAAGCTACCTAGAGGCATGGGGACTCATCCTGGCACTGATTCCTGGCCCAGTGACTAGGCACCAGACGCTGTGGGTCGGGACCCCAGTGACTTCCCGTTTTTTTCATCCTTACTCTCTTGGTGCGAGTGTGTGTATGTGTGTTTGTTCTTTTTTATAATATTGGGTAGTCTATCTCTCCTTTGCTTCTCCTATCCACCTTTCTTACATCACTTCCACTCCCTCCGCATACCAGCAGGAGTTCGGTGTCTACCCCTAGGTGTAAAAAGTACTCCGGCTGGGGGACCTGCCTTTACTTTTTTCCTGACAATAAGTTAATCCATTAATTCTCAGTCATAGTACCATCGTCATTCTTTCCACAATCCGCCACTGCTCCTGTAATTCCGGAAGCCCATGTATCTTGCTGCCTCAGTTGTAGTTTCCTATTAGCAGCGATGCATACTTCCACAGATGTTTGATGACCAAGGCGGATGGTAGATGTGTCATAAGCCACGGCAAAATTGAAAAATGCGCCTAATAACACTAGCACATCCAACAAAAATCTCGTGTGCATTCATGTTCGATCTCTTGACGTCCTCATGCAGCTCCATAGCACGGGAGGTAAAAGCGCAGGCTTGTTGGGTGGGCGTATTTGTTGCCCTCCATTGAAGCGGGAGGGGGTGTCCAGATGAGCTGAATGGAACCGTTTGGGGAGTGGTTTTTTAGCACGCGCAGTGCAGGTGAGGACACCCAACCCGACTGGTAATTCCAGTAGGCTTGCTGGGAATCGGTGACTAGCCTCCGAACCCATGGTTCAGTGAGAGCCAGGGTGATGGCTGCCTCTTCTGCTGCCGTCATTTCTTGGGTCCTAAGCGAGGTACACGCAAGGAGGTTGGTTCTGGAAGTATCCACGATGATGGCGTATTGCTGCCCTCGATGTTTGGAGGCGTCTGTGTAGATAACTCCATGATCCCCACGATGGTGTTGTTTAGCGCTTGAGCTCGTGCTTTTCGGTGACCCTCGTCATGTGAGGGGTTCCTATTTCTAAGGCAAAAGGAGCATCTTTAGTTTTAGTCGCCAAGAGTCATGGAGTACGTCAAGCGGAGTGACATTCTGGGCTGCCCAGCAAATCTGGTGAAGCTGCTAAAGTATGCGGTTACCCACCGCAGTTCTGAGTCGGACCTTTTGGTTAGAAAGATGGCCTTCTATCAGCTCTTCCACCGTGTTGTGTAGCCCCGTGCTAAGCAGCCTCTGTGTGGAAGCACTCATGAGAAGACCAATGCCCTGCTCGACCGCCTTTCTAATCATTATATAAAACATCTCTATGTCTTCCTTGTTGAGAAGAAGACAGGGGGTTGACGTAAGTGACTCTCGAGAGGACAAAAGCTTCAATTAATCGAAAGGTACCGGATTTCTTTAGGCCTCGCTTCTTGGTGGCAACTCGCCTGATCATGTGTATGATTTGATTAATGCTGTTTTTGAGGCGCTGCAAGGAGACGTCCCTCTTGGTGTTGGCCTCGAGATGTAGGCCCAGGATCTTGATGCTGGGGCTTCGAGTGATGACCTGGCCATCAAGGAGTATTTGAATGTATTCCTTGATGTGACGTGAGGGCGAACGAAAAGAAGCTGTGATTTTTTACGTGAACACTGGAGGCCACAGAATTTAGCACATCGGCGTACTAGAAGTGAGATGCCATGCATTGGTATGAGCTTTCTTTAGTTTTTGTAACTCTGAGCACATGAGCAAGATGCGCACAGGGCCGATAGACGGGCGTGAATGGTCGTGTGACGCTTTAACGTGGCATCCAGCGAGAACGCAGGGGGTAAACCCGTAGATTTGCTTGGTGAGTACAGCACTTAGCTTCCCCGTCTTCGCGTGGGCTCGTATCTAAATCGGTAAGACACCGGGCTCTCGCTTTGTTAGTCTATTTGTTCCAGGTTCGATTCCCGGCAGTGCCAGTAAATTCTTTTATTTGTTCGCTGGAGTTTTCTGGTGACACCAACGGTCGTGAAAGAACTCTTGGGGGGTAGAGGTAAAAAGCTTTGCTTTAAAAACAAAGAACTGGTGAACTCCTCATCGAGGTAAATGACAAGCAGCAGTCCACAAAGCTTCTAGCTCAGACTAGACTGGCTGATCTAGACATCAGGGTCACACCACATCGGAGCTTCAACAGCTCGCAGGGTGTGCTATCAGAGCCAGATCTCCTGAACGAAACCGTTGCAGATCTCCTTGCCCGCTTGAAGAATCAGGGCGTCACTGCCGTGAAACGCATCACCATCCGTAGGGACGAAAGGAGATTCCCACCAAGCACATCATCTTGACCTTTGACCGCGCAGTTCTCCCATAACATACATATGCAGGTTTTATCCGGTGCTCAATACGTCCGTACATCCCGAACCCGCGGCGCTGTTTTAAGTGAAAGCGGTTCGGGCACGGTACGAAATCTTGCCGTGGCCGAACGACGTGTGCAAAATGCGCGGCGCACGATCATCCTAGTGACAACTGCCCATCCGAAACCTCCCGCAAGTGCGAAAAATTCCAACTTGAAAAAAAGATCATAAACATTAAGGTAACCGAGAACATCACCTTTCCAGAGGCGAGAAAGAGGTTCGCCTCTTTCCCTCTGGGGAGGTACGCTTACGGGGCTCGCCGGGGGGCGGAGCGGCGTCTGGTGTCCACAGGGACCCAGTTCAGCGAGTCTGACCTGGTCCCGACCTCGCCCCCCGCTGGGTTGCCCCACGCAGCCCAACCGGGCACCACGCCGCTTGCTGAGGCAGCAGCGGTTGTGGCGCAAACCACTTCTGTTGGGACCGGTGCCACTCCCGCCTCTGTCTCCCCGTCCTCCAGTGCGTTGGAGGGTACCGAGGTGATGGACACCACGGGCCCCGCATCGGCTCCCACCGCCACCCCACCGCCCATGCCACTTTTGGCGTCCCCAACGCCTGCGGCGGTGGCGGCTCAAACGAAGGGCTCCCGAAGGGGGGCCAAGTCCGGGGGGCCCGGTCGGTCGGGCACCCCTCGGACATCCGACGACGAAATAAATGTTGGGCCGTTCCTGCCTGCAACGCAGCGCAAGGAGCGGCCTCCGACGGCCAAGCCAGTAGAAAGGCCTAAAAAGCCTAATCCAAGAGTAACAGCCCCGACAGACGACACATGAATACACACGAACACATACATTCCAGTCATTCTTAAATTGAAATAATGGGAACAGAAAACATCATTCAATGGAACTGCGGAGGCCTCCTTAAAAATCTTGACGATGTGCATGAGATTCTGCATGCCAGTCAGCCAAGTATCATGTGTCTGCAGGAAACCCACCTCAATTTTGAACAAACAAATTTCTTAAATAGGTACATGGTATTCAGAAAGGACAGGGTTGGCTGCACCCACTCTTCAGGAGGTGTGGCCATTATCGCCCGGAAATCATTAGCATGCCACCCTCTCTCCTTAAACACTGTCCTCGAGGCTGTAGCGATCCGTACGATAATATTTACTAGGTTGATAACGGTATGCTCCATCTACATTCCTACTGATCATGCACTTTCGAGCTCTGATTTCGAGGCGCTGGTTGACCAGCTGCCCGAACCATACATACTAACAGGCGACCTTAATGCGCACAACTCTCTTTGGGGCTCCTCCAGAACGGATGCCCGAGGTCGCATGATAGAGAAGTTTCTTACATCCTCCGGAGCATGCCTCTTCAACAAAAAACAGCCTACGTACCATAACTTAGGACAAAATACATACTCGAATGTTGACTTGGCGATTTGTTCCGCAGTTCTCTTTCCATGTCTTGAGTGGGGTGTGGGCACAGACCCATATGGTAGTGACTATTCCCCCACCTCATTAACGTATATAGGTATAGGCCCGAGCAGTCCATCTTCTCATAAATGTTTAATGAATCAAAAGCAAACTGGAGCGCATTCACACAAACATCTCAACTACACCACACATCTATACAACACCTACACGTGGATGAAGCCGCCCAACTCGTAACGGCGCACATCCTCGACGCCGCCGAAAAGTCCATTCCCCAGGCCTCCAGAAGGTCCCGCACCCCAAGGAGGCCCTGGTGGAACAAAGACTGCAGGCGGGCGCGAGAGGCCCAGAACAAGGCGTGGGGTGTCCTTCGCCGGTACCCCACGTCAGATAACCTCATTTCTTTTAAACGGGCAAAGGCTTTTGGGAAGCGCGTGCGTCGTGAGGCGGAAAGGGAGAGCTGGCGCACCTTCCTAACTTCCATCAACTCATACACTGACACACACAAAGTCTGGACACGAATACTAAAACTAAAATGACAACAGACACACAGCCTGCCCCTGGTTAGTACAACAGGGGACACACTGGAAGACCAGGCTAACACACTTGCACAACACTTCTAACACGTGTCCAGTTCAGCACACTACACAAACACTTTCATGAAACACAAAACATCTGTAGAAAAGAAGTCCCTGCATGATAACAACAAGTCGCACACTTCTTACGATTCTTCTTTTTCAATTCATGAGCTGAAGGTTGCTCTGAGCACATGTAAGCCTTCAGCTCCAGGTGCAGACAAAATCACATACACCATGATACAACACCTACACCCAGACACTCTTGAAACACTCCTACATCTATACAACAATATATGGTTTTCGGGGCACATTCCTCGCTCTTGGAGGGAGGCCATAGTGGTGGCTTTCCTGAAGGAAGGAAAGGACCATTCCTCTCCCGCTAGCTATCGGCCCATCGCCCTCACAAGCTGCCTGTGCAAGCTCCTCGAGAAGATGATAAACAGGATACTCGTGTACTTTCTTGAGTACAATGGTCTTCTCGAGAGCTGCCAGGCAGGCTTCAGGGCTGGGCGGTCCACCAACGACCAACTCGTCGTGCTCGCGTCCTATATAAGGGATGCTTTCCTCCGCAAACAATATTGTAAGACGGTATTCTTTGATCTGGAAAAAGCGTACGATACCGCGTGGCGGTATGACATCCTAAGTGATCTCAAGTCCTTCGGCATAACAGGTAACATGATGAACACACTTGCCAGCTACTTGTCTCAAAGAACCTTTCGTGTGCGAGTTGGAACTGCACTCTCTAGGGTTCATGTGCAGGAAAAAGGGCGTGCTGCAAGGTGGAGTTTTAAGTTGCGCCCTTTTTATTGTGAAAAGGAATTCTCTTCGGAAGGCGCTACCACCGTCGATTTCATGTTCAATTTATGTAGACGACGTACAGTTATCTTTTAAGTCTTGTAACTTAAGTCCAGCTGCAAGTCCAGCGGCAAGTCCAGCTTGGTGTGAACAAGCTTGCCGGCTGGGCAGATAGCAACGGTTTTAAATTTAATCCAGGAAAGTGCACTTGTGTTTTGTTTTCCAAGATGCGTGGCGTTCGGCCGGATCCAGCAATTCAACTCCACGGTGTCTCTATTCCTGTAAAAAAGGAACACAAGTTTTAGTTATTATCTTTGACGAAAAGCTCACATTCATCCCACACATAAAACAACTAAAACATAAATGCTTAAAGACAATGAATATCCTGAAGGTTCTGTCGCAAATCTCTTTTGGTGGTGACAAACAACTTCTTTTACGTGTTTTTACCAGCTTGATAGGTTCACGATTGGACTATGGTAGCGTTGTTTATGGGTCAGCAAGTAAAACATCCCTCAAAATGCTGGACCCAGTGCGCCATCTAGGGCTCCGCCTGGCGTGTGGCGCCTTCCGCACTAGCCCTGTCGAAAGCCTCTATGTGGAGTTCAACAAATGGAACCTAGAACGTCAGCGAGCATACACAGATCTCCTTTATGCTTTTAAAATTTTATCCATGCCTCACCATCCTTTTAAATAAGTTTTTCATGACACGTTCATGACTGAACTCCTTTTAAATCGACCATCGTTCTCTGCGCCCTTCTTTTACGGTTAGAGAGGAAGCGTCAGAGCTTGCTGTCTCCTTTTTAGATACAATCCAAAGTTCTCTAACGGATTTTATAGCACCATGGCATCTCCGCCCTGTATCATGCGATACATCTTTCACACATGTAGATAAAAACCGAGCTCCACATGTGCAATTCTGCAGCATTTCTTGTATTTGCAGCAGAAGTATGAGTGTTCTGAATTTTATACGGACGCCTCTAGAACTGCCACCTCTGTGTCCTGCGCAGCGCATGGGCCCGGCCTTAGTGTCACTAGAACTCTGAATAGTCATACTAGTATCTTTACGGCAGAGGCTTACGGTGTACTTCTTGTTGTCAATCATATACTTCAAAGCCACATCCTACAATCCATTATCTATACAGATTCCTTCAGTGTTGTGCGGGCACTGTCTTCAACAATGCCTTCGAAAAACCACGTTGTCAATTTGATCGTCAAGGGTATTATGTCTGTGTATGTACGCAAATTTGAACTGGTTCTTTGCTGGTCCCTGGCCACTGTGGTATAGCCGGGAACGAAGCAGCGGACCGAATGGCTGCTGCTGCTGCACTCTTGAATACAGTAGACATAACCACATTACCCTACACCGACGTGAAACCACACATCAGACAACAACTTCGCAAAACATGGCAAACACACTGGAGTGAACAAACAGACAACAAGTTACACGTAATAAAACCTCACTTGGGACCATACACCACCGACACACGCAATAGATACTCTGAAGTCGCCTTGGCCAGATTACGGATAGGGCACACACATGCAACGCACACGCACCTTCTCACTGCATCTCCAAGACCTCTGTGCAGCAGGTGCGGAGAGGCCCTATACGTAGTGCATATACTAATCACTTGCAGGGCACTTCACACAACACGACAAACACTTCAGAGAAGTCGACAGACAACATATCCTACTACATCCATCGCTGTTTCTAGGTGACGATGCCAGTGTTTCTGTGAAACGTGCGTTTGATTATTTGTCAGTTGTTAAGTTTTTAAAGCTTATCTCATATCACGCATAATCAAATGTGGCCTTATACACCAGCCCTAACCATTATCTTTAATTGGTTTTACTATCGGTTTACATGTTTTTATACCTACCTTTTTGTGGTAATCACTTCGCTTCATTATATAACTTCTTTTCTGGCGCTCTTTGCCCTCGTTGGCCTTGCGCCATGAAACACCAACCATCATCATCATCAGCTCGAACGTGTTTGTTTTTAATACCAAGTTAGGCCTTTTTTAAATCTTACTAGCGCATCCTCATTTGACAACCACCCGCATAAAAAACCCAGGTGGAGTGTTTCCTGCGGTTTCCTGTTGTCCCACCAACAGAGTTCCCAGAGTTGCAGAGTTCCCTTGTCAATGGCTTTGTATCTTTGTGTTGATTGCAGCTTGTAGTGCGTTAATAGTAATCCACGCTGAATTGTTTTATTCCCAGATTTTTGTTTCGCAAAATTTATTTGTAGATGTTTTTAATGTGTCCTAAAAAAGAGCTGGCTTTCCAATCCACGTGAAGCACTCACTGATGTACTAAGGCCATTTTGTTTTATGTCAATACGGTTAACTATTCTCCCACTGCTGTATTTCTACTGAAGCTTTTCCTGCTAATGCCAGTACCTTTTTATTTGTGCATGTTAATGTCATTTTTATTGTCTTAATTTAATGTTTGTATTTCAGTGTTTTCAATTGCTTTGCTGCATTTTTATTTGTGAATTTTTCTTGTATGTATCCTAAATAGGCGCTACGTCTCCTGTGTGCATGCGGAGTAGGAACCATTTTTATGCTGTGATATTTTAATTCAAAAAAATTGCTTTTAGTGTGAAACTGAGGTATGAACCGATTGTTGTGGTATTTTTTTGAAAAATAAAGTGTGACCTTGTTTTTTCTTCTTTTCCATGTTTCAAAATAGCTTGTACTGATTTGTTTGCTTGTAACTGCCAATAGTACCATCGTGGGGATGGGGGGGCGGTGGGGCTAGTAGCAGGCGGAGCGAAAACACGCTGTCTCGCGGGGAATAGCAGAACGCTCTTGAGGCGTAACGAGATGCTTTCCAAGACAGAGTAGTAGTACCCTTCGGCAGTATCCGGGAACGCCGAAACCAATAGAGCTTATTCACGCCAAAAGGAAGTGACGGAACGCTGCCTTGGAGATGGCAAAGCAATTCGCACACAGGGTTCAAGTACTCCGCGCTTCGAAAGCAGCAAGTAAATCCCACGAGGAGTGTTTCGCCTCTCGTTTGGCCGCCACGCGCTACTCCTCGGAAGAGTAGCCCAAAGCTTCCAAAGAGAGTGAAATATGGGACAAAAGTTTTTACTCCTAGACAGAGGGCCCAGCACTCCTCGTCTTCTTAGAGTGTACCACGCCATTGAATCTGTGCTGCAGTGAGTGTTCCGACAATGGCACCACGCTTAACTCTTCCGGAAAGAAAAGCCATCGCTTTGTTGGGACGCACGATGTCTCAAAGAGTCATTTTTATTTATTTATTTATTTATTTATTTATTTATTTATTTATTTATTTATTTATTTATTTATTTATTTATTTATTTATTTATTTATTTATTTATTTATTTATTTATTTATTTATTTATTTATTTATTTATTTATTTATACATACTGCAGCCCAATTGGGCTATGTCAGGGCGCCTAGGGACGGCAACAGGGCGCCCATTGCCAACTGTCAATAGAATTGTTCAGGCTTTCACTAAAGAAGGTCGACTTGCCGATGCTCCCTATTTTAGGCCCCCAAGTGCGACCACCCATGAGGGGGACAGGCTGATAGTAGCAACGGCAGAAGCAACCCTTTCTTCTGCGATCGCGAAATTCGAGACATGCTAGAGTTGGACGTTTCAGCCCAACTCATCCGGTCGAGACTGCGCGGAGCCGATATAAAAGGAAGGGTGGCTGCAAGACCCAACTGGAAGCAAAGCACCGGGAACAGCGGATGGAGTTTGCTTATGTTGTAGAAGACTGGACTGCGGTTAACTGGAGGGCCGTGGTCTTCGGCGACGAGGCAGCATTCTGCACCCGCTGGGACCAGCGAAAATGGGTGTGGCGTCCTGATAAATGCAGGTAAGAATAAATTTTGCCTACTGATATAATGGCCCGATTGGGAGGTTTAACTCGCCGAAGCTTCTAAGGCGATTAGGCGCGCCGTAGTGGAGAGCTCCTATGGATTAATTTTGACCATTTTAAAAGGGATCTTTAATATGCGCCGATATCTAAAACACATGGGCGTTCTCGCTTCTATTGGTATACGATCGCTCTTTCCTGAACTTAATGTTTAATGCTAGACATCCATTACAGTTCTTGCGGGTATAATAGGCTTTTTACCACAATCACGCAGGTATGACGACAAATATGTCTGGAAAGTGTGCTCCAGCGGGCGGACAACAGTCACCATGTGACTGTTTGCAGGGTCACAGGACGGATGACGGCAGCAGCCTACGTCGACATAATTCAGACTGTCTTTGTGCCATACATGCTGGATGGACCGTTCCCGGAGGGGCTGTATCATTTCCAACAATATGGCACGCCAGTTCACACCGCCAAAGCAATTCAGGGTCTCTTCCAAAGCCTTGGAATAACAAACTTGCCATGGCCTGCCAGAAGCCCGGATTTCAACATAAGTGAAAACGTGGGGGGGTTGATGAAAACCAATTTGTTTAAACAACCTGGCCTATCAACCTCAGACTCCGACGAGCTGTGGATCGCCATTGAGAGAGAGTGGGAGCGTCTCCGCCCTGACCCGAGTTTTGCGGATGCGCTCTACGACTCTCTTCCCGGAAGGATTCAGAGCGTAAAGCTCGCTCGTGGAGCACAAACAAGGTACTAGGTTTCTAGTATCACCGTCATGCCCAGCGCAACGTACTGAGCACTTGCATGCCAAGCGGGTGCACGGACTGTATATCCCAAGTCATCGCAGACATCAACCAGTCGACTACCCCCGCTCCTTCAGTACGCTGACGTCAGCTCAGGACCTTGCAGACTTATTTAGACTGCATTAGGTTTTTCATCAAAGTTGAAAGCTTCCACCTATAGTTCATTTGATCAGCCTTGGGGGATGGGCTAACAGTGTGACATTTAGCAACTAGAACCCACAGGGCGGAATCATCCGGTCCTTATTTTCTTTGTGCGAGCTTTCATTGTATTTCAATGTTCTTTATGCTACCATATTCCGAGAATTTCTTTGGTTCTGAATAAATAAATAAATTCAGTATGCTCTGACAGTTTCTAAATGTGAAAAACAAGCAAAAATTGCCGAAACGCGTCGCTGACGGTGTTTTTCAGTGTCTGGACATCGGTCAATGACAGCTTGCACACTACCTCGAGTTTTTTTGGCGTTGGCCTGTTGGCGGTGACGCGCAAAGCCGAGCGCCGATACCTGATAATGTTGCACGCGATACCCACGCACCGTACTGGCAGAACGACGACGCAATGCACAACTGTGCGCCAAATCTAATGCAGACGGGAAACTAACGCGGCACGCTCTAATGTAAGTGATCTTCGATATGCTTTCCCGACCCGGCCCCGCAGGCAGCGCTTCCAACGGCGAAAGAAGGTGCAGAAGCCAACGCGACGGGCACAGCGAGCAGGGACCCGGCCATCGCGCTGATACGGATCGCGCATGCTCACACTCCGCCGGTCTCAAACCAGGCGCTATCACTAGATGTCTCCCGCGCAGTCCGGAGCACGCCGCTCGAACGTTATAGACAAGCCTTTTACCGGCTGTACTTTGCAAAGATGTCATCGCTTAGTAGGCTTAGTAGGTTCGAATTTATTTTCACTGTTCCCATCTTAATTCTTTCGGTTGCGTTCTCTGGCTCCCTATGGAAAAGGCGACCAAACAATGGTCACTGAATGGGAGCAGACGCAGATGATAATCTCTGCATTGTGGTATAATTTCCAATGAAACGTACGCTCGATCGAGCCTAGAGTGGCTGTATCCTTGAAAGTGAGTAAAGGGAACTCCTCCTCCACTTAGAGCTTCTCCCAAGTTGTCAGGTCCACATTCATTAACTACAGACAGTAACGGTTCGGTGCTTGCATCTCTAAACGGTGTAGCACTTGCCTTGTGTGATGCACAGACACAATTGAAATCACCTAACTTGATGACCCTTCGTTCCCTGCTGGAATAAGGCGCCACAGTGTCGAAGAACTGTTTCCTATCCTGCAACTTTGTGGGCGCGTACAAGCACAAAACACGCCACGTACACTCAGACATCGCAAAATCATAGACAGCCAGGCGTCCGTCTATGCTAGAAGTCACATGCTCAATATTAACGTCCAAGATTTAACTGCTAAACACTACGCACCATGCCGACGTGCAAACCGCGTGAAAAACACATGCATGATACTGAGACTGTAAAGACCGTATCATAGCTTGTGCCTCTTGAACTGCTAATATATCCAAGATCTCCTCAAGCGCCAGCCTATACAGTTGAATCTACTTTCTTCAGGAACTTAGTCCCCGGACGTTACGCGCAGCGACACGCATGGGCCTATCGAGGTGTGACATAAAATAGCAGTTTCAGACGGAGGGCATAGGGTTTACCGTTGTTGACACGTCTTGCAGGGTATTCCGTTTAAGACCTAAATCAGGACTTCGGTGTGCTCCCTCTCGTAAGAGGTGATGAAGGCAGCTCGGTGAGGACACGATTTTTTTCCTGATGTTCTTCCACTGCTGTTCAAATGGCCGCAGACGGTGTGCTTTAGGCGCGTCGTCGACACACTCCCGATCGCGTTTCACCGACACTTCCTGCAGGTTCATCTTCACCACACTGGACCTCTTACAGTTGCTGGCACCCCGTCGTCTTTTTCGGTGTCACTCTCGGTTGCCACAGCCGGCACAATCGCGAGGGCTGTCTCCGATGTAGACAAGTTGGCCTCCAGAACCAGTTGGTTCTTCCCCTGACGCCTCTTGTATGGTGTTGACTTCGTAAGGCTTCTCTGCGAAGTCGCTCACCACGTCTTCCGAGGCGTTGACGTCTTTGGTCGGAGTCGCAGCCGTCTCCACGTCCTCTTTGTTCTCAAGAGCTCGTCCCGGTTTGCGTCAGCACCCCGCCCGGCCGCTCGCACCTAGGTTCGCGTGCAGTCAGCCTGCTCATGCCCGAAGCAATGGCACTCCACTCATTTGGCCACTCTGCATTCACGTCTGATGCACACTGTAGTGCGATACCGCAGACAAACCGGGGTCCTATCTGGAACATCTACGAGGGCTTTCCCCTTTCTAAGCAGCAGCTGGTGTGGTAGACATTCCGGGGTGACACCGTCGCGAAGCACAAGTTGGAGCACACGAGTGGTTGAGTCCGCCGTTTCAAAATCAGCTGCTCTCCATCGGTCGCTAGCTACATTCATCATTTCACCGTACAAAGCGAAGGCCCGGCGAACCATTTCGTTCGACACGTCGAAGGAAACCCAATGAAGCTTCACTCGTACCTCTTAGTTGTTTGGGTAGATGACCAAACACGTACGCCCCTTCACGTCGAGCTTCCCTGCTTCCACCAGTTGGTTCTTTGCTTCTAATTTTCTTTGCTTTGGAAAGTTCACCAGCCAAACGTGCCATATCTGCTAAGCACCAATCCCGCCCACTTCGTGTATGACGCCGAAATCTTTCAGCAGTTGCCGAAAATCGTCAATCCTGTACGGTCGGCAAGTATTATCGCAGTGTAACACGACTGGTATACTTATTGATTCACCTGTGGGCAAGGGGGGCAACACAAACCTGTAATCCTTGGGGACAGCGAAAGACGGAATACCACGGCCGGCATTGGCCGCTATCGCTGCTCTTTCGGAGTCAACCATTATGCGACCGCTCCTATCGGCACCGGAAACAAAATGGCTACACTACACCGGATGACGGAAGCTGTGGTAGATGATATTGAAGTGTACAGCATGTAATGCTGTGCAGAGTGCGACAGATTCATTGCAACTGGTGTCCGAATTTCTATCCGTGCGAGCGAACGCGACCACGATTTGCGCTTCGCGCTTAGAGCTTTGCTAACTATAGGGACTATTTCTCAGTTTTATTCTAAGTACAGCCTCACAACCATAGTTTTTTTTTCTCGTAAAAAATACCAACTCGTCGCCTAGTTGAGATAGATGACTGGGTGATGGGATGACTCATTTTTTCCGGGCAAATTAGCGCCGACTAAGTGTATGTTTTGTGTTCGATTCATATGTGAAGTCCTCAAGGAATCGTATGGGAAAGAGTCGTCTGTGTTAGTGTCAGAATAAGGAAACAGACCATATTTTCCTGCGTCGTAAAAACCAAATTCGGTGTTGCTTAGCCTGAATTCTACAAGTTAGCGTTGATACAGGATCGGGAATGGGAAATGCAAATTGGTTTTAAAGCAGTCGCAGCATTATCAAAGCTTTGGTGCACAAGGCAATTATGTACAAAGTGTAAAAGATAACTTCAAGACGATTACCTGTATACCTGTAGACGATTACCTGTAGACGATTTTAATTTGCAGTTGTTGTCACCAGCGACTTATGCATTTTTCTCGTATGTTAAACATATACATATTCATTACAATTGGGGGTCAACGTTTGCTATTTTCGCTAATATTTGTTCATTGACGCGCTTCAAATCATTAATTGGCCGTTATTACGTCGCGCGAATCGTATGCAACACCGCGTATCAACATAAACTCACCGAGAAGTGTTTGTCCATCGCTCTTAACCGCTCCTTGCCATTACCTGCGGCTGTATTAACCGTAGGCGCTTCTCTTATAATCAACTTTGGTATTTTCTCCCGAGACACCATGTGAAGGACCCACTCACTGCAATGACCTATTTTTTGGAAATCTAAAACTGTCCGCAGACATATGCGCGAAATGGCAATGACGACGCCATTACAGGATATTAATGACGCAGCAGAGACTAATTCTATGCGTTTATTCTTGCCGTTATTGCTTATAGATCGGCGGGGACGAACATATAGTCCGCTTTTGTGCACACGGCGCACACTCTGCCACATATACTCTCCCTGAAGATGAACTGTTGCCAATAAGGACTAACGGCTGTATTTTAGTCCATATTTTAGTCCTTTTTGCCTTAGATTTCAGATTGAATTATAATATTCAAGGAGACACAGTAGAGAGTGATGCGACATGTGAGAAATGACCTCGTAGGTTATTTCATTTTCACCCGTTGAAGGGCGTTTGTTGGCACCAGAAATGGCTGCTTTGTGTTCGGTATAGAAAAACAAAGGTCGATGGCGGGGCAAGCGGCAAGCGGGACTTCGGAGGGGGCACTTGTGGGGCGTGTCGGTGCTACTCATCTTGTAGACAGTAACCTAAAATAGTCTTCAGTTGCATCTCTACGTTAAATGTCGTCCTGCAACGATAGCGCTCAGAAAAAGTACAGCTGCTGAACATTGCTGCACATTCCCTTTCCGACGCGCCAAATTCGCGATAGATGCTTGCGAAGGTGCAGTTTTAAATCCTGCCACCGCTGTCTGCCGAACTTTTCTAAGTGACAATGAGCAGCTGTATTGATATTTCGTTTGTATCAAGCCATTTCGAATGAACATTTGCTTGGAGGACAGATCTAGAAACGGGACCGAGCGAACACTATTCTGTTCTGATATCCTTTCCCGATGCGGCTATGCGTCGACGTCGAAGTAGGATCAAACTCACGGACTGGGAAGCCTACGGAGCCCGCGTAAATCTCAGAATTACAGCTGCAACTCCAGATGACGACCTTATTTCAACCATGATCAACTTTCTTCAGAAGTCCTTCTGATCCACGATCGAGCGTCTCAACGTGAAGACAGACCAAGGGTATGAAAGATTACGAGCTCTCCGCTGGCGTGTGGAACGAAAGGCCCGACGCTCTAAGAAATCAGAAGACGTTCCAGAGACTCCCAGAATGTAGAGGCACGTAAGACGGAGCTCTGCTAGTTCATCGGTGCATATATGTGTGGTGCAATAGCGACGCGTGCCCCGGCACATGAACCGTCAACCAGCGATGGACAAAATTCACTTCGTTTGGGTATCACTTCTAGGTCTGGGGTGAGAGTCCGAAGGTGGCGGGCTGGCGTATGGCGCGTAGTGCCAAACGAGATGCCCTTCACGATCGTGAAAGGCAACCTTTCGTTTGACCAGCGGTATTTCACGACTTTGGCGTACTGAGAGAGACATCCCCCCGATAGGGGGTCGCTCTGGGCGTCACTCTGCGCCGTATGTACGTAATTGAAGCTTAGCGATTGTGGTCTGGTAGTCCATCAATGCATCCATACTGAGGAGGATGTGCGCCGAGTTCCGAGATAAGACAGCGACTGCCGTCGAGGCGGTCGCGCCCGGGGTGACGGACATCACCGCCGGACATTGGGAGCCCTAAAAATCTCCGCTGCGGAAACTCGCCAGAAAATACTCAAACCTGTCTCACAGATAATAGGATGTTACTAATGCTCAATAACAATTTTATAGAAAGCCTTGATATAAATTTATTAATGGCTCATCAGCAATTCTTTTCAAACTGAGATTAAATGCTACAGGATGTTAGGACCAGGCACAGTAAGAATTTATAGAAAGCGACTTGGGGTAAAAAAAAAACACACCGGAAGTTCTATTCAAACTTGACTCACGTACAACAGCATGTTTCGTCGATGCTCAAGAAAGTTTTTATAGAAAGCTAGTTGACATAAATTATTGAACCCCACCAGAAACTGTATCTGAACCTGACTAACACGCAACAGGCTGTTCGTCTATACTCAGTAAGAATAGTAAAGAAAGCTTATGAAAAATATAATACGTATCCTACAAGAAACTGATAACAAACTATATTCAAAACCTGTAAGGCCTACTGACTTGGGTCTATAGACTTTCAAATAAAACTAAGCTGCCAATTTATAATGGGAACTCGATATAAATATCCCATAAAACGTTAACATAATGTTTAAAGAATACCTTGAGCCATCTCTATAACAAGTCTATGAAATCTCCGTAAACATTTGATGAGGAGTGTTTTTCTCTCTATTTTTCTGAAACATTACATCTAGGACAGGAATCAAAGCCCAAATAAGTATATTCCTGAGCTCCCGGTAACAGATTTCCAGAAAAATAAAAACAAACTTGAGTGGATTATTTTTGTCGTAGATATGAAGGGAGACGCGGTCATCCGGTTTTAACACCGTAGCCCATTCATGACCTCAGGAAGGGATATTATTATAAATGGTGAAATAGCCTGTGAATAGTAGAATCTGGATGGCCTCGTTTACAATGAAAGCTCTTCATTGCAAAAAATTTAAAGGGACCAAAGACGCAACTTTTCGATGGTCCATCTTTTGATGGTCCCTAGACCATCAAAAGTAGGATTAAGGCTGTCCGCTCTTCACCCCCTTCCATCAAATAAGCAGAAATGCAGGCAAAAGGAAGGAGCGGGGAGGCTAAGAGGAAGTTTGTGAATAATGTTTTGAAATAAGTTTGGCCAGATGGCCGGTTCTACCACTAGGTGCAAGTGACCTTCATGTATGAGGGATTAAAAGAACACTTGCATCCTACTGCATGAATCCCTAGCGTTCAGGTATGCGGGCAACATGCAGACATTGTGCACGGGCACCATTTTATTTGCAATCCCTAGACCAGGTTCAAAGGCGGTGCAAATGTGCGAATAAAATTTGGTAGTTTTACAATCAATATAATTACTGTAAAGAACTGCAGTAGAATGTGCAGCAAAGGACACTGTAAAAACGCGCCGAATTTGGTTGTGTCTCTGTCATTGTTACACACTAACTAAAAGTCTTGACCTGGACGAGAGCCTTCTTACAGTCGTTCCGAAAAGGTGATGTAGTTGTAGGACACGAAGAACGGTGTAAATGTTGGCATCGGCTATTAAAAAAAAACACCGCAGTGCCGGTCGGTGAAACTAATCCTGATTTTACCTGTTACATACCATCGCTGTCTACCGTAGTTGCACAGGTACGTAATCACAAAATGAGAACGTGAAGCATATTATGCATATAAAATGTGGACAGTGACACCTAATTATGTTACTGTAACAAAACAACTACTCTGCCAATATTTTCGTACCCTATTTTGTATCCTGCGCCGCAGAATTTCAAATGCAACCTCTCGTTGCACTTGTGGAAAGAAGTGCTAACGTTTGCCGCAACAATTCAAACATACAAACATACAGGCACACCATATCAGAATGGGATGCGCTGAGCGAGAGCTTGTTTCTGCGTCAGCATAGGGTGCTGCTATGCGGGCGCACGTTACATTGCCAGGATTGCGGATATGCTTCAAGGTAAGCATCATCTTACAGCTGACATTCGAAAACGCGGGACGAATAGATTTTGGGTCGTCCCCGCTACAAAACCCGAACCAAGTTGCTGCATCGCCGGTAAGTGCCGCTTTGTGGGAAGCGCTCAAATGTGCTTAGGTCTACACAAGCGGTGCGGCTGCTGGCTGATTACGTATACCGAGATCAATATCCACGTAATCTGCCCGCTTAATCCACATATACTAAGAAAAATAAACTAAAATAAATTATTACAGCAGCTGGTTGAACGCAAACAAAAAGTACTATAAAATCGGATGAACCAATCACAAGGCTCGATTCAAGTCACGTGCGTGGCCCGACACTCCTCTCAGAGCACTGCCTTCGAATGCAAGAAAAATGGCAGTCCGACACGGCCCGCTTGTTGGGTCCAGCATGTTAGATCCGACATGCCCGCATCCAACATGTTGGACGAATGGTGAAACAGGCTACAGTGTCACAAATAGTTATTCAAAGCGGGGAGTCTGATTTTTTCAGCTTTCAAAGCGACGGTCCACTGTACCAACGTTCTCACTGATAGGAATATAGTATATGTCTAAAGCGCTTTCAATCCGCAGTACGGGAATCTTGCCATTTGCTCTCAAACATACTTCCAACCGGTTTCGTCTTTTAGTAAAGCAGTTTATCCTAGCAAATATTTCAGTCACATTAACAGATGCTCGTAAAAATAATGGCACCTGCGAGTGAAAGCTGGAGTCAGTAAACTTCAACCCACGAGCACGCGCTTTAGCAAGAAGGCTGTCCCATTTCTGATTCTGCACGAACCGAACTCTTACGCTTTTCTTAAAATATTTTCATTCGGGACTCCCTGTTCAAAGCCTAAAGCTGCCGAAAGAAATGGTCCACCTCTTTTTTGGCCAATTTTACTATTTCAGCTAAGTCCTTACAGTCTGCAAGTGCGTCGTGAGTGTTGCATCCTAGCCCCCACAAACGAGTAACGGGGCACATAAGGATGGTTATAGAAGGAGAATCGTCGCCCTCCGCCGTTCGCACTTAACTGCGAGAAAGCTGCGTGGGGCATCTATTGCAAAGCATGAGTAACTTCGACTGAAAACTGTTTATCAGAACACATGTAAACGGATTGTTGCGCTGTTACCAGTGGCTGAATAATCCGAAATAATTTGTTTTATCTTCGCTTATTGTTCAAATTGCATGATGTACGTTAAAGACAAACGGGTTTTGTCACATGGTGAAAAAACCTCTACCTACGACTCCGGTTCTCCGAGTTTTTAATGGTAACCTTGTTATTGGCATCCTTCTAAGAAAACCTCTGCGTGTGGAGACAGGCCGGAGTGAGCCAATTAGTCACCAGAGTGAGCCTGAGTTTCCCTTTACTCTTGGTAATTATACTTCAAAAACTGACTGGCTTTTTTATAGTGACCCCTTATGAACGACTTATACTTCTTAGGGGTGTCCTCAGATGAGCAAACTAGTTGGATTCCTGCTATTACACATCAATCTCACAGGTGGCGGGAAAAGACTATAACGTAAGCATGCCTACTAAGCAGTGAAAAAACATGATTTTTGTGCCTGATGGGACAAACTAGTTGTATACAAACTGTAGTACATTTTTCGTAGTAATCATGAAGCCCATGTGTTATGAGAAGCTTTTTGTAAGTAAGAAAATGGGAGACAAATATTGCCGCAACAAATGTTCGGGAAGGAGTTCTAACAGCGAAGCTGCTCAGCAATCGTAATTTTTTGGGTCCGCAGTTAAAAATACCATGAAATCACCGAGCGTGCGCATGTGAGTGCGGGCATCGCAGCGGCGCTCCAGAAATCGGCCAAATCAAGAAAATGCCAAGCGCTTCTGTGTGCGTGCCTTGCGACTACGACGCCCGTCCAGCGCCCCCTGCGGACTTTTTCCGAGCCAAGCATAATCACTTAGGGAGATTAGCCAAGAAAAAGAACTTCAGTGTTCGTCGCAATCCTGGCAACACTTGGTCGGAACGAGCAAGACACGTCATAGCGTGCGCCCCTCTAAGGTGATGTCCAATTATTAGCACTTCCAAAAATGAGAGAAGCACCCACCTATAGCAACAATAATGGAGTAAAGATCGTTGCGGCAGCGAGGACGCAAATCGGCTGCAAACATGGGCCTAAACCTTCGTGATGGTCGTAAAGATTGCGTACAGCTTTGCTGCCTTCAAGTCAAACGCGTTAGTGTGAGCTTCCTTCATTTTTGTGTATTTTTTTATTAAACCAATTGGTAACGTAAGTATTCGGCAACTTATCCTATATTTGGTAGTACATAAGCAGAAAAAGGCTGCCGCAAAGGACGCATATGAAAGAGCAATTAAATTCCATTGCCATTCTGTCTATGTGTCGCGAACAGGCAAGGCTGCACGTAATAATTATGCGACGGCATTGCTAGGTTCATTTAACAATTTGACACAAGCAAGAGGCTTCCGCAGCCGCCATCAACTTCACCCGCCCGTTTCAGCCATCGCCTGCAAGCGACGTCATCTCCACCAGGCGGAAACAAGGACGGCGGTAGCAAGCCGGCACCAGCCTGCTGCCGGAATTGACCGCAGCGTGAACTGAAGTGTGGAAAGAAGGATAAGTGGCGGTGGACTCGCCTGCAATTAAACTACAGTGGAGATGAACGAAATGATACGTAATTTCAGAACGTCTTATGGCTGCGCAGATGGCTCCCGCACTCCGGTCGTCACTGCTCGTGCCACTCACACTCACACATGATCAGTTTAAAGGTGCTCACGCGCGCATTGGTAGGCGGGCCTTTTAAGCTTTAAAGCGGCCGATCTGAGAACTTTTGAAATAGAGATGGCATTCCATTCGTCTCTTCGTAGTCTCTTGCATGATAAAGCCTTGATACAGCCCGGTATATACCGCTGCTGCTTACGTTTTCACCATTCAAGCGGTCACATTCAATTTGGTGGTGACTCTTCTCTCGCTCGCTCTGGCTACCGCGAGCGCTTGAAGAGCATAGGTGGTAATTGTCGCAGACGTTTCAAAACGCGCCCTGGACGGCGAAGTAGCGCTGTCGCTTCTCACTTTGAAAGCATAAACGTAAATGTCGTCTGGATTTTCCAACTATATTATTAACTCATAAGTGCAAGAATGTTGCACTAGACTACATCTCCCATTAAAATAATGTCTATTTTTGGATAACTATAGTAGCGACCGAGAGATTCTGCATTTTGTTTAACTGGTACCCATTCTGCAAACACGCTCATAAGGACACTACGAAAAACCTCGGCGACAATACAGACATTGCGTCAGACCACACAACCCGAGCGTAAAGCGATGTAGGTTCAAAAACGAGAGCAGTGCGTAAAAGTTGTTCGCAGAGGTATCTCCAATTAAGTTATATGTTGAGTCCCGCAAGGCCGTATGTTACGACCCTTTTGTTTTAACATTTTATCTACGATATTTTAAAAGCGACAAGAGAACCCAAATTTATAATGAATGCCTCCGAGCCCACATTGCTTATTTGCCGGTAGTTCATTGAGGGGATTCAGCAATAGGGTTTTCGGGCGATAAGCGCGGCCCGTAGCGGTTATATATATTCAGAACAGACGTTAGCAATCTTTGCCGTTGGTTTTTTGCTACGGTGCACAAAAATATACGACGATTCCTTTGATTTTTTAATCCTAAAGAAGACAGTGGTTAATTTTTGGTAGTGCGGAAGCTGTCAGCCCCGCGCGTGAGGCCCACTGTGTCGGTCACTCGGTAATGTCGTCAGGGCTGGTGTTCTACCGCTAGTGTTGGGAACCATGAGATGCCCTACCCTGTCGCTGCAGTATGGTGTCGTAGTTCCTGCAGCACTTCGCTTGCTTTCTTTCTTATGAAACACAAAGTAAGGAAATCTTGAAAGCAAAAGTTGCATCCACTCGCACACGTTTTATAACTGGGTGAAAGCTCCGCGCTGGGGAATTGCAATATAGTAGTAGGAAATCATAATTTTTCCTTTTTTTCTTCTTTTATCTCGCGCCTCTTCGATGTCGTATGTCGTTTTCAAATGAGACAATGACGTTCCTTTTTCTTTTATCTTTGAGTCAATATTGCGGTGCCTGGGATTGGCACCCTTGATAAATTTCTTCGCCTTCTCGAAGTTCTAAAGTTCTTGGTTTTCACTTTTTAAAGTTTTTGCGTTCTTGAGTGAATCAGGTAAATACAGTTGATGAGATAAACCTTCACAACTTCGCAAATACTTAGGTTTTTATTCATGTTCTAAATATGTTTTACGTTGCCATTTTATACACTGTCTCTATTTGAAGTATTGTCTCCTTTTGACAGACAAAGAGCGCGATGCTGAGAGTGAGCCAGGAAAAGAATAGAGTGATGCCATGAAACCACGAAAATATTTTGGAATTATGCCTGGCGTGGGATAAGTTCTATTTAGTTTTCTCTAATATGTAACACAGTCAGAAAACCGCGAGCACTTAGATATCACTTGGAGCAGCGGCAGGGCAGCACCGCCACTTTTGGTCGCGGCTTCCGCACCACCGGTTCTTTCGTGCTCCAGTCACCGGAAGGGAGAAGCAATTCCTCGGGGCCTAGCTCCTCGTCGGCTCCGTCCTCTTTCTCACCCTCAACTTCATCCTGTGCTGCACCTCGGTACTCGAGCGAGCCAGTATGGCGGTCGGAAACTGCAAAGGCTGCCCCTTGCTCTTTGCTTTCAGGTCGGCACAGACGTGTGCTGCAGCGGCTGAAGCGTAGCAACCACTCCATGGACCCCGTGGTTCGTGTCGAGCAGATGTCGCTGCGCCGCCCGTTCGAGACCGGTACAGCAGAGGACAGCTCCCACGGCCACAAGAAGCTGCTGCCCTCCACGTAGCAGTCGTCTTCCTTGACTCCGCGAGGCTTGGAGCTTCTGTATGGACTAGGAGCAGGGCAGGACAAGAATGTGGTGGGGGCCGAGGCGACAGTTTCCGGCAACGTGCCAGCGGCTATGGCGGAGGCCATGCAGGACTGCGTGATGACTATCACCCAAAACACTGTGAAGGCAGCCCCGTGAGAAAGGGGGCGGTGGTGGTGGTGAAAAAAAATTATTAAGTCTATATACAAGTGAGAGATAGGGGCGGCCTTAAGGGCCGACCCTGTACAAACTCTAGGAGGAGTCCCTAGTCCGGGACCCCTGTGGCTTCCGCGGTGGCGCGCGCCCTGGCCACGAGGGCTCGTTGGCCCTCCAAGGTCGAGCAGCCGAGCAGGGCAGCCTCCCAGCTCTCACGGGTAGGGGGGGAAGGGGACGTGATGAGGGGGACCGCCGGGTTGGATGGGCATGCCCACACCATGTGAAAAGTATCCGCAAACGGATGGTCACAGTGTGGGCATTCCCCGGAGAAGGCCGGATTGAAGTGCTTGAGTATCGCCGGGCACAATACCGTGTTAGTTTATAGCCGTAAGAGCCAGCGCTCGTCAGCCTTAGTCAGGCCCGGCGCCGGAGGCGGAAATCGGAGCCTGTTCAATTTGTACATCGCTGTGATGTCGCGAAATGAGCTGACCGGGTTAGGTTCTGGATCGTCAAGAGATGGAGGGCGAGGAGGGTCCCGGGAATCAAGCGCGCGGGCTGAGGCATCGGCAGCCTCGTTACCACCTAGTCCTGCGTGAGCTGGAGTCCAGATGACGGAACGTGTATTTGGGCGGTCCATATAATAACAGCCCTTGAGGATTCGAGCGGCGCGAATGGTGATGCGACCTTTGGTAAGATTTTGGCACGCACTCCGCGAATCGGTAATAATGATCCGAGATGCCGGGTCCGCTGAGGCGAGAGCTATGGCGACTTCCTCCGCATGAGAAATGTCCGGTGCTCGAAAAGTGAGTCCTTGAACAGGCACGTTTTGATGGATTACGGCTGCCGTGTACCACCCCCCGTGGTGAGGGCCAGACGCGTCCGTGTAGAATACTCCAGGCCGGGACCCATAGCGTCCTTGCAAGGCTGTAACCCGCGCAGTTCGCCTGCCTTCGTGAGTACCCCTAGCCATATTTTGGGGTAGAGGCTGGATATCCAACGCACCACGCCAGTCCTCTGGGATCGGGGTTCGCTCTTCTGCCTGATATGTGTAGGAGATGTGGAGGCGTTGTAAGAGGCATCTCCCAGCGTGCGACTTGGTAAGCCGCAGGTACTGGTTGTGGAGATGGGCCTCTTTGAGTTCTCCGTACGTGTTGGTCAAGCCCAAATCTGCAAGACGCTGGTTAGACGTCGAGATCGGGAGGTCGAGGGCGCGCTTGTATATCTTGCGGAGAATGCCTTCGAGCGTGTGCACATCACATTTGGGCAAACGTAGGTAGGGTGTCGAATATAAGATCCTACTGGTCACGAAAGCGTTGGCGAGGCGCAAAGCATCGCGGCTTCTGAGACCCCCCGCTTGTTTGAGACCCGACGGACCATGCGGCCCACTTGATCCCCGACCATACGTAACTTGCGCAGGGTTGTGTCGAGTTTCCTGCTCTTGTGTATGAAGAGTCCCAAGACACGGATTTCTTCGCGTTCCGGGTTTGGCCCGGTTCGCAAGGAAAGTGCGATTTGAGGCGTATCTTTTGGTTTGGGGCGAAGATGCACGTACTCCGATTTTTCAGGGGAACATTCGAGGCCGCAGCGGCGAGCGTATTCATCTACGACCGATGCTGCATGCTTCAGGCTGGCCTCAATGCTGCCAAGGGAACCCTGGGTTGCCCACAGCGTGATATCATCGGCGTACAGAGCGTGCCGTACGCCGGGGATATCCTTCAGCAGTGGGGGATGAGCCATGGCGAGATTGAACAAAAGAGGAGAGAGGACCGCTCCCTGTGGTGTTCCTCGAGTACCCAGAGGGTATGGGCCATGCTCCTTGCCTTGAATGCGGAGGTACGACTGCCGTTCAGTCAGGAACTGACGGATGTACCTGAAAGCATTATACCCACAGTTCGTTTGGGAAAGATGGGTAAGAATGATTTGGTGGGTAACGTTATCAAAAGCCCCCTTAAGATATAAGGCGAGGACTACCTTATCGTTACTTGGATGCTCGATCGGCTCAATGACGTCACGATGGAGTTGTAGGAGAATGTCCTGAGCAGAGCGATGTGGACGAAAGCCGTGCATAGTGTCGGCAAAAGTGTGCTGGGCCTCGAGGTAATCGGAAAGCCTATCCCTAACCATTGTTTCCATAAGCTTCCCCACACATGAGGTTAACGAAATGGGGCGTAGATTTTCGATGTTGATAGACTTGCCCGGTTTTGGAATAAAAGTTACCAGAGCCGTTTTCCAATCAATTGGTAGTGGTTCGCGCCCCTCCAAAATTTGATTGAAGTAGTCGAGGAGGTGAAGGTATGCTGGGTCTGGGAGGTTGGCAAGAAGCTTAACAGTCACTTGATCCCGACCCGGTGCCCTTCCTCGCTTCATTTTCGACAGGGCCGCCTTCAGATCATGGAGTTCAAAGCAACGATCCAAGCCTGCGTTCTCCGAGCCTTCATATGAGAACGCCGGTTCGATGGAGTCCTGCGGGCCACAGATATGTTTATCCCTAAGAGCCTGTGCCAATTTATCTGCGTCACCCGCATAAGCGTAGAGCGCACGTTAAAGATGTTTTTGTGCTTCTGTGCGCGTTTGGCTAGGGTCGATGAGGGCCCTGAAGAAACACCACGTGCTGCGGTTGGACATATGCTTGGCGGCATTGTTGCAGCGTTCTACCCCATTGGAGTCAGCGAGCTGGGCCGCGTACTTGGCCGCTTCCTGAGTGAGGGCTGCTATGCGGAGTTTGAGCTTGCCATGCTCCGATTGCGATCGCCGTTGCTGCGCGGTAGCGCCAGGGCTGCAAGGCGCAGCGCTAGAGGTAGCTCTCCTGCGATGCCCCTATCTGAGACAATGGCAAGCCTTACACACATTTGCTCACTTACAGAACGCCCTCGTCATCACTACTGTGAGCCGTAAAGGAAAGGCGCAAGAACGTCGGCTACCTCCAGAAAGAACATCGATGATGTTGCTGCGGCAGGTGATGCCGTAGATGTTTGTAGCTTGTACGCACATGGGTAAATTGGCCAGGGGTATATCATTGTAGTTCGATTGTGCATTGAAATGAGTAATTTATTTTTCATGCAAAAAAGGGCGTGAAATGGAAGTCCACTATTAAAAAAACCCGAATTACCCAAAAATTAGATTCTTTATCAATTCAAGTAACTTGTACCCGAAAGTAAGCGTGAATACAATTAAAAATATGGCTATTTGAATACCAATAATAGTTGCCACAAACAATAAGTGGAATACAAAGAATCAGTCCCATATACTCAAGGGGTTCCTTCATAAGCCCCTTTCTAGCTGGCGAAAATTGGCGGCAGTGGAGTATAAATCATACACCCCTCCTTGTAACGACGACGATGGCTGAACGCGAAGCTTTCTCGTAATGGATTCCTTAGTAAGCCAATCCCACACTGCGAGTAAGATCTACTCTGGAGGTACGCTCCGCTTTTCTAGAATTCCCACAACAACTCTCGGGTGTGCACTCTGCTGACCTAACGTATACAAAGACCTAACCAAGCAGTAGGAACCTAACCGGTACTGCCACTTGGGGTTCGCTTCCTCCATTTCGACGCACCCTCCGTCCTTGCCTGTTCGGCTAATCCTGGCTTGTCGGTTCCTAATTTCTTACCATTTGAGGTACTGGGGCTCTGTTTTCGACTCCCGGATGTTAGTTGAGCCCTTCACATTTTATATTGAAAATAGGTCGTTTACCCCGTGAGTAAAATGAATCACTGCATTACTTTCCGGGAACGTTAGAGTAACCATTACTTTTGGTTTAAACATGGTTGTCATTTCTAGAACAGTTTTTTTTTCTCAAAATCACGAACATTGCTTTACCTCACAACAATTTTCGCTGAGGTATAATTATTAACCTTCTTTCTACATGACACCCCAGTGCGACTTGGCCAATCCCCCACCGTGGATATGCTTGAGGTTCATCTTACCTCCAAACAACCAACCAACCGATGCGGTGGCTGCATCGCAGTGCCATCGCCATTATCGCTGCACTACGTCGGGGAGAGCCCGTCTGCTACATTTGTTGGAGCGCCATCTCCCGCAAAGCATGGATTCCGCCAAACTGAAGCGGAATTGATTCTATCAGTCTCAGGCAGCGCGATTAACGGAGAAACTGACAGAGTGAAGCTGCTTATTCTGATCTTCCTCTTCGGAACACTGCCGATGAAGATATTTTGATGAGATGTCAGAGACATGGCTCTGGGGACAACACCTGATGTTGCATGCACCTGGCGTTAAAGCACTGGGATCGGCACAGCCCCTCCGTTGTAACTGTAAGGGGAAATCGGGACTATTCGCGTGACACCCGCTCAGTTACTGAGGCAACAAGCAAAGGTGGAGGGTAGGAGCCTCACCTCCTTTCTTTTCCCTCCGCCATTTCTAGCTCTTGGTGGGGCAACATCTCCTTCGATGGTGTCAAAGCTTTACGCGGCCAAAATTGCAGGGACCTGGGAACCAAAAGAATTTGTTTACCACTTTAATTGTTTCGTTTTCATTAATAATATTACATTGTTTTTTTGTGATTTGTTTTCATAAATGATGTAGCGAGTGTATTTAAGCACCTCTTCTTAAAGTTAGACACTGCAATGCTTTGAAAACATTGCGTGACTACTTGCCCGGGTTAAATTTAGGGTACCTGGGCCTTTTGAGGACTCCAAAACCGTACACCCGAATTTATTTATCTAAAGAGGTCACTGAGCCGCCGCTATGGCACAGTGGCTAAGGCGCCCTGCTACTCAGCTCAAGAAAGCGGCTTTGATCCCGGCCGTCGTGACTGCTTTCAGATGGAGGAGAAAAACGAAAACGCTCTGCTGCAGAGATTTCAGCGCACGTTAAATACCCCTCGGGCTCAAAATGAATGTGGTGCCCTCAACTACTGCGCACCTCATATCCCAGGTGTAGCTTCTGCGAGTTAAACCCCACAATCACTCGTATTAGCGGGGGATAAGGGAAAGCTTACACCGCGACTGTTATTCAAACAATGTGTAGCTTAGCAGTTTGGAATTCCCAGTTCAACGAGTAACAGCAAACTACGACTTGGAAGGGAAGGCTTCCCTTTGTTTTCCTCGATATTCATAGGGTCAGTTCATTCCCTTTGCTCAGTTGTTCAGAGCTTCCGTGGTGCTGTGGTCGTATGCCGGCTTCGATCCGGCTAAGTTCTCTCTAAAGCACATCCATATTTTGTTTGCATGATTTTGTGGCGTATCCTCCGTTGTTAAAAGAACTAAACTAATGCACAAAACGAACCTTTTCCGTCACCAGTACAAGCACAAGGCAAATATTGTATCATCTTGACGCAAGCCCTCTCATTATACACATATATAATGCCGCTTGCCACATTCATTCAACAAGTACACTTTTTTGTGGAGTGTTCACCTATCTCGAAGGTCAGATACGATTTGGGTAGTACAAGAGTTCTTCGTACATATTATTATTCTACGTGTTCACCAGACCAATGCATTTACAGCTTAGTGCCTTAGTGCCAGTGCTATCGTCATCCATGTGATACAAATCGTTGCATTCACAGATCTATTGACGTCACGTGCCCGTAATTGCCATGTTAAACGGAGAAATTGTCACCAGCCTTCCGACAGCCCTGTCCCCGTTAAAAATCCCTCAGGGATTTTTGTTCTACATAAACAAAATTTTGCTTCTATGCTAGAAAATAGCTGTAACGCTGGTAGCGTCTGTCTGGAGCAGAAAATCCAGAGTTGCGTAAAGAGGAAAAGAGAACCCCGCAATCGAGGTGTGGGTCGACCAGCGTGCCGGTCGCTCGGACACGGACGCTCGCCGCACGGTGTTGGGCAACTGAATAATCCGCCGGTCGTCCTGGTGTGATGGTGCCTCTTACTGCTCGGACTATCTACTACAGAAGGGATCCAGGTAAGCTTCTAAGGTTTCAGGGGAAATGCCTATCAGTGGAGGGTCGCCAATGACGCGGATGACGTTTGGCCAGTGTGTGCGTCGGTCCTCCTTTGAAATTGAATGGTAATATGCTTGCTTATCCCCCTCATGATGCAGCCTACAACATGGCAGAAACAAAACATGCCGATTCCTAAAGTAACGCGCTTGCAGGACCAATAATTATGTCGGAAGGCAATGCATGTTGTTGCGGGGTGCTGTAACCGGAGATGCTGTGGGCAACTCTCAAAAACCTCATGAACTAGGTGACCGCCCACGCGCCTGTTGCAACTATAACTAATTCTTCCTCAAAGACAAAATCACATTCAAAAAGGCGGAACTCCATACGCAAAGCGGTTTCCCCGCTTGCCTCTGTACTTCGTTACCCTGTGTGACGCGCTAGAAAAGCAGCGGTCACGCCTCCTTATTTCACAAGGCCTCAATATTACTGCTGCGTTATGTTACGTTGCGATTTGAAGATTTGAGTAGCCACGAGCATGGTGAACAGCTTAATTCCGACGGGCCCGTCCCGTCTTAATTTAGATAGCACAGTTATGGTGACGCTGGTTTTTAAAGCCCATCGCGGCCGAGTGCTCCTGATCTTACTTTCCAAGAACTATATACTCTCCACCTTTGCAACCTAACGCCTGGGACCAAGGGCAGGCCATTATAATAAGTGCGTTATCGCTTCATTTTAGTTTTTGCAACCACTGTGATATTTTTATCTTTGAAACCCCTCTCTCGAAGTCCATTTTAATTACTAATCCTGTTGTAGATAGGTAGTGTCAAAACGACTACAACTCAAGGTGGGGACTTTCAAGAATAGAACAAATATCAATCACTCAGTTATCCGCGTGTTGGGATCCGCATGACCAGGAAGCTCTTTTTGAGGAAAAAGCAACAATTTTCTGCATCTGACCGCCTCGGGTGTGCCGCACGTGTCGCGCCGAGCATAAAAGGTCACCTTGAAAGTTTTGGCAATAAAACACTTCAAAGCAAATTTTTATGTGACATTAAGTATTAAATATTTTAAACAAAAAAAACATAACTAGGCGTAATTTTTATTATTCGTTGTCATTTAAAACTATTCTTACTTAAGTGTAGGGCGGCGCAACAGTGACAGCTGCGCCGCTTAATGGAGTACCCTGTGCACGCCTACACGATTATTGGTCTCGTTACTTGTTGCAAACGAAGTAACTGGCCGGCCGGGAATCGAACCCCCGAACTCGTGCTTAGCACCGCAACGCCTTAGCCACTGAGGCACCGCGGCGGGTAGGGGCAAATACTAGGCCTCGTACACCTACCTCGGTTAAGTGCGTATAGACCACGCCAGCTGGACGTCGTGGCTGAACACAACATTTCTCGGAGGTAAAGCTGGTCGCGCTGAAATGGCGTACGCACTCCGTGTACACACCTTCGCCGAGGCCATGCATGGTCGGCGACCAAATAATCTCCGGTATCAAATTGCGCCATTTCCAGTTCAGCGACCTTCACATTTTGCTTTCTCTTCGGTATTCCAACGGTCGTAGAGCACGCCATATTTGGTGCACTCGCTCGCTGAGGGAGGCTTGCACTCTAGTATTTCGACCCGACCGCGATAGCGTTCGTGTGGACAGGTCACGCTGCCAAGAGAATGCTCTTTTCTCCCGTTGGTGCTGGGAAGAAAATAATGTGAACCCATTCAATCTTGCAGAGCTATGGTGTCGTAGTTCCAGCTGTTGTTCGCTTGCCTCCTTTGGTAAGAAACCCATCCTTAGGCTATCTTGAAAGCACAAGTTGTGCCCGCTCATACACACGTTTAATAAATAAGTGGGCCGAAGCTCCGTATTGGGGAACTGTCATATGATACGCGCCATTCACACTTTTTCTGTTTTTTGTTCATTGATATCGCGTCTACTTAATGCCCTCTTTCGTTTTTAAAACCGGCCGTGACATATCGTCATTTTTTTCATTTTAGATTCAATCTTGTTGTGCGCTGGATTGGACACCGTGACGATTTTCTTAGGTGTTTTCAAAGTTCAAACATCTTTGGATGTCACTATCTAAAGTATTTGCTTTCTTAACTGAATCAGGTAATGACACTAGAACAGGTAAATCTTCATTATTTTGTAAATATTTTGGTTTTTATTCAGCTAAAAATATTTTATGCATATTTTATGAATGCTTGCCATTTCATATATGTTTTGTTTCGGACAGACCAAGATCATAATACAGAGAAAGACACAAGAAATACCGTGATGCCATGAAACTATGAAAAGAATTTTATTATCGCTAGCGTAGGATGATATCTATTTAGTTTTGCGTGAATTTTTTAGCAGTCAGAAAACCTCAGACACTTCGCAATCACCTGGAGCACCGGCAGAGCAGTACCGCCGGTTTTGGCCGCGGCGACCGCACCGCCGACCATGTCGGGAGCAGCAAGTAGTCGAGGCACACCACCTTGTCGTCTCCGTCCTTTTCTTCACCCTCACCTTCACCGTCTGCTGCACTCCAGCACTCAGGCGGGCCAATACGACCGCCGACGACAACAAAGGCTGCCTCTTAGTCTTGGCTTCGAGGTGGCACAGCAAGGCGCTGTAGCGGCTGAAGCGCAGCAACCACGCCATGGACCCCGTGGTGCCCGTCGAGCAGATGTCGCTGCGCCGCCCGTTTGAGACCGGTACAGCAGAGGACAGCCCTCACTCCCAATTCTTCCAATTCTTCTTCCGTGTTCTCCACTCCCAAAAATAAAACGAATAACGTGGGAACAACACCCCCTCCAGCAATGCTATGACAGGTCGGCAGCCATTAAAAAATAAATGAACTGGGGTTATAAACCAAACATACTTTTTGTAGTAAAAGCCAATTTGTAAAATGAAAAATTAAAAACACCCACATATTGGTACACTTTCGGCCAGTTCATAGCAGTTCCGCCAGTTCATACCCGCACGGCCACGCATGTCCACCAACCCGTCCACACGCGTACGAAACGTGAGCGAACACCACACTAAAACATCTTAAAACAGGGCACTAGGACACGAGTGGTTCACGAATCCCGCCGTTCCCATCCGAATGCTGGGGAACACCACTCTGAAATCGCGATTGGCATACACTGTTTGGCCACTTGGCAGCAGGAGCACAGCACAAAGAAGCAGCGTCCGGAAGAATTACGCAGCGGATGGCTGTACTGACACAGTTGACTCCACGAACGTCCCAGAAGCTGTAGAAGAACTTGAGTTCCCCCTTTATCTCAGGCTTTGCCTTGAGGCTTCGATCAAAGGCCGTAGGGGAAGGCAGATGGCATGAGCAGAGCAAACAGGTATTAGCTACTAGAGGCCAGATTCACTGTCGCGAAATGTCTGACATGCTGTTACCGACAAACTCCACCAGTCCTATTAAAATTTTCACCGCTTCAGCATTGTCCAGCGCCTAACGCAAATTAAGGAGGTACCAGTGGGAGGCGTACGAGGTGTCCTAATCTGGACACAAAGGGAACTTTTTTTGCACAATCCAGGAGATAGTGGCTCACGGAAGGAGCACTGAGTCCACAGAAGCACGTGTTATTATGCAGCAGATCAAACATGTGGAAATAATTGGGAAACCATCAATGTCTGGTTAAAAGTTGGGGAAGTCTTCGGGGTGGAGGAAATAATGGAGTTATGGCCAGAACACTTGATTCCCATCGAAACAACTCAGTGACTGTGTTGTCGGAGCTCCACCAACGTCGCACTCCAGCCGACCTGTCTTCAAAAGCCATGCTCTTACAATTCGCTTCGAAGTACGCCCCTCCACTTCTGCACCCCTTGTTGCCGCACTTGTAGCGACGAGATCGGCGAGTTCGTTGCCCCACACACCGGGGTGGCTGGGAACGTGGAAGAGGAAGACTCGAACGGAAGAAGCCAGTGATTGATAGTTTACTTGGATTTCATGAACAATTTCTGAGGAGTTGAAAGGATCTCCTAACACCAAAAGCAAAGACGGACAGACAGTCAGAATAAATGAAAACGCGAGAGGAGGGCTTGTTGCTGTTGGGGTAGACGAACAAATGGTGTAAGGCAATAGCTTCTGCGCCATAAGAGCCGGTCGGTGGCAAAATTGGAAACCTTTGTGCCACCAAAACCTCATCAGACGAGCTGAGCACAACGAACGCTGCACCGGCAGATCATGTGTACGCATGTAAACCAGAGCTCAACTTTATCCTCGCAGCTGTACGGCAGTCTATCGTGCCGTGTGGAATCGCCAAGCGCAGCGTGGGATGACAGCAGGTCAAAAGAAGAGGATGTTCCACGTCGCCCGGGGAAATGCGTGTTCCATGCCGCTCAGTGGACTGTCGCAGATGAAACAAGTCGAAAAGACCTGTCTCGATAACCAAGACCAACCACAGCAGAAGAAATTTTGCCAGTACTTCCAGGCCCGCGGTTCTAGTTGTGGTATAAGATCCGGTGAACACAAACAGTGACGAACCCATCAAGGAGTGAATTTTAGCTTTTAACAAATGGTTCTGATGATCGCCCCACCATGCCGCTGCAGCATAAGTTGCAGTCGGCAGAAGTTCTCTGTGGTAAAGAAGGCGAAGGTGTCTGCGGTCCAGAAAGGAAATAAGACGCGCAAAACCGATGATGCAGAGGACGCCTTCTCAACGCGGTTCCCAAAATGATTCGTGTGGGCGACAAAGGTCAAGTTACTATCGAACACCACACCCAAGAGCTTCACCTCAGTGACTTGCCTCAGAGTCGTGCCGCACAGCTTAATGGTGGGCTTCCGCTGTGTACCTCTGTCCTTTCGATACCAGCAGGCATGTACACTTCGTGGGGTTCATTTTAACTTCGCAGCACGCGTCCATTTTAATATTCGCTCTAGAGTCTCATTGGCGAGATTCTCAAGCGCCCGTCGTGTACCTCCCTTGATTACGACTACTGTACCGTCAGCGTAGGCCTGAATATGCACATTAGGTGGTACAGGAAGGCACAGTAGGTCATGAATCGCGATATTGCACAACAGCGGGCTCAAAGGTGAGCCCTGGGGGCTGCCCATCGTTGTCTGGACACGCACACACCCCGCATGACTTCTGTAGTGCACCGACTTTTCATGTAAGAATGATTCAAGCCAGCGGTAAATGTTAGAAGGGCAGCGGTGTGCTCGCAGGAAGTAAAGCAAGAACGGGTGCCAAATGGAGTCAAACGCTCCTTTAAAGTCCAATGGAATGGGCAGAGCTAACGATCCCTCTTCACGGCAAGCCTGGAGAGGCGAGCGCAGGTTGTGTAACGCCGATGTTGCACTCTGTCCCTGAGTGAAACCATACTGGTGTTCGTGCAGTAGGCTGGACGTGAGCAGGAAGAAGTAAAGTCGACCGTTCCGCATGCGTAACGATAGCTTACCGAGTCGAGATGAAATGCAAATGGTGCGGTATGAAGAGGGGTCATGCGGCAGGCGGTTCAGTTTCAGTAGAAAAATAACCCTCGCTTCTTTCCACGCCGACCGGAAATGGCCAAGGAATAGGCACGCATTAAACAAGGACAGCGAAAACGGGGAAGCATGCCTAACAAGAAAGGCCAACAGACTGGCCGTAATACCATCAGGTCCAAGCGCGGAATTTACATTTAAATTTCTAGCAGCCAGTCGAAGTTTATTCATAGTAAATTCTGAATCCGTAGTTGGCGCGTATGCTGTCCGGCGTATCAGCGTCCTCATAGCTCGATGGGCTATGGGCCTTCAGAAACATCGGTTGGCACAAGAGTTCGTAGCAGTAACGCTGCCGATTCTAAAATGGAGAAAGTAGATGAGATGTCAGATGAGTGAAGCGGTGGCAGAACGGAAGGAGACGAAAACTTTTGAAAAGCAATTTTGAAGGGAATTCGAAATAAATTCTTACGGGAGGCTGCAGTGCACCTTCTCCTGACGGCTTTATCTTTTGCTCACTCGACGTGCCGTTTGTGCTCAGCGAGTAACTTGTAATACCAAAATCTGAAATCAGCACGGAGGAGGGGATCACGACACATCTGGTACCTCCGACGCATTGATCTCACAGACGAGCGTTCCCAAGCCAATTCATCGGTCCACCAAGCATTTCCCCTGTGACGTTTTCGCAGCCGCTCCAATCGCTTCCTCAGGCAGTCGACCTTCGCATAAAAAACATTGGCGATGCCATCCAGACTCTCCGGAGATGCCATAACAGTAGAAGATACAGTGTGGAACCAGGGATCCTGTAGCAATTCCTCAACTAGACGAGACTCGGAAGCTTTGGTTAACCGCTTCTTTCGCTCAGTTGGAACATCGTCTATACCGAAGACGATGAAACGGTGATCCGACAAGGTTGGGGTGTCCCGAACTGTCCAGAAAACTCCAGAAGCCCAGATTGGTTCAGCAGTCAACGTGACGTCAATCTATGTTTCTGTGTAGTCGGTGACAAAGCTAGACAGAGAATTGGGGTCATTCAGCATCCGCAATTGACGCGAGCTAATGAACTGCGGCAACTGCTGCCCCCGTGTGTTCACCACATCACCACCCCACAACGACTTTCTCGCATTAAATCACCCGCAATGACCACATTGTCAGAAATTTGACTGTGTAATATTGACGCTAAAGACGTGAGGATATAATCCAGAGCCACTGATGGAGCGGCGTGTACTCCAATCAAAAGTATAGAAATGTCCGGCGCACTCAACACCAGGGCGATGATGAATGGTGACACATGAACAGGGAAGATGTCCAAACGTCCAAAGATGGTTTAGGAAAGACAACCATGCACCTCGCGGTTTGAGCATGACGGAACTTAAACCACTGGGGAGGAATTTCCGGGAATAGTTTTTTTCGAATGTATGGGTTACAAACAACTGCGAAGTCAATTTTTTGGGCTTCAATATACCAGACAACATGTGCTATCGCTGCGCGCGTGTGATCCAGATTAGCCTGTAAAAACTTGAGCGATGCCATTTTTTCGGGAAACCTAAGCAGACAGTGGGGAAACCGGCGTAATTTCGTCGTAGATTGTCTTCGCTCGAAGTCGGGCGATGCGCGCAGTCAAGACTTCGCAGCATGGTGAGTTAAAAGTATAAGAAAATCTTTCTTTCCCAGCAGCACGTTACTCCCTGCACAACACGTTATTGTAGTTTTCAAGATTGCAGGCAGCTGCTGAGTGCTCCTCTGCACAATATGGGCAGGTGATGTGATTGTTTGGACAGCGGGGTGACACATGGCCATAGGAACAGCACTTCTGGCACGCGGCGACGTAGACGCTTTCTTTGAAGGGGTAGGAGGTCCAGCCTATTAAGAGTCGGTCCCGATTTTTAAGTAATCCATACACCGCGGGTCATACCTCGATGATGTGCACATTGTTCCCGGCGCGGTCTCTTAAATATGCCCGATGACGGAAGCCGTCTTCGGGAATGGCAAGGTTGTGGCGCGCATTGATATTTGCACGCAGGATGCCAGGGAGAATGCTAGGGTCCACACCGGAAATTTTGAATTTAGAACCACAAGAAGGTGCTGCCCTAGGAGGCGGCGCCCATGACTCTCCGAGGCCTGGAGCTTTCTACGCACTAGGACCAGGGCAGGCCAACGATGTGGCGGGGTCTGAGACGCAGATTCAGGTACCGTGCCGGTGGCTCTGGCGGAGGTCATGCAGAACCCCGGATGACGGTTCTCCACAACAATGCGACGGCTGCACCCCCCCCCCCACCCTGAAGAAGGGGGCCGGCTCTGCTCCGATTGCGATCGCCAATGGTGTGGGGTAGCCTTAGGGCTGGAAGACGCAGCCCCCGTAAAAGCCCTTTTGTGTGTCCTTTACGGACGCACTGGCTAGCGTTACACACATTCACTCACTTCCACAATGCATCCTTTCTCAATACGGTGAGCCGTTAGGAAAAGTCGCAAGAACGCCAACGAGTTCACTACAGAAAATAGAAGATGCGGCTGCTGATGATGATGCTCTCGATGTTTTTCGCTGTCGCTACAAGGGGGAATTGCCATGGCTATATCGTTTAGTTTAGTATGATTTGACGCTAAAAAGAAATATTTATTTTTCAGGCGAAAAAAGGGCGTAAAACGAAAGTACACGAAGGGAAAAACCCTAATTACACAATAAATTTATGTTCTTTATCCATTCAAGTGGCCTGTATCACAAAGTTAAGCTGGAATGAATTAAGCATATCCCAATTGGCATAACCAATATTTTTCGCCACAAAGTAAAAGTGGCATAGAAGGCGTCAGCCCCGTACTAGCAATAGGCTCCTTGAAAAGCACCTTTCTAGCTCGCGATCAGCGGTGGAGGTGGAGGATATATCATGTCGTACGACGACGTCCACTGAACGCAAAGATTTCTCCTGATGTATTCTTTGGTTCACAAATCCCACCCAGTTATATTTCGCCTCTCCACCTTCTTGGTGACTGATGAAGACGAAATAATAAGGTTCGTTTGACGCTCGAGCCGAGACGACGATCTCGACTCGTTCCGATGACCGACGTCCGATGCTTGAAGCGGGTTAGGGATGAGGACTGCTCTTCTTGGTGGATATTAGGTTTATTTACACTATATACATTACATGAAGTATTCACATCAGGACAGAATGACAGTTACATTTTCACGGCCCCCAGCAGCCTGTTCGGCCGAGATCTATACTGAAGTAGGCCCCTCTCGACCGACCCCGGACCAAACCCAACACTGCGGTTTTGATCCCCACAACCACGCCTCCAAAGGGGGCGTACAAGAAAGAGTGATAACCCCTTTCAAAATAATTTATATGAGCCGTTTATTGGCTACAAGAACCAGCCAATCCTACACACGTCCGCACCTGCGGTCACGTGACACAACGCTCTCTCTCATGCACTCATAGTACGTTTCCCACGCACTTTGTTGCTACCGACCAGCAAGTGCAACCTAAAGGCACTTACCGCGCGGAGTGGACACACCATTACGTTGAGCGGGCGGCATCTGCTCAAAAGCCAAGCCGAAGGCTTAGAGCGGTGTTCGCGCGACTAACCTCTTCCCGCGTCCTCGCCTTGGCGCCTCGTCTGCGCGTGCGCCGGGACAATGAGGGAGTCGTTGCTAATCCCCTCCCAGACGAAGGGACGCCGCCGCCCGCTGTCTGACCCACGGGAAGAGGCGCTCCAAGCCCAGACGACCATCTTTCAGGCGAACGACCGATCAACGAACAGCGCCGATGCCTGCTTCGCAAATCCTCCAAACCACGCCGCGCGTCTTTTCGACACCAAAGCCCCGAGCCCCGTTTACATTAACCCGACGAGTGTGTGTTGAGTTGAAATAAACAGGTTTTTTGGACTCGACGTACTCATGTATAAGCGGTCGCGGTGAGTCAAAAAGCCGTCGGAGCGAGTCCGGTCGACTCGCAGGCAGGGGGTGGGTTGATGCGCTCGTCGGGCTGAGTCGGCGGACCGTGGGGAGATGGATACCGTATTTTCTCGATGCTAACGCGCCACCGATTCTGCCGCGCGGGTACGTTCGCGCAGATAAATCTGAAAAAATATTTGGACTCCGGCTTTCCCGCGATGATGTAAAATACATGAGACGACTTACCTAGAAGTAGGAGATGTTATTTTGCGCCTGCAACTGTGGCAGCCAAAAATAAATTGGGCTTCGTAAACTTGCTTATCCAGGTCCTGCAGGGAATAAAACTATAGTGGGAAACATTGAAGCTGTTTGCGATTTCAAGTGTCTTGACATTAATAATTCTTTGTGTGACGGGTTAATTGCAATAGTATAAAAATGTGTAACAGCTGACCGAGGTATGTCATTCAGGAATGACTGCGCCGAAGGTAACTCACGTGATATTTACTGATTGTTTCATTGGATTGAGTTGGATTTTGGGAGGACCTTGTGCCTATGGCAATGTTGCTGGCCTATTCGGACCTGTTTCGGTTTTGAGCCCGATTGTAACGCGCACACAAATTTTAAGGCTGGCCGATTTGGAACCTCTTTCGGTTTTGAGCCCGATTGTAACGCGCGCACAAATTTTAGGGCTGGCAGATTTGGAACCTGTTTTGGTTTGGAGCCGATTCTAACTCGCACACAAATTTTAGGGCTGGCCGATGTGGAACTTGTTTCGGTTTTGAGCCCGATTGTAACACTAACACAAATTTTAAAGCTGGCCGATTTGGAACCTGTTTCGGTTTTGAGCCCGATTGTTACGTGTTTCGGTTTTGAGCCCGATTGTAACGCGCACACGAATTTTAAAGCTGGCCGATTTGAAACCTGTTTCGGTTTTGAGCCCTATTGTAACGCGCACACAAATTTTAAGCCTCGCTTTTAGCAAAAGAAGGTGCGCGCTAGAATCGTAAAAATACGGTAGCTTCTTCTCCGGTAATCCCCCGGCCCCCTCGCTTCGGCTCTTTGAATGGAGCTCATATATAGGCGTGAGGGGTCGAGGTAGCTGAACCCGCCAGTCGACTCGACCCTCCCTCGTGGGGTCCATGTACCCGGGGATCGGGATACATGAGCCCCGTTTACATTGACCCGACGATCGAGGTACAGTTGAGTTGAGAAAAATTGGGCCCATCTCCCCGCGAGTGGGACTCGAGTAAATGCGTCGCATAGTGGGTGGGTGTATTGCGTTAACGTTTAGTTTTTGGGGAGTTGGTGGAAGTGAATGCGTTGTATCAGCAGCTTCTTGACGTAGTTTGAATGAGCCAAGGATATAAGGCGCGTTCGTAGCCTCCCATTCTTTGTCGGCTTTGTGGCGCAGTGGGTAGAGCACCATGTACATTGCGTTCCGCCCGCAGGGTCGAGGGATCGAAACCAGGCGCCGGATAGTATTTTTTTATATAGTGTAGGGGGAGGGGTGCGGACTACGACTACGGACGTCAACGCGGGTGACATCGTGAGTTACTGAAAGGCTCTGCATTTAAAAACTGGTTTTTTCAACTCAACACACCCATGTATAAGCGGACGGGGTGAGTTCAAAAGCCGTCGGGGCAAGTCCGTTCGACTCGGAGGCGGGGGGTGGGTTGACGCGTTCGTCAGGCTGAGTCGGCGGGCCGTGGGGAGCTGAATACCGTATTTGCGTGATTATAGGCAGTTTTAGCATATCGTTACCAGGTTTGCGTTACCGTTTACGGTGTTACCGGAAGCACTGGCGACGGTGAAGCCTGTGCCGGTAAGTTACCGTTCGCGGTAACTCTCGCGCTGCGCAGTCTACTCCCGCAAACACGGTAAACGGTAACGTAAACACGGTAACGATATGCTAAAACTGCCTTATAACGTGCCACCGATTTTAACTTGCGTTAGGTTCGCCCACTAAAAAAATAAAAATTTGACGCCGGCTCTGCCATGTAGATGTAAAAGACTTGACACCACGTATCTAGAAGAAGGATAATTAATTTACGCATGCAACTAGGCAACCAAAAATAAATTGTACTTCGTAAACTTGCTTATCCAGCTCCTGCAGTAGATAAAACTATAGCGTGGAACATTGAAGCTGTTTGCGAGTTCAAGTGTCTTGAACTTCATAATTCTACGTGTAACGGGCTAATTCCAGCAATAAAAAAATGTTTAACAGCAGACCAAGGTGTGTCATTCAGGAATCAGTGCGCTGGAATTCATTCACGTGGTTTGAAGAATTTTTTTTATTAGATTGAGTTGTATTTTCGGAGGACCTTGTGTGTCAGGCAATGCTGCTGGCCGATTTAAAGCATGTTTCGGTTTTGAGCCCGGTAATAATGCGCACACCATTTTTAAGGCTACGTTTTAGCCAAAGAAGGTGCGCGCTACAATCGTACAAATACGGTAGGTCCTTTTCACGGAATTCCCCCGGTACCCTCGCCTCGACTCTTTGAATGGAGCTCATATAGTATACGCGTGAGGAGTCGAGGTAGCTGAACCCGTCAGTCGACTCCCCGGATACATGGACCCGACGAGGAAGGGTCATGGACCCGACGAGGAAGGTTCGAGTCGACTGACGGGTTCAGCTACCTCGACACCTCCCGCGTTTATATGAACCCCGTTCAAAAAGTGAGGTGAGGGGAGTGGAGGGGTTCCCGGAAAAAGTCACCGTATATTTACGATTCTAATGTACACCCTTTTTTGCTAAAAGATAGCCTAAATATTTGTGTGCGCGTTATAATCCTGCTCAAAACCGAAATAGGCTTTAAAGTGGCCAGCAACATTGCCATGCGGCAGACACGAAGTCCCCTCAAAATCCAACTCAACCCAATAAAAATAATTCGTAAACGCCACGTCAATAAATTTCTGCGCACTAATTCCTCATTGGCATACTGTGTACCTTGGTTAGGTTTTGCACTTTTTTGTGCTTCTGAAATTAGCCCGTTACACCTAGAATTATGAAGATCAAAACACTTGATATCGCAAAGAGCTTCAATGCTCCCCGGTATAACTTTATTTCCAGCAGTAGCTCGATGAGCAATCTTATGAAGCACAATCATTTTTGGCTTCCACAGCTGCATAAGCCAAATAAAATCTCCCTCTTCTAGGTACGTGGTGTCATGTCTTTTTCATCTGCACAGTACCGTCAATGTCAAATTATTTTTTTTTAATTTTCCTTCGCGATCTTACCCGCGCGTTATGATAGGGGGCGTGTTAGAACCGCGCAAATACGGTATTCTGCTCCCCGTGCCCGTCCACTCATGCCGACGAAGGAGCCAACCCACCCCCTGCCTCCGGGTCGACTGAACTCGCCGCGACGGCTCTCCGAACCAACACGTCCGCTTATACATGGAGGTGAAGAGTTCAGAAAACCTGTTTATTTTGACTCAGCGCGCCCTCGTCGGGTCAATGTAAACGGGGCTCAAGAGACACCATCATTTCGCTTCCCGTCAGCTTGTCATGACGAACGACTCAGCCACCTCCCACTGTCGGCATGCCATAACAGCGGCGTGCGCGCCGTACGAGTGGGAGCCCCGCGCCGCACCTGTTTTCACTGCTGTGCACCCATCCGCCGTTCGCTTAGACCGCCCGGTCTAGCTGACTACGCACCGACGCGACAGAGGTACTCAGGCTATAAGCACCCCCGTCTTTTGACACACAAAATGAAAGGACACAAAGCATGCTCTCAGCGGCTGCCAACCTGGCGTCCGTGCGGCTGCATGAAAGCAACAGAGGATAGTATCTACAAGCGTAGGCGACGCCGCTACATGAGCCACCGGCGGCTTTCATTATTAAATGAGGAGGCCGAACTTAACACACCCTGCTCCTATGCGCTACTCTGTAGCTATGCACGCGTTTTCTAGAATACACGCAGGAACTCCGGGGTGCGCACTATGTAGTCCTAATGTTTGGATTTGAGGTGTGCGGCGCGAATCGGTACCTGCAGCTGCGTGTTTGCATCGGCCATCTCGAAATGAATTAATCCGATGAGCGCCAGCTTCATCTGATTAATTCCAGTTTCCACTTCCAGTTTCCAGTTTCCACTTCCGCCCCCAGAAGCATTGTTTTATTTCACTAAACATGATAATTCATCATTATCGTCACGAAAAGGTGGTCTTCCTACAGGGTGTACAGGAATGCAAAGGCATGAGTTAGGGCACTAAAGCTTTGCATTAAAAATTGTTCTGTTGCTTTCTGGACCTTGCAGCCTACACCTAGTTCAGCAGCGGAAAGCCCTGATCTAACGAACATTTCACCAGCACGATTTCACCCTCGGAATCCGGCAGCGCAGCGGTGTCAGATTACTTCGCATTGTTGCGGACGACAAAGGCCAGTATTCTGCCCAAACTTTACACGCCTGTACTCTTCGTTTTGATAAGAGTTCATCTAGACAAGTATTGTCTAGATGCCAAATTATTCTTAATCTCCAGGATGCAAAAACCGACCGGTTTTGCATGCAGAATTGACCGGCTGCTCTGACAGAGAGATTCGCTGCATTGCCCGATACCTTGTTATCGCTGATTCTGGTATGCCCAGGGACCTTCACCAATCGTACTCCTTCACGTGTCCCGGAACGAAGCAACGTATGCGCGGTTCAGTGGAGAGTCTCTGAAGAAGCTAGCCGAAATAGCTGACCTGGAATTGGATTAAACGATGGTTATTTTTGCATGTGCTACTTTAACAGAGGGAGTCCTCTTGCTAGAAATTCAGCGCACCCTCCCTCCTTGTCGTGTCCGGCTAGCTCTAGCTTGTCGGTTCCCATTGTATTATTATTTGAGGTACTGGCCACGCGAATGTTGGTTGAGCCCTTTACACTTTTATTTTAGAAATAGGCCGTTTACCCCGTAAGTAAAATGCCTCACTGTATTTCTTTACCGGAAGGTTACAGCAACCAATTTTGTTTTGTTTTTAAATGGTTTTTATTTCTCGCATCAGTATTTCTTTCTTTCTCAAAAGTTTGAACATTACTCTCCCTCACTACGATTTTCGCTGACTTTAATTCCTAACCCGCTGTCAACATGACACACCAGTGCGGTTTTCTCAATGTCTTACAGTGGGTACGCGCAGGCGTTATCTGGGCTCCATTAAACCAACTTACAAAAGCTGTGGCGGCATCACCAGTGCCATCACCATTGACGCTCCACAACTTCGAGGGCATCCTCTCGAATGCATGTCTGAAAGCGCCATCAACCACAAGGCAAAAATTCTGCCAAACTGAAGCAGAGTTTTGTGTATCAGTTTCAGGCAGCGCATTGTCGGAGAAACAAACGGAACCAAGGAGTTCATTCTGATCTCCCTCTTCGGAACACTGGCTATGAAGATACTCTGATGAGATTGCAGAGCCATGGCGCTCTTAAAATACTTGACTTGCCTCTTCGATAATATACTAGGATCGGTACAGCCCGTCCCTGTAACTGTACGGCTAAATCGGGACTGTTGGCCTCGCACCCGTTTGTTACTGAAGCGGCTCTACTTCGTCTCCCTCCACCTTGACTGATTCATTGTTGGGTTTAAAGGGGTCGTGAAGAGAATTAAAAAAAAGTTGTGTTGTTTGTGCGCTTGTAACCATGGAACCTTGATAACCAAACAATGCCTACCCGTTTCGTTGCCCAATGTCGGCAAATAGGAAAACAGGTGCAGTTACGGTTCACCTTGCAAGTACGGGTGCAAGGTGAAACTACGGGCAAGTACGGGTGCAGCGATGGCGTAGAGGTAGAACACCCGCCTCGCGTGCAGAAGGACCGTGGCTCGAATCCCGGTGCCGGACAATTCCCACCGGTTTAAAAAAAAATCCGCGTATTGATGGAATTGCACAAAGGGGCTTGGGGTGCAGCTTGACCCCGGCGACCATTGCCGGTAATGTACTCCCTCACCAGAGCAGGATTGGCCACCCTGGTGTCGTAACGGCCACAACCTCCCATGAATACACCAATTACCCCTCGGCCCTCAGTCCCCAGAGGCTGCGAAGCAACTGACCACGGCGGCGGTCAGACCTGTGACGCAGCAGAGGGTGCTAAGAATCCCTGGATCCGGACAGGCCGCCAATGGAATCTGAACCTGGCAACGATTAACGCGCGAACCTTATCTAGCGAAGCAAGTCTCGAGGTGTTGTTCGAGGAATTAGAGGGCATTAAATGGGATGTAATAGGGCTTAGCGAAGTTAGGAGGGCAGGCGAAGCCTTTACGGTGCTGAAAAATGGACACGTCCTATGTTACCGTGGTCTAGAGGACAGAAGAGAACTGGGAGTGGGATTTCTAGTCAATAAAAGCATAGCTGGCAACATAGACGAATACTATAGCATTAACGAAAGGGCAGCAGGTCTTGTAATTAGGATCAATAAGTGGTACAAGCTCAAGGTGGTGCAATGCTACGCGCCCACATCCAGCCACGACAACCAAGTAGTGGAACGCTTCTATGAAGATGTGGAATCGGCAATGGCTAAAGTAAAAACACAGTATACCGTAGTTATGGGGGACTTCAATGCTAAAGTAGGCAAGAATCAGGCTGGAGACAAGGGAGTTGGGAACTATGGTCTGGGCTGTAGAAATAGCAGGGGGGACCTACTAGTTGAGTTTGCAGAACGGAATAACCTACGCATAATGGATACCTTCTTCTGTAAACGGGAGAGTCGGAAGTGGACCTGGAGGAGCCCGAATGGGGAGCACAAAAATGAAATAGACTTCATATTATGCGATACCCCTGGCGTCGTGCAGGATGTGAAGGTGCTCGGAAGGGTAAGGTGCAGTGACCACCGTATGGTAAGATCTCGAATTAGGCTAGATTTGAGGAGGGACCGCAACAAGCTAGTACGAAAGAAGCCGATAAATGAGCTAACAGTAAGACGTAAAGTAGAAGAATTCAGGATCGTGCTGCAGAACCGATATTCCGGCCTTAAAGAGGAAGCCGAGTTTACGACACAGGAAGCCAGCGACAACCTTACACGCATTATCACGGAGTGCGCAGTAGAAGTCGGGGGCACTATGGCTAGACAGGATACTGGTAAACTTTCACAGGAGACGAAAGATCTAATCAGGAAACGGCAAACCATGACAATCTCTACCGCAGCTGACAGAATAGAACGAGCCGAGCTCTCGAAGTTAATCAATAGGCGTAAGACAGCTGACATACGGAAGTATAATATGGAGATGATCGAATACGCTGTAAAGAACGGAGGTAGCCTGAAAGCACTGAAGAGACGTCTTGACGTGGGGAAAAATCAGATGTATGCACTTAAGGATAAGCAAGGCAATGTCATCACAAGTAGGGATAAAATAGTCACAGTGGCCGAGGAGTTCTATAGGGATCTGTACAGTAGCCGAGACATACAGGATAATGCCGAACGAGACAGTAGCTCAGAGGAGATAGACATCCCACCAGTAACGACCGAAGAAGTAAGGAAGGCCTTGAAAGAAATGAAAGGGGGCAAAGCACCTGGTGAGGATCTGATAACAGCAGACTTCTTGAAGGATGGCGGAGAAATTGTACTTGAAAAACTGGCAAACCTATATACGCAATGCCTAATGACCGCAATGGTACCGGAATCTTGGAAGAACGCGAACATCATCCTAATCCATAAGAAAGGCGACATGAAGGACTTGAAAAATTACAGGCCGATCAGCTTACTGTCAGTCGTCTACAAGGTATTTACCAAGGCAATCGCTAACCGAATCTCTGCAACCTTAGATTTCAGTCAACCTATAGAACAAGCAGGGTTCCGTAAAGGTTATTCAACAATGGACCATATTCACACGATCAATCAGGTGATAGAGAAGTGCGCTGAGTATACTGAACCCCTATACATAGCCCTCATAGACTATGAGAAAGCATTTGGCTCGGTCGAAACCCTAGCAGTCATTCAGGCATTACGGAACCAGGGGGCAGATGAGCATTATGTAAGAATACTAGAGGATATCTACAATGGGTCCACAGCTACCATAATCCTCCATTGGGAGAGCCGTAAAATACCTATAAGAAAGGGTGTCAGACAAGAAGACACAATCTCTCTAATCTTATTCACAGCATGCTTACAAGAAGTATTCAGAACGTTGGATTGGGAGCAGGTGGGAGTAAGGGTTAATGGAGAATACCTCAGTAACCTCAGATTTGCGGATGACGTTGCCTTGCTAAGTAACTCGTGGTATGAATTGCAAAGCATGCTTTCCGCACTGGGCGAACAGAGTAGAGCCGTGGGCCTGAAAATTAATATGCAGAAAACTAAAGTAATGATCAATAACCTCGGGACAGCACAGCAGTTTGAGATAGGTGGCGAGGCAGTGGAAGTGGTAAGCGAATATATATACTTAGGCCAAGTTGTGACCCCACATCCCAACCATGAGGCAGAGATAATTAGAAGGATCAGAATGGGGTGGGGCGCATATGGCAGACATTCTCAGATAATGAATAGCAGCCTATTATATTCGCTAAAGAAGAAAGTGTATAACAGCTGCATCTTACCGGTACTCACCTACGGGGCAGAAACTTGGAGGCTCACTAAGAGGGTTCAACTTAAATTGAGAACGACTCAGCGGGCAATGGAGCGGAAAATGATAGGTGTAACATTAAGGGACAAGAAGAGAGCGGAGTGGGTCAGGGAGCAAACTGGTGTTAAAGACATATTAGTAGAAATAAAGAAAAAGAAATGGACGTGGGCAGGGCATGTTATGCGAAGGCAAGATAACCGCTGGTCATTAAGGGTAACAGAGTGGATCCCTAGAGAAGGCAAGCGTTGCAGGGGGCGGCAGAAAGTTAGATGGGCAGATGAGATCAAGAAGTTGGCGGGGATAAATTGGTCACAGTTGGCACAGGACCGAGATAATTGGAGAATAATGGGAGAGGCCTTTGCCCTGCAGTGGGCGTAGATAGGCTGGTGATGATGATGATGATGATGACGGTTCACCGAGGCTTTCCTCCTCAACTCATGAAGTGATGTTTCAATAACTCAGTAAGAAGCCAATCACAGTACTCCCTCGTCTGCACAATATGTCGGCATAGAGCGGGCTTGCAAAGGGTCAGATGAAGCTACAACATCGGCGCCATGACATAACTCGCCGTGCAACTGAACGGAAAACGTCTGATCTCTGATACAAGTGATCAACATGGTCGAACTGCCAGTCAACAACGAGGGCGAGTGGCGCAGGCAGAAGTAACCACGTTTAATCTAAACGGGGCATTCGTAAACGGTTTACGCTGCTTCGCACGAGTCTAAACTGTCGTTTTGCTTGACGAATTTTTCACAACTTTGCAGACGCCTGTTTCACGTATTCTGTAATGTGAGTTGAGCGAACGTGAAACTTCTGACCTGACAAGATGAATGAACGAACGCTTAAGATGAGAATTTGTTACATAAACACGTTTATCGAAGGACCATCCAGTAGTCGGAACTTAAAACCCATCCATCATGTACTCATCAAGCGGAAACATAACTAGCGAGAAGCAGCGATTCAGCACGGAATCGCCGAGTCCCACCATCACGCAGTTCGACGATTGCTTTCCTGTTTCCGGTAATAAACAATGCTAATAATGCGGTTTCGTTGATTGTATACGCTCCCCATTGGCTTACTGCAGAAGCGCTCAAAAGTAAGTTGGTGGTTAAAGCTCTGGGTTGATTAAAATTTATGAAAACACGACAGACTTCTGTGTTACAAATGCGAAGAGGCTTTTATGCAGCAGTTTTTCGCCACGCGCGCTTCTCACGTCGATAGTGTAAGGATAAAGAGACCGGCTGGGCGGGCCGTAACGTTGGGCTGGCCCGGAGGCCGCAAGTTCGAATCATACAAAGGGCAATTTTTTTTCCTTGAGTGGTTTTCTGCCATTTCATACAAAAATGTCAGATTCCGAAGAAAATTCGGCAAACAATGTGGAATTCAGCAGGAAACTGGCTACAAACTGTACAAACAGCCAGTAGGTCTGAGTTCTGCGGCAATGGTCGCCAGACAATTGAAGCGGGCACGACAACGCTGACGGGGATAGAAAACTGTTTTTTGGCAACGAATAAAGGATGCATTATTTTTAAAATATCGGGTTTGTAGCTTTTCAGAACAATATACACAAAGAACATCGAACGCGTTAAACTTTTGAATACACTTGACGTGACGTCACTCTAGTTGCGCTGCCGATGGACGACGCGCTCATGGTCGCTTGCGATGCGCCTCAAAACGAGAATTTCAATGCGCCTCCTAAATTCAAGAAGCGATGAATTGTGAAAATATTTGGGATTTACGTTCTTAAAAGGTACTTCAAGCAGTCAATATTAGGCAAAGACAAATGCATTTTCTATTCACGACCCCTTTAACGCAATGACGGTACACACGCGGTGAGGCGCGCTGTAGTTGGACGCTCTGGTGGGGGGCTCAAGGAAGAACTGTGTGTAGTATGTGCACTGTGTGATATGCGGTGGGTGATATTCAAGGGAGAGCTGTGTTCAGTATTTTGGGCTGGCTGACAAGCATGTATAGATTTGTGCGAACACGAGGGGAAAATAAAAGGCCTCGCTCGACTGTGACGAAGAGCGTACGGATCGCGTCCGCTGGACGTTGTGGCTTTGCACCACAAATCGCGGAGCCAAAATACAAGCTGCTAGCACTGAAATGGCATACGTACTCTGTGTAGACACCTTTGCTGTGGCCGTGCATGGTCGGTGATTGAATATTCTCGGGTATCATATTGCGCTGTTTCCAGTACAGCGACCTTCACATTTTGCTTTCTTTTCGCTAGGCAAGGGGCCGTAGTGCACGCTATAGTTGCTGCAGTCGATCTCTGAGGAAGGCTTGCAGCCTAGTAGTTTGTGCCGGCCGTGATACCATTCGCACGAAAGGTGGCACCGCAATGGCAATGCACTTTTCTCCCGCTGGTGTTGGGAAGGGAGGCCTGTGAAGCACTTCCCTGTCGCATCACTATGGTGTCTGTTCCGTTGGTGCTTCGCTTGCTTCCTTTGAAAAGAAACTCATGCTTAGGCCATCTTGAAAGCACAAGTTCCGACCGCTTGTGCACACGTCTAATCACTGGGCTGAAGCTCCGTATTGGGAAATTGTGATACAGTACGCGCCATTCCCCCTTTTTCCTTTTTTTGTTCTGTAATATCCTGTATCTTTGATGTCTTCAGTCGTTTTTAAAGGGGAACGTGAGATTTCGCCAATTTTTGAGTAAGTCTTGCGCTGCGCTGGGTGGGAGAGTTTCATGATTTGGTGAAGCGTTTTCAACGTTTAAAAAATGTTGTTTTTTATTTTCTAAAGTGTTTGGTTTCCTGGGTGAATCAGGTAATGACGATGGACCAGATAAATCTCAACAATTGCGCAAATGTCTAGGTTTTTATTCCCGTTCTAAATATCTTTAGTTAGATATTTTGTAGACTGCTACGATTTGAATTATTTCCGGTTTCGGACAGACGGACAGCACAATGCAGAGGAAGAACCAGGAAAAAGATGCAATGATTCCATGAAAATAGGAAAAGATAAGAATTGTATCGGGCGTGGGATGAGTTCTATTTAGTTTTATCTGAATATGCGACAAAGTCAGAAAACTCCAAGCAAATCTAAATCACTTTGAGCACCCCTAGGACAGAACTGCCTCTTTTGGTCGCGGCGACCGCACCGCCGACACTTTCGTGCTCCAGCCGCTGGGAGGGCGGAGGAAGTGGTCGTTGCAACGCTCCTCGTCAGCTCCGTCCTCTTTCTCACCCTCAACTTCATCCTGTGCTGCACCTCGGAACTCCAGCGAGCCAGTACGACTGTCGTAAACTGCAAAGGCTGCCTCGCGCTCTTCGCTTTCAGGTCGGCACATCCGTGCTCTGTAGGGGCTGAAGTGTAGCAACCACGCCATATACACCGTGGCTCCCATCAAGCAGATGTCGCTGCGCCGCCCGTTCAACGCAGGTGCCGCACAGAACAGCTCGCACGGCCCGGACGATGTGCTGCCCAGCCCGTAGCAGCGGCCTCTGATGACTCCCCGAGGCGTGGAGCTTCTGTAGGTCCTGGGACCAGGGTAGCAAGGATGTGGCGGGGCCAGAGGTTACCGATTCCACGCAGGATCCCGTAATGACGATCACACGCGACACTGCGAGGGCTCCCCTCATCAGGAACGTGGCCACCCTGGCTACGATTGCGATCGCCGTTGCTGCGGTGTAGCCTTAGAGCAGGATTACGCAGTGGGTGTGGAAGCCCTCCTGAGGTGTTCCCATCAGACACAGTAGCAAGTTTTACACACGTTCACTAACTTGCAGAATGCAGTCTTCCTATGTATGGTGAGCCGTGTAAGGAAGCCGCAAGAACGTCGACGAGCTTGCTGCAGAAATTCGACGATGATCCTGCTGACGATGATGCTCTCGATGTTTTTGGCTTGTCGTCACATGGGGTAATCGACCAGGCCTACATAATCATCCGTAGTTTAATTAGGCAATATAAAGAAAAACCTTTTCTCTGGCAGAAAAGGACGTCAAATGAAAGTCAGGTATGACAAAAACCCGAATAACACACTAGTTAGAGGTTATTTTAAAGTGACCTGTAGCAGAAAGATAAGCTTGAATGGAATAAAAATATCCCTTTTTGCATAACCACTATATGTTGCCCCAAAATATGAGTGGGATAGAAACGTCACCCCCATACACTCAATCAGCTCCTTTAAAAGCACCCTTCTAGCTGGCGACAATAGACGGCATTGAAGAAAAAAATCATGTCTAGCGACGAAGAAGTCTAAACGCAAAGCTTTCTCGTGATGGATTCTCTGCTTTGCCAATTCCACACTGCAAGAGTGTGCTACTCTGGAAGTACGCACCACTTTTCAAGAATAGCCACAGCAGCTCTCGTGTGTGGGCTCGGTAGACCGGAAGTTTTGGTGTACGGCGCGAATCGGTTCCAGCAGCTTTGCGGTCGCTTCGACATTTTCGAAATGGACTTATAAGATGGACCCATGTTCGAATCCGCCCCCGGGAAGCATTTTATTCTTTTACTTCACACACGATCATTCAGTATCATCATCGTCAGAGATAGTTGTCTCCAATGCAGCTCTAATTGGTGTACAACGGCATCAGTGAGGACACTACAACTTCGATTTTTTAAAAAATTGTTTTATTGGTTCGGAGACTGTAACGATGACAGCGCCGATGACCCCCGTCTTGACGATGACCCCCCTCCCTTCTCGTGGCCTTGCTGGGTCTCCCCATCCGGTGTCGGAATGTTCGGCGGCCTCCGCCGACGCCAGCGAGTCGCACCCTTTGTTGGGCCTCGCCGGCGGCTTTTGTGCGGCGTCGGGGGAGGCTTTCCTTTCATCTTGACCTTCGGGGACGGTCGGGGGGGAGCGGAGGTCAAAACCCTTTTTGGCATGTGCGCTGCTGTGGGGGAGGCGGCATTGCTCGCGCCCTGCGCGCACACGCTTCGACGAGTTGGTCGAGAGCTGCGACTGCAAGTGGTCGCACGAAGACTCGCTCCCGTGGCGGTTTCTGGGCGCCGGGACCCCACGCATCTTTTCCAGCCAACCGTGCGGCGGTTTGGCACCTTTTTTGGCCTCCGGGCCCTCACCAGGGATCGTGCCGCGATACCCCCTTGCGCGCTGCGGCGCCTTTTAATTTTAATCCAGTTTTCATTGTCTTATGTTATGCTTCGTCGTCTCTTGTAAATACGTGTAAATAGACTTCTTTTTCTTCATCACCTACTGGCCTCGTCTCGTCATCGGGTCCTTCACCACCCTCCACGACGACACCAACCACCTTCACCAACGAACCAAATTTTACTGGCGCAGCCGACAGGGTCGTGGATATCTTCGTCGCTTCAAGTGACGAACTCGTGAACGAAGTGTGACCCAAAGGTGACCGCGAGAGTAGAAGAAAAAAGTCGTCTACACGCAAGGACATAGACGAAGCAGGGCGGCTGCGAGCCGCCTACAAGACAACGAATGGAATAGTTTTCCTGCCGGGAAGACTACACTTCAGGACCTTCCAAAGTCCCGCGGGGGACGAGAGGGACTGACGTGTGTGTTGCAGCGGAGCGGCCGTATCATCGACGGTGAGTGGTCCGTCTCTGCACCTTTTCTTTTTTTGAGGGACATCTTCATTGCCAGAGCCCACCATGGCTAGAGATAAAGAACTTGAAGCCGAACGCGCAAAAACGCGAGAGCTGGAGCGGCTTGTGAGGTTGGCAGAAGCGGAATTCTTAGGGCGTCCGGGAAACGAGAACGTTGTGCGGCCGTGCTGCAGTTGTGGCCGGACAACACATTCGTCCGCTGACTGCCGCCGTTACCGCTATCTCGACCGCGAAGCCAGTCCACCCCCACAGAGGGAACGGTGGGTTGAAGTAGCCGATTCCGAGGCATGTGAAAAGCCGCGTCTCGTCACTGCGGCGGTTTCCGGAATCTCAAAAAGACGACCATACAAGGTGGACGGCCGGCTAGTGGGGCCGAGGGTCTCCGCTAAGCCCTTCAAGCTGAGCCTCAACGCAGTGAATGAAATTGCGGTGTTGAAAAGGATCTTCACCCCTGATCAGCTGACCAGGCCGGCGAAATCTGTCTCACTGGCTCCCCGTGAAGGCGCGATCGCGAGCCCCGAGGTTCTTCCCCCGTCGAAGGCATGCGCCAGGAAAGTGGTGGCGGGCTTGGTCGGCGATTGTGCGGGCAAGGCAAAAGAGCCGGGCAATACCGAGGCGCCTCCTCTGAGATCCACGGGGGTAGGAATAGAGGCGGTCGGTCAGACAGCCAACGCCCACTTGGGTGCTTCAAAATCTCTGCCGTATCGCGACCGGCCCTGCCCAAAGGGTTTGCTTGGGACAGACGCTACCGCGGACGGCTGCGGTAGTAAAACTCCTGCAGGCACGGCGGCTGACGGCAGAGTACGGGGACAGGACGGTGGTGCCATGTCGAGAGACACAGACTTGCACGCCATTCAGCTTCGGTCCCCTCGAACTTGTGCTTGCGCCCGGGCGTACCCGCCAGTGCTCCCTTGCTTTGACAAGCCGATGTACAGGAGAAAGAGAGGCTTGCGTTGTGCACCGGGTGACTTCTTTGGTCCCCCCAGGCGTAGACGAAGCTCAGCAGCGTCGAACGTGGTTGACCACCGCAATGCTCGGAAATCCTTGCCGAATCATGCCCGAGCCTGCTCAAACGGGCTTCCGGTGGCAGTAGTTCCCTCGGACATTTGCGGTGGCAAAAAGACGGCAGGCATAGCGGCGGCGGTGTCCAGCGGGCTAACGCAGACGGGCGCTGCCCCGACGAGCGACATGGACTCGGACGGCACTGAGCCGCCGTCCGTACAGGCGGGTACGCGTCCTCAACAACGTCCGCCAGCGCTCATTAGCGTTGACAAGCCGTCGCCAAGCTGTGACAATGGCTCCAGTGTTGCGCTGTACAAGCTTTTGGGGTCTCCTAAGTCTAGACGCAGCTTCACAGCATCGAACGCTGATAAACTGCTGCCTGCGGGAGCAGTAAATCGAGGGCCCCAAATGAGTGCAAGGGTCGACAAAGGGGCAGCGGAGAGCCACTTTGCATGCGCGGGAGGGGGACAGTGTCAAACGCGTGCATGAGAAAGGGCTCGTGGTCATGCGTGTGGCTCTGACAGTGGGGACTTCCCCCACGGCTTGCAGAGGCGGATCACCTCACGCCTCCGCGAACTCCGAACATCGCAACTGGTGCAGCAACCAGGTGGATTCTCACCTCGAAGCTGCGCCCGATTAATCCGAGTGCTACTGGCGGAAGGAAAAACTGTGGTGAATGGATTGAACGCTCGTACGCGGTTCATTCCGCTGCTGTTTTTTTTTCTTGTCTGCCCTTTGGGCGGAGTGTAACTTTCACCCTGCGTTTTGTTGCTTTATTTTGCAGTTGCGTTGTTCATTGGGCCACCGTTTTCTCTTGTTTCTTCCCTTGTTCTCGCGAGTGAGCCTCACTTTTGCCCTTGTTGTTGTATCCCGCACGCGGGTACTTTTCTGGTTTGCATGATGTGCCCCGGTCGTGTTATGCAGCATTTGTTTTTCTCTTCGTATAACATTTCACTTTGTGCTTTGCTGGCATGCGGGAATCGCGTTTGCACGCATTGAGTCCTCAAGAGATATTCCTCGCGGTTTTTGTTTGCTTGCTTGGGTTACGGCACTGTGATCACGGTGTTTTTGTGCCTGTAGTAGTCCAAACAGTCCTCACACAGGCTTCTGATGGGGGAGCTGTAACGATGACAGCGCCGATGACCCCCGTCTTGACGCAGACCCCCCTCCCTTCTCGTGGCCTTGCTGGGTCTCCCCATCCGGTGTCGGAATGTTGGGCGGCCTCCGCCGACGCCAGCGAGTCGCACCCTTTGTTGGGCCTCGCCGGCGGCTTTTGTGCGGCGTCGGGGGAGGCTTTCCTTTCATCTTGACCTTCGGGGACGGTCGGGGGGGAGCGGAGGTCAAAACCCTTTTTGGCATGTGCGCTGCTGTGGGGGAGGCGGCATTGCTCGCGCCCTGCGCGCACACGCTTCGACGAGTTGGTCGAGAGCTGCGACTGCAAGTGGTCGCACGAAGACTCGCTCCCGTGGCGGTTTCTGGGCGCCGGGACCCCACGCATCTTTTCCAGCCAACCGTGCGGCGGTTTGGCACCTTTTTTGGCCTCCGGGCCCTCACCAGGGATCGTGCCGCGATACCCCCTTGCGCGCTGCGGCGCCTTTTAATTTTAATCCAGTTTTCATTGTCTTATGTTATGCTTCGTCGTCTCTTGTAAATACGTGTAAATAGACTTATTTTTCTTCATCACCTACTGGCCTCGTCTCGTCATCGGGTCCTTCACCACCCTCCACGACGACACCAACCACCTTCACCAACGAACCAAATTTTACTGAGACCTTGCACCCTATTCCTTGTTAAGTAACGGAAAGCGCTCATCTAACGAAGAATCTATTCAGCATTGGAATCCGGTACCGTAGCTCAGTGGCGTTACTTCGCATTGCCGCGGACCACAACGGCCAGCGTTCCGCCCGAACTTCATATACCTGTACTCTTCGTTTAATATTAGTTCATCTAGACAAGTATCGTCTAGATTCCAAATAACTCTTTACCTAGAGAATGGAAAAAACGGACAGGTCTTGGGTACGGAATTCAACGGCAGCTCGAAGAGCGAGATTCGCTAGATTGTCCGCTACTTCGTTGTCACCGGAGGCCGTATGGCAAGGGAAACTCACGAATCTTACCTTTTCCCCGTGCTCCGGAACGAAAAAAAGTTTTTTGCGGTACAGTGGAGAGTCTCCGAAGAAGAAGCTAGTGCCGAAGTATCTGACGTGAAATTTTATCGTATAAATTGAGTATTGCGGAACGGAACGATGATTACTTTTACATTCGCTACCATAGATACAGGGAGACCTATTGGTTAAAATGCAGCGCAGCCTCCGTCCTTGCATTTTTCGGCTAATACTACCTCCTAATTTATATAATTTGAATTTCTGGTCCGGAGGATCTTTATCGAGCCTTCACACTTTTATTTTGGAATTGAGCCGTTCACCCCTTCAGTAAAATGCATCACTGCATTCTTTTCCCTGTACATTAAAGTGGCCCCTTCGCTTTGGTTTATATAGGGTTGATATTTCTGGCCGCAGTATTTTTTGTTTCTTAATATTATCAACATTTCTTCCCCTGTCTACAATTTTCGCTAGTTTAGTTCTCAACTATCCAACATGACACCCAAGTGCCACTCAATTAATTCTTTACAGTGGGTACGGTTGGGGCCAAGTGTTATCTTGGCTCCAAACAAATGCTGTACCCAATAGACCCAGCCTTACAGTCCCGTTTGAATGTGGAGCTGTCACGAAATGTAAAACTGTTTCATCACATGTGGCTAGTTGTGGCTTATACAAAGTCGTTTCTGTTCGAAAGTTACTGTGCAAACTCACCTCCCTGGGCATGCGGAGCTGCCGACGCAGCTATTTCCCACATGATGTTAGAGTGCCCATTATATTCACGACAAAGGCATGACCTTTATAACAAACTGCCATTAGATAACCGTGGTGTGATGTGTTTAGCTCTTTTGTAATTAGATGGGTTTATAGTGGCGGCAGCTTCAGCCACTATCAGCGCCACTATCCTCACCATTGCATCCAACAATCATCATCAGCGGTGCCTGGCCAGGTCGCGTATTTCCAAACGCTTCGCTGCACAGAGCACCCACGTGACATGTCCGTTCGCGCCATGGAGGAAAGAAAAGCTTAGGAGAGGCCCTGACGTCACACCCAGCGCAGCCGGAAACGCCATTTCTGTAAGTCGAATGGCGGACCTTTGGCCCTCCATGCCATTGGCGGACTCTTTTTGCCTCTCTCTCTCGGTGCACCTTCTCCGCCTCCTCCGTCCTGTATCGCCTCTCTTGTCGTCTGCATCTGCCAGCGCCGAGCCGGCGGAAATCAGCTGATGGGCAGGTAGAAGGCCGTTTTGCAGCGCGTGACCGTGAACCTAAACGCGCGGTTACACTGTTACACGTCTTCAGTGTGGCCGCAGCAGGTTTGCGAAGCGGCTCGCTCTAACAATGCCGCAATGCTCGGTGCCAGGCTGCAAGTCGCGATCGGTACCCAAGGAATTGGGCGTCACTTTCCACCGGTTAGTGCATTATTCCGCTGACAAGTATTGCTGTACATTGGTGTGCATTCATCCTTTGTTTGCAATCGCCGCCGTTTATAGGTTCCCAAGCGATGGAGAACGCTGCAAACAGTGGGCGAATGCCGTGCGGCTACCGGACTGGAAAGTGCCCAAGTTTGCGTTGCAGTTTCACTGGCAATCAGAGATGATTAGTCAATTAAACGGCCGTTCTATATATATAGGTAAGCAGTACTTCATGCAGATTTCACGCTAAAAAATTGTGGAATGTTTTTACCGTTGTTCGCGTGCCTTCGATAGAATTTTTTGCGAAGGAGGAGGAGGAGGCAAAACGTTTTATTGAGTAAAAAAAAAAATGAGAGGGTGGGTGGCGTCAATAAACTTTTTTTCGCCAAGTTTCAACTTGTCTCAGTGTCAATAAAATCAAGGTGATATCAGTTGAAAACGTTCATACACTAACCTCGCAGTATGAAGCGTTGAAAAGCGAAATCCAGAGCGAGACCACAAAAAGATCCAGATTCCAGATCCAGCACTCTTCCAGTCAACAGACGGACACCTACTAAGGTAATAGGACGATGGAATTATATCAACTGAGAATCTACCTTGTAACAGTTGCAAAGACACTGCCGCGCATTGCCGGCCTAGCAACTATATATTGCAGCGGCGATAACCAAAAAATTGAGTTGCGAATCGTTCGGTTGCAAGTCGCCTACGTACTGCACACCGTGTATCACTTCCCGAAAATCTACCTGACGGGTGTCCGCGCGTACGACGGGACGGCGCGTTCACGATATCTGCACTTCAATAGGCGCGTCGTGATCGCGACCGGAGGAAAAGCTTGACGCGGTACAAGGTGCACTTGCAAGTAGAAATTAAATGACATTCACATCGGCGCAGCTGTCGCAACTCGCAGCATCCTTTTCGAGTTCCGCAAGACCACAGCGCAGCAAAGCGAAGCAGCAATCTTCGCAATCGGACGACAAGGCAGGCGCTGCCTTTCCTCCATGACTGGCGAACGGCGGGCGGGCTGTTGCTAGGACGCCGTTGCTAACGCTACTTCCAATGGCCGCCGAAAACACGTGACTTCCTCCACACTTTTGCCAATGCGCGGGGATAGCTGGGGGCCTCTCCTAAGCTTTTTTTTCCTCCATGGTTCGCGCGATGGAGAACGGTCATTCAACGTGATCATTGGCTGCGCCCAAAAACTAAAGCGACCTAAAACATGCCAAATAACCATTATTTACAGAAACTACACGCGGATGTGAGTTTAGAAATAAAAACTGAAATTTAGAAAAAAATACGCAATGAAAAAAAAACAAGAAATAGACTTTCCTGGGCTCGAACCCAAGCCATCCGCATCAGTACTCAGTGCTCTACCTCGAGGCTTCAGAGTCAGAACTGCGGGTCCGTTTTAGCAGGCGCTGAAAAGGATAGCGCGCGCAGTGACATCACACATGCCACGTGGGTGCTCTGTGCAGTCAAGCGTTTGGAAACACGCAGTCAAGCTGTTACACGCGACACAGAGATCGAACACGACCGTGCAACTGGGCCGTCGCATGTCTGCGCCAATCTCCAGTTCCAGCCGGGACTAGCACACCTGAATAAATGTCGGAGAGCCAGAGCATCGCCGTGTCCACGGCTTACTTTCCTACAATTGGGGACCCGGACGTGAGACCCGGCCAGCGGCACACGGAAAAGGCGACGTGGGGGGACCCGCCAATACCGGTGTTCTACGCACGCCAGGTTTTTCAATCTTGAGGCCACCTTTTTGCTGAACTACGTCACCATTCAGCCGCTCAAGCACTCCTTCCTCTGATAGACGCTTACCCTCGAGCTCCGCTGCGTCCTCGCCCTTCCACCGCCCAGCGAAACACCGTACGGTGACCTTCGCGCTGCCCTGCTCGTGCACTACGGCTTCGGGGACGACTGCTTTCGGCCTGCAGCAGATAAGGTACCCGCGCTCTCCGCGCACGTTTCGCCGCTGCACATCGTACCATCCGCACCATCGGTGTCCTTTCCTGCCACGAGTGTAGCCCTCCTAGACTCCACCTCCAGCGCGGCAGCAACAGCTACACCGACAATACTCATAGCCGATGATGTCACGGACGCCAACCGGGCGCAGCCCTCCTATTACGCTTCTACCACGCCATTCAAAGGCACCGGTGAGTGCTCCATGACCATTCGATCTGGTCTACCACGGTCGATCGCTACCCCACCGTCGCTCATCATATGCAGCATGGCGCTGACACTCTGCCAAGCACCAGAGCATTCGCAGAATAACTCGCACGATGCGCATGTCGCGGTTTCCAAAGCCAACCCCAAAAAACTTACGCCTCCCATAGTGGTGCCGTCAACGCCTATGCTGGAATATAGAGTGAGTGAATCCGCTCACCAGGACTTCCACATTTCCGCCTTCCAACCCTCGGAACAACACGCCCAAATCCGCCCTGAAGTGCACGTTGACAAAGCATCTACGACTACAGCGCTGCTGTATGCGGTGCCAGAGCTTTCTCGCCTCCACGACCAGTAAGCGCTCACAAAGCCCGACTCTCCGGTAGCACGTGCCAGGTGCGCATCGGTCGATGTCGCCACCAGTTCAGCGTGCTTCGGCGAAGCGGCACCGACATCTCACCATCAACGCCCTAAGCACCTGTCGCCAAGACAAGGTGCATCGCGGGCACTCCTGAGGGGCACTCCCACGAGTGATAAGCGCTGTGTTGCCCAGCACCTTTTCGTACACGTGCTGTCAACGGCGATTCCTGTTTTGGGCCCATCATCGGCGTTCCGGGACTTCGGCGGCTCGAACCCGCGACACGAAGATGCAGCCGAACGAATGCGCGAAACGTCCCCGTCAAGGCACAGGGCGGCCTCTCTAGCATCCACCGTGGTCCCGCGTAATTCGCGCCAACAGCGCCAAATCTTCCCCTAGTGGTACGTGGCGTCTGAAAAACGTTGCATTTATCGTCATGGCAACGAGTGGCGAGGGGGAAAGGAGCTTGGTGACGTCGCCGACGCTGATGACGTCATTTTTTCCGCGGCAGCCGGTCCGGGCCGCCGCGCCGGCCGCAGCAACCGACGCTCGCCCAACTTCCGCGCCTGCCGCCGGTCGCTGCTCATGGGCCGCTCGGCAATGGCACCAGGCGCGAAAGTTGGACGAGCGGAGGCGATGCCTCGGAATGGCCGCCGCCTGTCGTTTGGTATGTGTGTGCAGTAACGTGTTTAACAATTGACCGAAGGAAACATGTTGGTAATAGTATGTTTTCTGGTGTCGAATTGTTGTCTTTGTGGCGATAATAATTGGAGCGTTACACAAACATTCTTTTCGCTTTTCTTTTATTCAAAATTCATATGAAGACATCTTTGATTCGAAGTCATGAAAACACATGCACTACACAAAATATAATGCACATACATTTTATGCACACTCTGTTGGACTCTAAGCAAAAATATGACATGCAAATTTAGGCATGCAACATTGCAGAATAGGAAAAAAACGTGCAAGATGCACATTTAGGTACACAATAATTGATTACGCAAGAATAACCTCGAAAGTTCTAATCACTATACATAATTTTTTCGCGCACACCTCGGCGGAAGAAGGAAAGAACTTGGAAGTTCCCCTCAAATTATACTTATTTCTTGGGCTCGCCTCGAGACGGGAATGTTCTTTAGACATTCAGAAAATTCGTTTCGGTTCAGAGGCACAGTAAACGGGAACCTATAATTTAAAAGAAAGCAGGCACAGGTATGCTTGAACGCCTTCCTTTTGGGCCAGTTAACGCAAACTCTGAAAGGAAGCGTTGACCCGACCATACACTTCCGAGAAATCTTGTTCACACCAACAAAATGCAGCGAGAAAAAACTGTTGCAACACAATAACCGCACTATTGACCACTCATTGCTAGATTATATCTGCGTACAAAAATAATGCGCAACCACGTCGTATAATACAGAACACAATCGCAACACAAATCGAGCGCACCCGTCTTTTCTTTTAATGGCGCTTGAACAGTCTGATTATGAGGGGGGGGGGGACGCGCAGAAAAAAAAGTTTTCCTGTATTGTAAGCCGCATGTACCGACCTCATTACTTGCAGATATCGGCTAGGTTGTCACACGCTACTCCCTAGCTCGTGTCTGGGCAGCGCCTCTTTTCTCATCCTGTCCGATATCGATTCTTTCTTTAGAACTATGGAACAGCAAAGCCACTCGCGATAAGATGACATGGCGCGGGCGCGCAGGTTAGATTGAACAGCAAAGCCGGCAATGCTACCTTTTTTTTATGAGCGAAACGCTTGCAATGGCAGCTGCAGACAACGCATGTATTTCGGCTTGGCCTTCCACTGCTCCCTGTGCAAATTGACTGGCATTGAACACCGCGGTTTTACGTCAGATTTTTCGGAGCACTAAAGCAACGTTTGGCAGCAGTTTTGCCGCAAATATCCGCTTTGGAGCAAGATGACACCGGAAAAATTGGTTAGGGCATGCCACCCCGCGCCAACAATCGCCGTGGTAATAGGTACGCAGTCAATGACAAGAAGCGCGTACAGTTGAGCTTGCCTTCTTTGTGAGCAGGTGCAGCGTGATAACTTTCGAGGGGTTGAGGTGATTCACCACAGGAAACGTCCAATGAAGTCTCGAACCGTCCTCGACTTGGGACCCCACCCAAGACTCAAACCCACTGCACGAAACAACAACAAAAAATACATCGATAAGAATCCTGAATCGACGTTCAAGCAGTTAGTAAGGCAATCGAAAAACGGCAATGCCGCCTCAAATTCACCTTACTAGCAAGAGTCTGCGCGCCGAATGCGCGTTTACTTCTATTAAAACTTTGTGTACCTGCAAGGCTGGGATATATTTGCACATTAGTTTCCACTCCAAGACGACTGACATGTCTCATTAACTTCACGTTACATGTGCGAAGTGAAAATAGAAGAGTGCAATCGGTCGGCTTCTAAGGAATTCACTATAACTTGTACAAAGCTAATTTGCTTACCTGTCATTTTTGGAGAAGACGAGGAACTTGGCCGAACTGTTTCGCCCTGTGTTGCTGCACCACAGAGCTGCGCAGGACTGGTGACGCTCCTTCCCCCGCGGCCCCATATTTAGAATACATTCGTATATATTTTATAATGCAGCGAAACTTTCAGCCGTGGAGGCGTTTAGGCAACCCGCGCAGCCTTTCGCACGCCGGCTCGCTTACGCACGCACCGAACTGACCCGCCGTGCGCGCTCAGAGGAAGAAAGAAAAAAATATTGGCGCCGGTGAGCTTTTGCGCATGCGTGAGGAGGCGCGGAAGCATGCGTGGTGTGGAAAGAAAGAAACGATGAGGGAAAGGGGAGGGCCACGCCGCAGCACCCTGCCGCTAGGATCGCCCCAATTTTGAAACCGAAACTAGCCAGAGTCGCCGACCAGTGGTCAAGGCTATAAGCCTGATCGTTGTAGCAGCCGAACATCAGTTAATACTAGTCAAAAAGGGTGCGCGTAGAGCGCCCGTTCTGCAAATATCGCCTACGCAGCGGCCGCAGCTCGCGTCACTTTTAATTCGGAACTTCTCCATCGTACACCAGTTCATCCCTTCTCACACTCCCAGCCAAGGCCACCTGACCCAATCAACGCTCCGGAGTCCCACAACGGACTGACCAGGACTGTATTCATAGTTTACGCACGATTTGACCTGTACTGTCTAAGGACCTTTACCATAATGTGCCTAGTTAATTATCTCTACATAGCTTCTATTTCTGTTTTGAAGTGATATGTAAACATTGCGGGATTACTAGCGCAAAGTGTAGTCCGGAGTCCCCAGGCCATGTTTCGACCACTCTAGGCGCGTTTACGCGATTTTATTTAGTAGAAAAACTAATTCGAAAACGCTGTCCTCCTCTCTTTACGCTCGCCCATTTTCTGTGGCGTTTTCGTGTGACGTCAGGAGGGGATGAGCTGGCAATTGGCTGCGCCACGGCTGCGCTACTGCACGGCTCCCCGGCCGACAGAGTCAGTCGGCCCAGCGTTTCGTCCGCCGGCCGCCGGCGTGTCGTCGCAATCAAGGAGGTTAAAAAAAAATTGCTTGGTCGCAATTCGTTCGCTTAGTTGAAACGAAGCCATGACACGTTTGTGAATGGAAGAATGTGCCTTTCTTTACTTGGTTTGTTTGTACACTGTATCTAGCTCCAAGTCAAGGTCGCTTCTCACAAGCGCTGCACATGCGACGCTTCGCTGACTGGTACGCCAGTAGGAAAATATAAGGCCTCTTGAAGGCGGGAGAAGAGTCAGCGAAGTCAATATAGGTACTAAGCAAATAAAATCAACTGATATTTTTACCGTACAGCGTAAAACTAGGGCGCGGGAAGCACTTTTTTGCGCTGGGCGAACAAGCACAGCGGTCAGCAGCACGACTACGCATCTGCGAACGCTTTTCAGTCTACGAAATGCAATTGCTAGACGTGAGCTACCGTGGAAACTCGGGCGACGCTTACTACACGATCGCAGTACAACAAATAGTCACCTAAGCGGCTTGAAATGCCAAAATTAAATAAAAGTGTAAACCGGTTGTACAATATATACCCTATATTAGCAAGATATTCTCGTCCCGCTCCGTGGCCTAGCGGTCTGGGGCGCTGGGATTACACCGCAAATGGTTTGCGAGTCACGGGTTCGAATCCCCGCGGGTACGTGCTTTTTTTTTGTAAGGTTAACTTTTTTGTTTTCCGCCGATGTTTTCTATATTGAGTTCGCCTTTTTTTGGGTCGCAACGTTCATGGCTACACGAACTAGTTCACAAAACACGCGCAGGCTGGCACTGGCGCGCTAGCGAGTTCTCGTTGACGTGCTGTTGCCATAAGCACCGACTGCTTGCAGGCAGTGGGCACAGGCCAGAATGAACAGACCCTTGGCCTGGTACGAACACGCTTTTTACGATACAGGCATGAGGGATGCAAGCTCCAAATATGGGGGAAAAGTGCATGACATTTGGGCGTCTGCGGGTACGCGGAGGGCGTTCATGCACTGCGTAGGTCTCGGCTAGTGAATGCTACGACTACAAGCCGTCCTGGGAGGCTTATCTTGTGCATTTTACAGCCGACAACATGGCAGAAGCGCGGTACGATGATTACTGAGATATTGAGAATGCCCATCCAACAAAGCCATCGGTTATGTTTTACAGAACCGAAACCGAAACCGAAACTTGTGTGATTGCTAACCTTGGGCATCGTCCAATCACGGCGCCCCTCCTCTCAACGTCACAGCCTTAGTTGGTGCGGCCGCCGCAAACCGCGCATGGTAGTTTTTCTTCTTTCGCGCTTTGTAAAATAATTACCGATTTGTCAACCGGATAAACGATGAAAAGTGTGCTAATTTGAGCCAGTCTACGCAGTGCAAGCAAAAACGGGAGCTTGACAAATTCACTTCAGTGTCCCTTTAACGGGCTACGCTCTAGGGGGGAGCTCTGCAGTGGCGGCAGCTTCATCCACTATCAGTGCCACTATCATCACCACTGCATCCCACAATCACCATCAGCGGTGCCTGGCCAGGTCAGCAGTTCCACGCGACACAGAGATCTAACACGATCGTGCAGCTGGGCGGTCGCATGTCTTTGCCGCTTTCCATTTTGAGCCGGGGCTTGCACACCTGAATAAATCTAGGAGAGCCACAGCTTCACCGAGTCCACGGCTTCCTTTCCTACAAGTTTATGGAGCGCGATTACCGCAGAAACCAACAGAACGAAACAGCTCACTGTGATCTTAATTTTGGAAACACTGCCGATGAAGACACTTTGTCTAGATCGCAGATACATGGCGCTGGTGGCAACACCTGATGGCGCACAGCCTAGGCGTTAAGGTACTGGGATCGGTACAGCACCTCCGCTGTAACTGTACGGGGAAATCGGGACCATTGGCGTGACTCCAGTTTAGTTAATGAGGCGACAAGCCAAGATGGCGGGTAGAAGCCTAAACCCTGCTTCGCTCTCCTCCACCTTGACTGATTGATTGATTTTGGGGTTTAACGCGACGACGCTACACAGGCGATAAGCACGCGCTGTAGTGGAGGTCCCCGGATTAATTTTGACCACATGGGGATCTATAACGTCCGCCGAAATCACGAACGCACCGGCAGTGTTGCTTTTCGCCGACATCATAAAAGCGGCGCTGCAGCCGGTACCTTTGCCTTGTCTAGCCTTCAGTAGGGCAACATATTTTTTGTCGGTGTCAAAGCCTTAGGCAGCCAACATCGCAACCTGGAGGCGGTGGAGCAGCCGGAGGAGGATGATTAACCTTTATATTTATGTTGGTTCATTAGTAGTGGCAATGGGGCGTCTTCTCAGTCAAGATGTCCCTGTGCGGTCGGTGGCAGGCGGGCCCTTTCAACCATCTAAAGCTGATCGCTGGGGTCCGGGATGGCTCTAGCCGTCACACTCTAGCCTTCCCTGGCTCTAGCCTTCCCACTGCTCATGGTTAGGGGAGGGAATAGGGGGAGCGATGGTGTGTTGGAGCACGCCCAAACGCTTTGAAATTTTGAGGTGCAGAACGGTATGTTTCAGGCGGTGACGCTCGAATGTTGCGCGTGTGCGGCAGCATGAGCCGGCTCATTTCCCTCCAGATACTCATGTCACGTGGTCCAAAGAATATACAGGCAAGGAGGGTTAGGGATGAACTGTAGGATACCGAGGGCTAAGGGAGCAATCTGACCGGCGGCGTAATGGCAGCTTGCGAATCTGTGACTATGGTGACAATGTCTTGAGATGTATCGGCGGCGAGGGCTATTGCGGTTTCTTCTGCAGTTATGCAGTCGTTGCCAATTACTATTGCAGATGTTAGTTGAATTCCTCGGTGGTCTACTGTTGAAATTGCAAAGGTTGAAGCTTGAAGGTTTATTGAAAAAATACAGTTGTTACATTGAAATACAATAATGTCCAATAATACAATACAATAATATATTACATTGAAATACAATACTAAGGCTGGTTTATCGGCATATATAGCGGTGTCAACGTAGCGGATGTCTCCAGGCTTGACTTGAAGCATCTTGTATCTTGCATTCGCATCCGGGCTTGTCGGCGAGCCTGGTTATGAAGGGGGTGCATATTCTTGGGTATTGGGGCGACGGAGATGCAATCGCGTAGTTCCAGAAGGATGCATTGGCGGGGGTGATAAGTGGCAAGTAGTTGGTAGCCGAGGCGACAGAGGAGGTGGCAACCAGTGTTTGAGGTGTGAGAGCTTGAGCCGTTCGATCTGGTTTACATGATGACATGAATGTGCCTGTCCAAGTTCCTTGCAGGTGTTATGACGTCCCATCTGTAGTAATTTGGCAGTGGACGTTGTTGGCGGTAGCTTCTGTGCTAATTTATAAGCTTGTTGGATTATTAAGCCGACTTTTTGGATTTCACTATTTTTGAAAGCCAAATATGGAATTCCATATCCGATGCGGCTAATTAGTAGGGCTTGAATGAGGCGCACGAGGTCATTATCTTTCAGTCGTTGTCGACGATTAGCAATGTGTTTGATGAGGTGCGCAATTTCTAATTGCGTTCCTTGTAATTTATGAACAGTAGAAATGCCTGCGCCGTCTAATTGGATAGTAAGTCCCAGAACACCAATTGTAGGGGTGGTTAGGATAGGAGTGCCATGTACGCTTAAACGTGGGTCTGGAAGAGGTTGTCGTTTACGGCCTTGCGTGCGTTTTTGGAGGACAAGGGCCAATTTTTCTGGTGCACAATTGAGGCCGCGGGCTGTAAGGTAGTTGTCGGTGGTGTCAATGGCTTCTTGGAGGGTGTCTTGTTGTTCCCCAATCAAACCCCTTGTGGTCCTAATAGTCAGATCGTCTGCATAAAGTGCGTGTTTCATGTGAGGAATTTGTTGTAGAAGAGGAGGAAGTTGTAGCTGGGCAAGATTTAAGAAGAGTAGGAAAATGACTGACCCCTTCTCCTTTCATGCCACGCGGTCGGGCATGAAAGGAGACGGATCGGATGGGGCCGAGGTTGACGTTGGCTGTGCGATCGGTAAGAAAGTTTTGTAGGTAATTGCGTATACGAGTGCCACAGTTAGTTAATTGGAGTCCTTCGAGTATAGCCTGATGTGATGGGATGTCAAAGGCTCCATTATTATCCAGAGCTGGGATAGCGCGTTTGGTTAGTGAGATCAGCGGTGTAAGGACTTCCTCTTTTAGCTGTAACAGGACGTCTTGTGAGGATGCGTGTGCGCGGAAGCCTAACATAGTATGAGGTTGTAAGATGTTTTCTTCGAGGTACGCTGTGAGCCGATTATTAACTAGATGTTCATATAACTTAATCATGTTAAACTTAAGATGTTAAAGGTATGAGACGAAGATTTTCTTGGATGGCTTCCCGGGCTTCGGATTGAGCGTGATTTCGGCATGTTTCCATTCAGGGGGCAGATAGTAGGTTGTCCAGCAATGATTAGAATAGTCAAGCAGTGCGACTGTGCATTCCGGGTTGATGTTACAGATTAGTTTGTATTGTATTCGGTCTTTGCTTGGTGTGGTGTTACGAGTGAGGTTGCTGATGGCGAAGGTGACTTCAATGAGAGTGAAGGAGGCGTCAAGGTCGGGATTATCATGTCTTTTGTACTTGCGAGGTGGAATGTTCGGTGATTGTGCTCCGTGGTCTGCGCATTGTGTGAGTTGTGCGTGGAGCTGTTTCATTGAGGTGGTGATTGTGGATTAGGCGACGGATGGTGTGGCCGGTGTCTGCCCTGCTGGGCTTAGTACCCAGCATGGAACGGAGGATGTTCCATGTGGACCTAATGCTGAGAGTTTGTTGAAGGCGGTTACAAAATTGTGTCCAGTTTTTTTTTGTGTAAGGTCGAGCATAGTCGGCTGCTTGTTGTGTGTTGTGGGCGATGCGTGTTTTGAGTTTTTTTGTTGTTTTTGTTTTTTTCAGCGGTGCATAAGCTCTAGGTGGGCATCCAACAGATGTAGGAGATGCATGTCCACTGAAGGGTGCCCTTCTGTTATAGCTAGGGTGCGTGCGTGGGCTTCGACAGTTTTGAGGATATCTGGGGTCCATGTCTCAATGTCTTCAATTGTGCTGGGGAGACGGGAGTCACGAATGGATTTCCAACCTGTGAGTTTAGCATGACCGAGTTTTTTAGGAATGCGGGTGTGATTCATGGTGACTTCATTGATATAATGATCAGTGCCTAATGTTTCGTCGATGAGTGTCCAAGTGGCTCGTGTGATGTTGTGAGTGTATATGAGGTCGGCGGTGGAATCTTGTGCCACGCTGTTGCTGATGCGGGTGGGGTATGCGGAGTCGGTGGAGAGCGTTAGGTGAGCTTGTTGGGAAGCGTGTTGCATCTGCGCTCCTTTTTACTGGTTTTGAGATAACCGTATGCAGTATGAGGGGCGTTAAAGTCGCCGAGAAAGACTAGGCGGTGATGTTTCGTCGTCGCTTTACCTTCTGAAAGATGCAATTTATAGAAGCTAGGGAGAGCTGCTGGAGACTGTAGATATTAAGAAGAAAGACACTGGTGACAGTTTTTAGGCGGTATGAGGTCAATGACGGTATTTTGCTAATTAATGGGAAGGGTGTGTGCTTGTGCAGTATGTGATTTATTAACGAGTATGGCGGTACGTGGCTGATGTGAATGTGTATACGTGATGTAATTACAAAGTTATACGTGAGATGTTTCCATTTCTTGTAAAGGAATCACATCTGGAGAGTGAAGTTAACTTAGGTCAGGGAGGGCTGCTTGTTTTTATAGGTAGGACAATTATACTGTCTAATAGTCAGCTCTGAGGGAGATGAGTGGGACGCTGGAAGCCTGGTAGACATGTTAGATGAGGGGCTCAGGCTGGCCGCAAGGTGGGGTGACCTGATAAGTAGTCGCCTTGGCTTTTTGTGCAGAGCGGGCATGGTTGTTTCCAAGTGTAAGATGCGTTCGGCCTGCTCCTGGGTGACTGGAACAAGTTCAGCAATGATGTGCTCGAGGTTGATGAGGCGGGGAGCCAGCGCTTCAATGAGGTGTAAAACAATTTGCTAACCACTTCATTTGTTTCGTTTTCATTAATTGTGTTATATTTTTATTTTGTGCTTTATTTATACGATACATATTGTAGCGAGTGCATTTGCGTCCCGCTTCTTACCGGTAAGCACTGACGGGCTTTGAAAAAATGTGACTACTTCCGCCGGTTAACTTATCTGGTACGTGGGCGTTTCGACGACTCTGGACGCGTATGCGGGAATTTATTTCGAAGACAGGAAAGCCACTGAGCCACCGTGGTTGCACCGTGGCTAAGGCGTTGCCCTGCTCCTCACAAAAACGTGTGTTCGATTTTGGTCGCAGGTGGCTGCTTTACAGATGGAGCCGAAAAGCGAAAACGCTTTTGTGTTGAGATTTCAGCGCAATTTAAATACCCCCTGTTGCCAAAATAATCTTGAGATTACATTTATGGTGCGCCTGATACCCCAGGGGTAGCTTGGGTGCGTTAAATTCACAATCAGCGGCATTTGAAGGAGAAGCTTACAGAATGAGCGTTATTCAATAAATGTTTATCTAAGCAGTATGGAATTCCAAATACAACAAGTATCAGAAATGCACGACATCGAGGAGAACGCTTCCTGTTCCTCTCCTCGTTATATTCGTGGGGCAGTTCATTCTCACTGGTAAGTTGTTTAGAGCTTCCGCGGTCATAACGTCGTATGCCGGAATCGAATACCGGGCTATGATTTTTAAAGAGAAACACTTTAGCAAATCGTAATTTTTTTGTGTCCGTAATAAAAATGTAAAGAAATTTCCGAGCGCCCGCACGAGAGCGCGGGCCTCGCAGCGACCGCCAGGCTGTTATTAAAGCCAACAAAATGGCTAGTGTTCGTGTGCGCATGCCTTGCGAGAGAACGCCCAGCTTCCCCGGCTCACGTTTGTCAAGCCAATCATTCCCACTTAATAAGATTGGCCAAGATTGGCGAAACAAAGAAAACAACTTCAGGTTTCGCCGTCATAGTGGTAACACTTGCTCGGAATTTCTACGACACGTCATGACGTACGCCCCTTCAAGATCATGTGTAATGATTATCAATTCTCAAAAATGAAAGAAACTGACGCTAATTGCACTAATGACGGAGTGAAGGTCGTTGCGGCAGCGAAGAAGAAGCAAATCAGCTGCAGTCCTCGATTTAAGGCTTGGTGATGGCCGTAACGATTGCGTACAGCTTCGCTGCCATCAACTCTTACGCGTTCCTGTGACCTCCCTTCATGTTCCTTTTTCTATAATGCTCTCTTTAACGCTTCCATGCGTTTTTGTTGCATGATTTTCCGGGGAATGAACTTTTGTTCTGGTGATAAATTAATCCAGAAAACAAAACTTTTCTTTCTCCAGCAAAAGCACAAGGCAAATATTCCATCATCTTAACGCATGCACTTAGATTATATTGGGAAAATGTTGGGCGCCGGATACATTATTCAATTCATTTGTTTATGGAGCGTTCGTCTGTCTTGAAGATGCGATGCGATCAAGTATTCTTCGTATTATATTATTATTCTACGTGTACACCATACCAATGCATTTTAGTGCTTAGTGCTTTACTTCCAGAGTTTTCCTCGTGCATTTAATGAAGATCATTGCATTTTACTGATCTGTTGTTCTCAAGGGTTCGTAATTTCCATGTTAAACGTAGAGATTGTCATCAGCCTGCCGACAGCACGGTCCCCGACACAAATCTCACAACGATTTTTCTTTTACTATTTCTGTATAATTTTTCTTCTATGCTAGATAATAGCTGCAATGCTGGCATTGTCTGTCTACAGTAGGAACTGGAGAGTTGCATACATAGGGAAAGAAAACCCCGCGAACGAGGGCGGGTCGAGCAGTGTATCGGCATATGGCTATCTGGCGAGTGGGCTAAGAACATTGGAGAAAGTGACGCTCGCCGCATCGTCTCACGCAACCGAATGATCCGTCGGTCATCTTAGTGTGGCGGCGCCTGTTACTTTCCGGAATATCCACTACAGAGATGAGACAGACGAGCTTCTGAGGTGCAGGCGGAAACTCCTGGGAGTCGAGGGTCGCCAATGACGCGGAGGACGTTTGGCCACTGTGTCAGCTTCGATCCTCCTTTGGAATCGAATAGTGCGATGCTTGCTCCCCTGAGCGGTGCTGATTATTTTATCCCTCTCATGATACAACCTACAACATGGCAGAAACAAGACATACCGATTCCTAAAGTAACGCGAATGCATGACCAAGACTTACGTCGGAAGCCGATGCATGTTGTTGCGGGGCGCTGTAACCGGAGATGCTGTGGGCAACTCTGAAAAACAAATGAACTACGTTACCACACACGTGCCTGTTGCAAATATAACTATAATTCCCCCTAGTAAAAGAAAACAACACTGTAACCGCCGCACATCCGTACGCAAAGCGGCTTGCATGCTTGCCCCCGTACTTCGTTATCCTGTGTGACGCCCCAGAAAAGCAGCCATCTCAAGTCTTCATTGCACATGGCCTTAACATTACTGCTGCGATATTTTACGTTGCGTCTTGTAAATTTGTGCAGCCAGGTGCACGCTGAAAGGGGTACGAAGGGCCATGTCTGCCCTTTAGCTTTATTCCAACGCACCCGCACAATCGGGGTTTAGAGAAGACGGTTATGGTTACACACGTTTTTGACAATTATTGCGAACGAGTGCCCCTGATCTCACTATATATTTCCCACCTTTACCACCTGAAAGCCGGGGACCAAGGAAAGGCTGTTATTAGAAGTGTGTGACAGGTTGGGTTTCGTTTTTTGAACCACGGCGATGCTTTTTATCTTTGGAACCTGACGTTCAAAGGCCATGTTTAAGTACAATAACTTTTCTCGGTAGATAATGTCAAAACCAGACTATCTCAAGGTGGGCACTTTCAAAAATGCGACGAATATCGATTATTCGGTTATCCGCCGTGAGTGATCCTCATGAACACGAAGCTGTTTCAAGAGAAGCGGCGATTGTCTGCGTTTTTGGGCCTCGTGTAATCTTCACTTGTCACGCAGAGCATAGAATGCCACGTAGAAAGTTTTGGCAATACAAAAACTTAGAGAAACGTTTGATCGCTATTTAGTGTAAATAATGTAAGGAAAAACATTAGATTATTGGGCGTAAATTTGTATTGAGAGAGTCGACGGGAACGCTTGAGGTCCCCTTTATTAGCGAGCGCCGAGCACGGACACAAAAGGACAGCAACCGTTTCAGCAGCGGAGATGATGATCAACCGACGAGAAGGAAGATGAAATGAGGTGATCATGAACGCGCACAATGTCTAAACGACAACGAAGCATAAAAGGGATATTGGCCGCTTCCCGTTGCAAACCCTCCTCTTGGCCAATTTCACGCTCACAGTATTTTTTTTTTCATTGAAAACTATCTTAAATTATGTTTTCGGCCGCAACACAGTGAAAGCTGCTCGACTTCATGCCGTACCCTGTACCCGCCTTCACCCATATAGGTATCCTTGCTTATTGCGCACGAAGTAACTCGCCTTCATAAGTTCCCGGCATCTTTGTTACCCGTTGTGATGCGACTCAGCTGATTTCTCCATTTTAGACACTGGCTCCAGGTGTTGATGTTCAAGGGAAAGCTGTGGGCGGTAGTGTGAGTGGTCTGACAAGCATGCATATATTTCTGCCAATACTAGGGGCAAATGCTAGGCTTTGTACACCTACCACAATTAGATGGGTACGGATCACGCCAGCTGGGCGTCGTACCTGCGCATCACATTTCTTGGAGGTAAAATACGAGCTGCTAGCGCTGAAATGACCTACGCACTCTATGTGCACACATTCGTGGTGGCTGTGCATGGTCGGTGACCAAATAATATCGTGTAGCTAATTGCGCGGTTTCCTGTTTAGCGACCTTCACTTTTCTGTCTCTTCGCTAGTCCATGGGTCGTAGTGCACGCAATATTTGCTACACTCACTCGCTGAGGGAGGCTTGCACGCTAGTATTTCCCCTCTGTCGGTATAGCATTCGCACGCACAGGTGGCAGTCCAAAGAGAATGCACTCTCCTACCGCTGGTATCGGGAAGGAAGGCATATGAATTCCTTCGCTGTCGCAGTGTTATGGTGTCGTAGTTCCGGCTATAGTTCACTTGCTTCCTTTAGTACAAAACTCATCTTTAGGCTATCCTGAAAGCATGGGTTGGGACCCTTCGTAAACAAGTTTAAAAACTCAGCCGAAGCTCCGTATCTTGGCACTGTCATATAGTACGCGCCACTCAAACCTTTTCCTTCTGTTTAACGCGATAGCGTTATTGGGCTCACTTTTTTATTTTGCCGTGCCTGCTAGCCGTCTGCTATCAGGCGTGCTCATTAAGTGTCTACGGACACGTCATCGCGTGCAGCCGGAAGCAACGTCTGAAGCAGCAAGATTCCTGGGCTGGTCTGAATCAGGGCAACTGAAATGTGGAAAGAAGGACAATGATACTACGTCGCAGACGAGAAAAAGTACGCGCATTTTCAGTATAGGTGCGGCGACTGCAGAATGAATTATTTCGACCACCTGGTGATCTTTAACGCGTGCTGAAGTGTGGACATACCGGTGTTGCACGTTTCTACTTCCATCAGAATGACGGACGCCGGGGCCCGGAATTGGACCCACGCCCTTGGAATGAGCAGCGCGACCGCTTATTCACTGGGCCACAATGGCGACTTTTCACCAGGACTGAAGCCGGCACCAACATTACGTTACCTAACAAAACAGGGGGCAAAGGATTAACGCCCGCTTCCGAGAATTCACGGAAGGCATTCATTATGAGTAAAAACGAACTAAAATAAAATCCAAGGGTCTAATTACACGAATTAAACTACGTTACAAGATTCTCCTGGTTCTGTCTCCGTGGCAAGCTCCGTTTCGCTAACGACGGAGAGCGCTATATACATAGCCAAGCTAAAAATCCCCCTAAAATAGGCACGTATATGTCCTCCCACATCACAGTCACGTAGGGTGCTCCGCGTGGCTCTAGAGTAAAATGGTAGAGACGAACTCACAATTGCCAAAAAATAGAATATCTGTAATGAATTACCCCTATCATAAAGCACCTAACGAAGATGAGACAGGAAAGACAGAAGAATAAGTGGTAGCACTTATTCAACCACTGATCATTAGCTGGATATTGCAGAGCTTACCGTACCACAATTTTTCCCGCACTGAATAAAACAAAAAAATAAAAAAACCACCATCATCAGGACAGCATGTAGGGCAATCCTCAAAATCGCATTTTTCACCGTGAGACGAACTGACAACCGTTAACATACCGGGGTAACAGAATGGACAGCCAGAGATGGGTCTATAGAAAGGGGAAGGCCAATACCTCGATGGAGGAAAGAAATAGCAACAGTCGGAGGCAAACAATGAACTCGGGCAGCACAGGACAAGAGCGGTGCATGTCAATGACAGAGGCCTTAGTCGTGCAGTCGACCTAAACAGTCTACCTAAATAGGTTGTTGTTGTTGATGATGATGATCATGAATAGCACCTGAAATTGTGCCTCCATAATGGTCTTTAAGAAATCAGAGAAACCACAGTTATAGCACCAAGTGAGCGGCTGGGAAAACAAAATTGGTTAGAGCCATCGTATAGAACACAAGTTTGCCCTTCAGAAAGAAAGGACTGCGCGCTCGGTAGACAGCTCACCGACTCAGCGACTACGAATAAAAACTATCCTCTACCAAAAAGGTGGATGCCAACCTACACAAGAACAGGCATATGGCGGGGTCAAGTTCATTTGAGGAAGTGACTTATAAAACAACGCTAGAAACAGGACTACAGAAAGGGCACAGAGACAGGGCGCTGACTAACAACTGAGTTTATTGTCACTGAACGGGCAATAAATACCGAAACAAAGTGGCACCTGAAGAAAGAAATAACTGAAGAATACAAAAAATACTATCAGTTTCAAAAAGTACAGTACTCTTCATTACTAACACAATCGTAGCAACTAGCATGCCTTATCTATAGTATCACCAAGAAAGCGAATTTCTTTCCCCGTGAGAGCAACAGAAGGAGCACTGACGCAATCATGTTTCCGGGTATGCATTTCCCAGGCTTCTCTAATCTCACGTCGCATCCGATCGCGGTGTCGCGCCAGCACGTGGCTTTTCTCAAACAGAGGCGAACAGCTTGGGCATTTGGCAACGTGAGTAGCGAGTGTGCTACCTGTGGCGTTTCTTACATCGCACACGTGCTCCAGAAGACGATCGTTAAGGCATCACCCCGTTTGTCCCACGTACGACCGCTTACAAGACAGTGGTATCTCGTAGATAACCTCCGCCTGGTATTGGACGTAGGGCTTCGTATGTTTCTTCGCGCATTTTTTCGTCGCTGGTCTCTCACTATTTACCTTTCTGCAAAGGCTACTTAATTTGTCAGGAGCAGAAAACACGAGATCAACACCCGACCGCCCTACTATTTTGTTAAGCCTGTGGCTCACCCCGTGGATGTAAGGGATCATGGCTACCTTCCTCCTCTCTCTGGATGAAGGTTCATGTTCCCGGGGAGGTTTTCTCAGTCCTTTCAAGATTTTGTAGCCCACGCCGCAAAGCAGCGAATCAGGAAAGCCAGCCCTCCTTAGACGGCTTGTTTGGGCGTCAATGCTGCTGTGGATTCGATGATGACAGGACCTTGACAGCGAGTTTTGTAATGCTGAAGTAGCAACTCCTCGCTTCACAAGCTTCGAGTGCGCCGACGTGAATGGCATGAAACCCTTTTGACTTCGCGGTGCATAACTCCAACAAAGGTGCTCCGCATTCAGGAACAACCTCATATCTAAAAACTGTAGTTCCTCATCACTGGGCACCTCCTTTGTTAGCACGAAGTCACTAAGGTTCTGGGCAAACAATCTCATGATACCATCAACATCGCTCACCTGCTCTTTCTCAGACACCTTGTACAGGACGAGGAAGTCGTCGACGAAGCGAAACACTTTCAGCACCGCGCTGTCCTTCAAAGCCGCATCCAAAGCCCTGCTATAGCGGGCGAGCACAAGGTCACTCAGTATAGGAGCGATAACAGAGCCGATGCAAACACCCTTTTTCTGAATGTAGAGGCGGTCCTCGAATTCTATGAACGTGGAGTTGAGGTAAAAAGAAAGCAACTCAATGAATCTGCCCACACGAATGCCGCATTCATTTTGGAATCGAATGGCACCTATGCAGTCTATGCCTTCTTCAACAGCTTGACAAATGGACGTGTGCGGCAGCGAGTAGTATAGATTCTTGAGATCAACTGAAAATGCGCTCACCGCTTTTGGTTGCTCCATTTCTAGGAATGTTGAAACATCCTGCGCCTTGCTAACTCAAAAAGGGTCATTGATCGGCAGCATGACCAGAAACCGCTGCAAAAACAGCCCAACGGAGTGTTGCCAAGTGCCACGCTCAGAGACGTTCACCCTGAATGGACATTCAGGCTTGTGTGTCTTGGCGGAAAAAAATACTCTCAGACTAGCTTGCTGACTCTTTTTGACTGATGCAGCAACCCTGTCTAAGCCCATGTCCTCGCACCGCTTCAGTGCTGTCTTCCTTATTTTCTGTGGATCTGTCAGAAACATGGCGAAAATTGGCAGCAATCGCTTCTGTTGCCTTCTGTGCGTAGGTTTCCGAGGACATAACCACAAATCCACCCTCCTTGTCAGATAACAACAGCTTCATGTCTGCATCACGTAGCGAGGACACAACTTCCTTGGTGTGAACGGCACGTTTGGTTTTTGGCATGGACCTCAAGACATCCACCCCCTCACTCAAGCATCTGTCGACATCCTCGGCGTTGAATCTGGCGGCGGCTGTCCTAACCACGGATAACAGCTCTACTCTGTCGAGATTTGGTTGCACGAAAAACTTGGGCCCTAGGCTCAAGGCCTTCTTAGCTTGCGGCGGGATGTCAGACGTGTCGAGGATGTGAACTTCTTGGTGAGCAGGAACTGCGCGTGGTTTCCTGGCGATTTGAGCAAAGATTTTTTGCACAAGAAGTTGGTTGAGAGGGGAGCAGACCGCAATGCGTTTCGAAGTCGCTTGTGGCCCCCTCCGGGAGGTGCTTCTCGGAAACAAGCTAACTTGAGGCAATCATTGATATAATCCGCTTGGTAATTATCTTCGCGCCTAAGCAACCGACACATTATGGTTCCATGTTGGCCGACGGAGGAAATGGTCCTACCAACCGAAAAAAGGTGTTTGCATCGGCTCTGTTATCGCCCCTATACTGAGTGACCTTGTGCTCGCCCGCCATAGCAGGGCTTTAGATGCGGCTTTGAAGGACAGCGCAGTGCTGAAAGTGTTCGGCTACGTCGACGACTTCCTCGTCCTGTACAAGGTGTCTGAGAAAGAGCAGGTGAGCGATGTTGATGGTATCATGAGATTGTTTGCCCAGAACCTTAGTGACTTCGTGCTAACAAAGGAGGTGCCCAGTGATGAGGAACTACAGTTTTTAGATATGAGGTTGTTCCTGAATGCGGAGCACCTTTGTTGGAGTTATGCACCGCGAAGTCAAAAGGGTTTCATGCCATTCACGTCGGCGCACTCGAAGCTTATGAAGCGAGGAGTTGCTACTTCAGCATTACAAAACTCGCTGTCAAGGTCCTGTCATCATCGAATCCAGAGCAGCATTGACGCCCAAACAAGCCGTCTGCGGAAGGCTGGCTATCCTGATTCGCTGCTTTGTGGCGTGGGCTACAAAATCTTGAAAGGACTGAGAAAACCTCCCCGGGAACATGAACCTTCATCCAGAGAGAGGAGGAAGGTAGCCATGATCCCTTACATCCACGGGGTGAGCCACAGGCTTAACAAAATAGTAGGGCGGTCGGGTGTTGATCTCGTGTTTTCTGCTCCTGACAAATTAAGTAGCCTTTGCCGAAGGTAAACAGTGAGAGACCAGCGACGAAAAAATGCGCGAAGAAACATACGAAGCCCTACGTCCAATGCCAGGCGGAGGTTATTTACGAGATACCACTGTCTTGTAAGCGGTTGTACGTGGGACAAACGGGGCGATGCCTCAACGATCGTTTTCGGGAGCATGCGTGCGACGTAAGAAACGCCCCAGGTAGCACACTCGCTACTCACGTTGCCAAATGCCCAGGCTGTTCGCCTCTGTTTGAGAAAAGCCACGTGCTGGCGCGATAGCGCGACCGGATGCGACGTGAGATTAGAGAAGCCTGGGAAATGCATACACGGAAACATGGTTGCGTCAGCGCTCCTTCTGATGCTCTCACGGGGTAATAGATTCGCTTTCTTGTTGATACTACAGGCAAGGCGTGCTAGTTGCTACGATTCTGTTGGAAATTAAGAGTACTGTACTTTTTGAAACTGTTTGTTTTTTTGTATTCTTCAGTTGTTATTTCTTTCTTCACGTGTCACTTTCTTTCGGTATTTACTGCCCGTTCAGTGACAATAAACTCAGTTGTTAGTCAGCGCCCTGTCTCTGTGCCCTTTCTGTAGTCCTGTTTCTAGCGCTGTTTTATACGTCAGTTATGTACCAACTGGCCCGCCTTCAATCTGTGTTGCAGTCATTTGAGGAAGGTTTCAAACTCACGAAACCACAGGATACACCGACTTCGGCACGTACAAAAGTACGACGCAGCAGTTGTCGTAGTTGACTACTTAGGCAGCCTTTGTGACTGCATGGCCCTTCTAGGTGCATGAACAAATAAACTAAAGTTGTAGACATCCTCATGGCAATCCGTCTAGCGGAAATATCGCATAGAAGCGTAAACATATTTTCAAGCTGTCAAATGCCATTAGACTGTTTTCTGCCGGCAGAACACCTAAACGCTTCTGTAAGATACTCCCTTCCAAAATTCAGAAAATTAATAACGTCATCTGGGCGCCCACACGCAAGGGTCTGCAAAAAAACGAGGCACCGACCAAGAGACATGGGAACTCACATACCGTGCTCCTTGCGATCACTACTACCGCGCTCCGCTCCAAGAAAAACGCCAAGAATGTCTTCTCATCCTACGCCTAGGAACACAATTTTTTCCCTGGATACAATGGGTCTCAATGCCGAAGAATCGCAACTCTGTGGAAGCTAAACCGACACAAGTATCTACAAATCTATGTGGGCGAAGATGATTGATGGGGACATCAGCCATTATCTTAACTCTTTTATATTCTCAGAAACGTCCATCGTCCTCTACGCAATCTACCTATGTCCAAGGGTATAATCAGAGGTGAACAACTCAGACGCTACATATTCCACTGCTATGAAGACATAGGAGGCATATTTAACCCGCTCATTACCTCAAGATCAGCGTGAGCTGATAACAGGGCAAGCGAAGGAGTGCATATTCTGGCGGCCTGGACTTCATGTTCCACCCGTGATCTCCCTACCATCCCTTTACCCCCCTTTCCTAAAGCTCAACTATTTCTTCCGTAACAATGATCCTGATACACACACTCCTGTCACCCTTTCTATTCACCAAAAAACATGAATGTTCAGTCCGGCTCAAACATCACAGCATAAACTCATTGAAACACTGACACTGACACCTTCTCGCTAAAATTTACCAACATTCAATCCATAGCCGAAACCTTTTACGCTTACATCTTAAGCCCGAGAAATTGAGAGGGAAACTTCGTCTCTCCTGGGCGACGGTGGACAAAAACCCTCCCTCATAGTCTTTCTTTCTTCGCTGTCCTTCAGTGCTAGTAAAGCATAGGTTGTAAATACAGAAACTACATTTGGAAACGCTCACTGGCAGCTAAAGTAACGCTATCGCGTCTTTCATCTTACGACCCATACGTATATGTCACATGCAACTTTTTTTGTTCCATGATATCTCGTCGCTTCGATTTCCTGTGTCGTTTCTAAACCGGACCAGGGCATTACTTTCTTTAAATTTTTTAGTCAAGCTTGTGGTGCGGTGGACTGGACAGCTTGAAAGTTTTGTGAGGTATTTCATTTTTCACTGAAGGTGTTTGATTTCTTGAGTGAATCAGGAAATAAAACTGGGTCAGATAAATCTCCATAATTTCGTATATATTTGTTTTTACTCACGTTTTAAATATTTTTACATAGCCATTTTGTTCGATGTTAATATTCGCAATATTTTTTATTTCGGACAGACGAAGATAATAGTACAGACGAAGATAACAATAAAGCCAGGGAAAAGGTGATCCCATGAAACTATGAAAAGATTGGAATTTTCCTCGGCGTGGGATGAGTTCTATTTCGTTTTGTCTGATTCTGCTACACATTCAGAAAACCGCAAGCACTTAGCAATCACTTGGAGCACAGCCAGGGCACCACTGCCGCTTTTGGTCTCGGCGACCGTACCGCCGACCCTTCTGTGCTCCAACCTCCGTCAAGGGGAAACAGATCGTCGGAGCACAGCTCCTCGTCGGCTCCGTCCTCTTTCTCACCCTCAACTTCATCCTGTTCTGCACCTCGGCACTCGAGCGAACCAGTACGACTGTCGTAAACTGCAAAGGCTGCCTGTTGCTCTTCGCTTTCAGGCAGGCACAACCGTGTGTTGTAGCGGCTGAAGCGTAGCAACCACGCCATGGACCACGTGGTTCGCGTCGAGCAGATGTCGCTGCGCCGGCCGTTCAACGCAGCTGGTGCACAGATCAGCTCGCATGGCCCCGAAAAGGTGCTACCCTCCACGCAGAAGCCGCTGTCTCTGTTTCCCCGAGGCCTTAAGCTTCTGTGTGGACTGGGACCAGGGCATGCCAAGGATGTGGCGGGGCCCGAGGCGACCGGTTCCGGCACTGTGCTGGCGGCTGCGGCAGAGGCCATGCAGCATCTCGCAATAACGATCACCTACGACACTGCGACGGCTGCCCTCGAGAGGAACGTAGCCGGCCGGGCTCCGATTGTGATCGCCGTTGCTGCAGTGTAGCCTTAGGGCAGGATTACTCAGTGGGTGCGTAAGCCATCATGAGGTGTTCTTATCGGAGGCAGTAGCAAGATTTACACACGTTTACTAACATTCAGAATGAAGTCTTCCTATGTATGGTGAGCCGTGAAAAGAAGCCACAAGAACGTCGACGAGCTCGCTCCAGAAATTCGATGATGCGGCCGCTGATTGGGATGCTGTCGATGTTTTTAGCTTGTCACCACATCGGGCAATTGGCCAGGGCTTCATCATTGTCTATAGTTTGATTACGCGTTATAAAAACACTTTTTTCACGCCAAAAAGGACGTCAAATGAAATTCAGGTACTTCATAAACCGGAATTATGTAGTAGTTAAAGATTTTTCACCAATTCAAGCGACCTGTAGCGGAAAGATAAGGTAGACAAAAAAAAATATCCCTTTTTTGCATACTTAATATCTGTTGCCCTAAAAGATAGGTGGGATAGAAAGCATCACCCCCATATACGCTCAATGAGCTCCTTTAAAATCACCTATCTACTTTGGGGCAAGCGACTGCGGTGGAGAAAAAATCATGTCCATCGACGACGACGACGTTTGAACGAAAAGCTTTCTCGTATTCCGCCCGAACTTTATATGCCTGTACTATTCGTTTCGTAAGAGTTCATCTAGACAAGTATCGTCTACACGTCAAATTATTCTTAATCTATAGGGTGCTAAAATAGACAGGTCTCGGATACGAATTGACGGACAGCTATGAGAGCGAGATTCGCTAGATTGTCTGCTACCTTGTTGTCCCTGGAGACTGTATGCCCTGGGAACCTCATCAATCGTAAATCCTCCGCGTGCCCCGGAACGAAAAAAGTATTGTGCGCTACAGTGGAGAGTATCAGAAGAAGAAGGTAGTGCCGAAATCCCTGACCTGGAATTGTATTGCAACAAATGTATATAAATTGTATATTGTGGAATTGTATGGTGATTACTTTTACATTCGCTACCATACATACAGTGAGACCTATTGGTTAGCATTGAACTCCGTCCTTGTATTTTTCGGCTAGTCCTACCTTGTCGGTTCCTAATTTATTATTATTTGAACTTCTGTCCCACGGATGTTCATCGAGCCCTTCAGACATTTATTTTGGAATTAATCAGTACACCCATTCAGTAAAATGCATCACTGCAATCTTTTCCGGGTACGTTACAGTGGCCCCTTCACTTTGGTTTATATATGGTTGATATTTCTGGCCGCTGTATTTTTTGCTTCTCATTATTATCAACATTTCTTTCCCTCGCTACGATTTTCGCTAGTTTAGTTCTCAACCTTGCAACATGAAACCCCAGTGCCACTTAATAAATTCTTCACAGTGGGTACGCGCAAGCGTTATCTTCGCTCCAACCAGTTGCTGTACCCAATAGACCCAGCCTCACACCTCCGTTTGAATGTGGAGCTGTCACGAAATGTAAGAGCTGTTTCGTCAAATGTGGCTCGTTGTGGCTTATACAAAGACGTTTCTGTTCCAAAGTTACTGTGCAAACTAACTTTCCTGCGCATGCGTAGCTCCCGAGGCAGCTATTTCCCACGTAATGTTAGAGTACCCATTATATTCACGACAAAGACGTGAATTTTACAACAAACTGTCATTAGATAACCGTGTTTTGATGTGTTTAGCCTCTTTACTAGCACCATGGCTTGGTGCGGGTCTTCAAAATAAGGTTGTTCATGCCTTGAATGTGTTTTTCTACCTCGGCAGGAATCGCGTCAAGGTATTAGGTGGCGTATTAGTTTTTTACCAGAGATGGCGAAATTACTTCTAAAGAGTAATTAAATTACATTACTCATTACTTAACTAGCATTTTCTAAATTTTATTGAATTACATTAGAAACTACAAGTGGCTGAAAGTAATGACATCACATTTCTATTACATTTCAAAGTAACGAACTTACTTTTAAATTACTTTGAAACGCATGAAAAGGGAACGAAGAGGCACGAGAAAGCGGACAAAACTGTCATCGAAACGTCGTTTTCTACACATTGGTAGAGTTCCAATGCCCAGAGGCTATCTGGGGATTGGAACTCTACTTGTTCAACTTTTATTAAATAACTTTTTATGCCGTAAGAGAAGCGGAAAGGCTATACCGAAATCAAAAGGAACTGGGAAAGTAATGAGTGATTTCCATGAAATTACTGGCCTGGAGTAATTTATTACATTAACAAATTACCAACACTCAAAAGTAATTCATTACATTCCTCGTTACAGCAGAAAGTAATTTTATTACTGTAATTTCATTACTGCCAAGTCAGTTTTTTACCGTGCATGTATAAACGAAAACCCAGGAGGACATTTTATAGACAACTATTAGAACTCACGAAAATTGTCGTGAACACTTTATTTGTATAGCCGGGTATATGACCCTTTATTGGTGAAATGGAGTAGGCTGACGCACATTCGCTTCCAATCTCTCCAATCAATGAACATGTTAAACCACCACCAGCCAACGGAAGCGGCGGCGGAATCACCAGTGCTATCACCGTTATTGTTGCACCACGTCGGAGGAAGCCTGTCAACTGCATTTCTGGCAGCGCCATCTGCCGCAAAGCATAAATTCTGCAAACTGAAGCAGAGTTAATAGGATAAGTTTAGGGAGCGCGATTACCGCAGAAACCAACAGAACGTAGCAGCTCACTGTGATCTTTTTCGAAGCAGTACCGATGAAGATACTTTGATGAGATGGCAGAGACATAGCGGTGGTGACAGTAACTGATGCCGCAGAGCCTTGGCGTTAAGGTACTGGAATCGGTACAGCACCTCCGCTGTAACTGAACGGGAAAATCGGGACGATTGGTGCTACTCCAGTTTAGTTACTAAAGCGACAAGAAAAGATGGCGGGTAGGAGCCTAAACCCTGCCGTGGTTCCAAAGTAGCTAAGACACCGTGCTGCTCAGCTCCAAAACGTGTATTCGAGAGACAGCCCAGCCATGGAGTTTTTCAATATCACCTAGAGCCCAAAGTGTCGCTTCGATCGCACGCCACCGTGGGAATTGTGGGTACTATGGGAATCGGATTGGCAGCAAGTGCCTAGTAGAAAGGGCTATGGATTAGGCTTCTCGGCTCTGAAGTGTTGTTAATTCTGTTTTCGGTATGCTTTTCCGTTTTCGGGATGCCTTTTTTTGGCATTCAATGGCTATCACAGATATGTCTAAACAACAGCGTGTTTAGCACTTCACGCATGCACCCGCGTAAGCGGCGAGTTTCTTAAGATGGAGGGGCGACCACATGCAGGGACGGCCACAAGCCACCCGGAAAACGTTACGCAAAAGCTAAAACAGCAGGGTGTAATGGGTGGAGCGACAACGGAAAAAAATTAATACACTGACGACAATGTCCTTGGTCGTCGTCGCCGGTCGGTCGTCGCTACAGTTCACTGTATCATCACTGACGTGCTGCTTCTGGACGGCAAAAAGCGAGTGAGGGTCCAAGCGGCCTGTGATACCGCTTCATACTGCTTGCCGCCACCGCCCACACTACAGCCACTAAATTAAGCTACGCTAGCCCACACTATCCCTTTTCTGCACACATTCAGTCACGAGTTTCGCGTCGCTCGCCGCCGTCTCTGCGTTTAGTTAGCCCTTGAAGCATTCCCTGCCTTGGCCAGGAGCAATGAGGCGACATAAATAGCTACTCGACAAGCAAGTATTTATTTGCCATTTAAAGCATTCTTGCAATTTCATAATGCTTTTCTCGCGTGCTTGAAGACTTACTTTCGGTAATAGGCCTAGCCTCTATGTTTATTTATATCTGATTGGACAAAACAAATAAATACGACGCGATTGCATCATTCTTGCATCTCTATGTTGCATCTGCTTCGCTTGCCAAAGCGCGTATCATACCAAAATTACAATGTATTGAGAGGAAGCAAGACCACAGTTTAGGACAATCTAAATAATTCTTTTCCGCTAAATACTAAAAAAATCAAGGAAAACCTCACCCCGTTTGGAGATTGTAATAATTGAAAAATATATCCGGGACGGCCCGCTGTATTTGACGGCGTGAGCCAAAGGCAAGACTTCTGCTATTTTTTCCTTTGTAACCCCCAAATTTGTCTTGCAACATAAGACTTCTAACACAGTGTCTTATACAAAATAAAATTTGTTAACAGCGCCAGTTTGGGCAGCATTTTTTTAAACAAAACCTCCATTTGCGTAGCCACAAAGGCGTTGCCGGCCATGCCACGCATAACTTACGCCCGAACTATGCACTCTGACGGCACCCAAGGAGGTGTAGAGCGGTTTCGCAGAATCACGTTGCCGCTAGCGCCAGATTCCACTGTAGGTGAGCTAGTGAGAAACTCAATGCGCCGAGATTCCCCGTCACACGTTTGCCAAGCTAAGCATACCCACTTAATAGGATCGGCCAAGATTGGCGAAACAACCAAAAAAACTCCAGCGTTCGCCGTCATCGTGGCAACACTTGCTCGGAACTTTTAAGACACCGTCATAACGCACGCCCCTCCAAGATCATGTCTAATGATTATCACTTCCGAAAAATGAAAAAAAGCTCACGCTAATAGCACCAATGATTGGATTGAAGGTTGTTGCGGCAGCGAAGAAGCAAATCGGCTGCGCTCCTGGACTTAAGGTTCGGTGATGGCCGTAAAGATTGCGTACAGCTTCGCTACCATCAACTCTTACGCGTTCCTGTGACCTCCCTTCATTTTCATGTTTCTATAATGCTCTCTTTACGGACTCCATGTGTTTTTCTTACATGATTTTCCCGCGCACCATCCGTTATTCCGGTGATAAATTAACCAAGAAAAGGAAACTTTTTTTTCTCAAGCAAAAGCACAAGGAAAATATTTCATCATCTTAACGCATGCCGATAGATGGTATTTGGAGAATGTTTCGTGCCGGATATATTCATCAATTTAATTTTTTTTTAGAGCGTTCGTCTGTCTTGAAGATGCGAAGCGATCAAGGATTCTTCGTAATATATTATTATTCTACGTGTACACCATAACAATGCATTTTACACCTTAGTGGCTCACTTCCAGAGTTTTCGTCATTCATTTGATAAAGGCCATTCATTTTACGGATCTGTGGACCTCAAGGGGTCGTAATTGCCATGTAAAACAAAAAGGTTGCCATCAGCTTCCGACAGCATAGTCACCGATAGAAATCTCGCAACGATTTTGTTTGTCTATTTCTATACAATTTTTCTTCTGTGCTAGACAATAGCTGCAATGTTGGCAGCGTCTGTCTGAAGCAGAAACTGCAGGGTAGTGTACAGAGGGAAAGAAAACACCGCGAACGAGGTGCGGGCCGAGCAGTGTATCGGCGTGTGGCTATCTGGCGAGTGGATCGACCATACAGACAGCGACCCTCGCCTCAGGGTGTCGGCCAACCGAATGATCCGCCGGTCATCTTAGTGTAACTCCGCCTGCTACTTTCCAGAATATGCGCTACAGAGATGAGCCAGACGAGCTTCTGAGGTGCCGGCGGAAACTCCTGGGACTTGAGGGTCGCCAATGACGAGGAGGACGTTTGGCCACTGTGTACGCTTCGGTCCTCCTTTGGAATTGAATGGTACGATGCTTGCTCAACCTGAGCGACGCTGATTGGTTTATCCCTCTCATGATGCAGCTTACAACATGGCAGAAACAAGACATGCCGATTCCTAAAGTAACGCGAATGCAGGACCAATAATTACGTCGGAAGCCAATGCATGTTGTTGCGGGGCGCTGTAACCAGATGTTGAGGGCAACTCTGAAAAACCAAATGAACTACGTTACCACACACGTGCCTGTTGCAAATATAACTATAATTCCCCCTAGTAAAAGAAAACAACACTGTAACTGCCGCACATCCGTACGCAAAGCGGCTTGCACGCTTGCCCCCGTACTTCATTACCCTGTGTGACGCCCCAGAAAAGCAGCCATCTCACGTCTTCATTGTACATGGCCTTAACATTACTGCTGCGATATTTTACGTTGCGTCTTGTAAATTCGTGTAGCCAGGTGCACGCTAAAAGGGGTACGAAGGGCCATGTCTGCCCTTTAGCTTTATTCCAACGCACCCGCACTATCGGGGTTTAGAGAGGACGGTTATGGTTACACACGTTTTTGACAATTATTGCGAACGAGTGCCCCTGATCTCACTTTAAAAGAACTACTATATATTTCCTACCTTTACCACCTGAAAGCCGGGGACCAAGGGAAGGCTGTTATTAGAAGTATGTGCCAGCTTCGGTTTCGTTTTTTCAACCACGGCGATGCTTTGTATCTTTGGAACCTGACGTTCAAAGGCCATCTTTCATGTATCGAGAATAGGTATACCTGTTCTCGATAGGGTGTGTCGGAATGACTATATCTGAAGGTGGGTATTACCTCAAATGCAATTAATATAAATTGTTCAGTTATCCGCGGTTACTGATCTTCATAAACAGGAAGCTATTTTCGAGGGGAAAAAGCGATTCCCTGCTTTTGAGCGGCTCGCGTCAGTCGCAGGTGTCGCGTAGAACGTTTTGGGAATAAAAAGAAACCTTAAAGCAACTTTTTACTTCCCATCTAGTAATAAATTTTTTAAACAAAAATGCATGAAGAAGTGTATTTTTTATTCGTCGTAATTTAAATCTATCCTTAATTAAGTACGGGGTGGCGCAACGGTGAAAGCTGCGCAAAGGTGAAACCAATACGCCTTCACCCGTATTGGTTTCGTTGCTTCTCGCAAGTGAAGTAACTCGCCTCCACAAGTTACTAGGAAAGTTATTATTCTTTGTTAGACGACTGAGCTCATTACTTTATTTTCGACACTGGCTTCCCGTGTGATATTCAGGGGAGAGCTGTGTGCAGTATTTTGGGACGGCTAACAAGCATGCATATATTTCTTGCTATACTAGGAGAAAATATTAGGCCTTGTGCACCTGCTAGTGACGAAGGAGTGCGTACGGCTCGCGCCAGGCTGGGCGTTGTGCTGGGCACCACATTTCACGAACGTAAAATATGACCTGCAAGCTCTGAAATGGCGCACACGCTCATTGTACACAGTTTCGTGGAGGCCGTGCTTTGGTGGCGACTAAGTGATTTTGAGTATCAAATTGCTGTTTCCAGTTCAGCGACCATTGCATTTTCCTTTCTCTTCGCTAGCCCAGTGATCATAGTGCACGCCATGTTCGCTGCACTCGCTCGCTTTGGGAGGCTTGCAGGCTAGTGTTTCTGCACGTCGCGATGGCGTTCGTACGCAACGGTGGCCGGTAGAGTGGAAGCGGATTTGTGTGGAGACAGGTGGCGGGTGGGACATTGCTCGTATTGCCTTCGTTCGTGTTGAGGGGCAAATACAAGGGAGTTTTAGCACAGCGGATAGCGTACGCTACGTTACTGTGGGGGGCTACGTTACTGACAGCGGGTGCCGCGCTTTTTCTTGGGTCTTTTCTTCCCCCATCCCCAAATCTCAGCAGAGAAGCATGTAGGCGACTGTAAACGCCTGCAAACCTCTCTGCTTCTTTGATAAAGACGCTGGCTCCGCGAACACACTGGGCAGGTACGCGTTCGTTCACGTGAGCGCATGCACACTAGAGTCCGGCTACAGGCCGACCCTGGCGTAGCGTTTGCCACTATGCTAAAACTCTCTGCTATTTGCTGGCATGGTGATGTGGTTGCTGCCGAGTAAAAACACGCTCACACGTGCTCGATCCACCACCTGTGGCCGCTGGCGGGTTTGTTTTCCCGGAGCTGCATTGCCCCTCCATCAACAACTGCGCTTCACACAGTCACGCCTAACCATAGCGTCATATTGCGGCGCACACATTATCGAGTAGGAAGGCGCGCTCTTTGCGCGATTTACTGCTGCTGCTTTGTTAGAACGGTAGTTTGGGCTAGTTGGTGCATACTAATTCAAATTCGAAACGCAAGCCGCGTAATAAACCAACCGGTTGCTAGTCAGCGCCGTGTGTCATTGTTTCTTGTCCCGTTTTTTGTTCCGCTGTTAGAATTTAAGTTATCTTCTGCTGTCCCAGGCCACCCGTTCTCCAAAAGCTTGCGATGTGTCACAGCTGGTTCGTGGCAAAACATTGTATCAGTTGCTTCACATGCATGGATCGGAAGCTCTTGGACGACAGAGAAGGAAAACAACAGCCATGTTGTGCGTGTGTTCTGCGGTTTCCGGTTTGCCTTTGCTCGCTGCAGGATCCCCAGTGTGATGTACGCAAGTTTGTATTCTCGTGCGCATTTAGGGTTTATGGCAGCGTCGCCGTACTTTGTTAAAAAAACAACCCCAGGAAGAAACCAACGCGGCACAAAAACTAGCAGCTGAAAATTTCGCAGCAACACCTTGGCGCGCCAAAGAACAGTGAATTTGGCCAACGTTAAAGATAAGTAACGTTGCTTTTGGCTGTTTCGGGTTGCAGCTGCGCGCCGTCCCTCCTCTCCTTACGCTTTCTCCAACCTCTTCGATTCATCTCCCCGGCCTGCACACACGCGCTCAATCGTACGCCACTTCGGCGCCAAAGTAGTATAATGAGTAATTTATTCTAGAAAAAAGAAAAAGCTGCAGTGATATTATTGCGCTCTATATATCCTCCATTATAACGATTTAACTCGGGGTGATAGGGAAAGGGAACATAGGAGAGAGGACAGTGTGGAGAGAGAAAGGAGAAAGTGGGGAAGTGTGTGTAGTTGGTGCGGGCAGGGCGGCGACAGAAGCTCTGCAGAAATGGCCACGTCCTCTCCTTCCAGGCAGAGAGCACCGGCTGCGGAAGCAGCAGCACTACAGCCCACGGCTTGAGAGAGGAAATGGCGTCGCCTGCCTGTCGCGACACTTAGCGCTGAAGGCAGACAAAAAAAGAAAACACATCGGGAACCATTCCACTTTGTGAAAATAAATGGCGAGCGAAGTACAGGGGACAGACAATTTTTAAGAAATTTACCAAGTCTTGAAGGAAGTCGTGATATAGCTAGCCGATGCTCGACGCCATTCTAACTCGGTAGATTCTCTGGTGTTAGATGCTCTGGAGTCGCATGTAGACGCACCTTTTATGCGGTACGGCACCTGTAAAGCGACACTAAAGCATATTTGTCCAACCTCTGCTTATGTTTGAATCGCATAGATGGGCTCAATTGAACATACCGCTGACAATTTTTCCAGTAGCTAAAGCAGTATTTAATACTTAAAGCCGCAAAACCGCAAGAAATACCATTCGAAGACTTCGGCGGCCCCAAAAACTACAGCAGTGAGGAAAATAACTCAGGCATTTCTTGCGATGACATTGGACGATTACAGTTCATGCAAACCCATCTGCGGCAGCGTCTATGTTAATTTTTAAGGAAGAGCTTTCGTTCTCTTTTAAAAGGGCATATTTGTGGGAATGTAGTTCTTAAGGTTTCTTTGGAGGGGTGTCCACACGAGTTTCGGTTTCGGTTCCCTGCACAACATGCTTGGTGTCCGATTACACTCGGTCGCGCGATCTGGATACCTAAGAAATGGACATATCGCGTTTTTTCCATGTTGTTGGCGGGAGAATGGACGGATAACAAAACCAACCCCACTAAAGCTGACCAAGTATTGTATCTTTCAGCCGCAAAGGACGAGCCGAGGCGTACGCCGCGGCTGAACATCCAGCGCGGCATCGGGCATGCTCAACTGGGAGGCATTTCTCCTGCACTTTCGGGGGTCACCTATAGTTCCTCTCTATGCTATCCACTGGGTTATAAGAGGCGCGTTGACAAAGGGACAGCAGTCCGCCGGTTAGGAAAACAAAGAACCCCGCCCGGGATTCGAACTTACCCAGTGATAAGCTACTCGCGTAACTCTTTCATTCTCCATACGACTGAGCTGCGGGAAGATGCAAGGCAGATAAAAAATAACGAGTATATTTCCCGGAGGCCTACTCCTTCATGTTGTACATTGCCGTTGAATTGTTAGGATTGTTGCTTTTTAGATGCGTCGGTCGCACAAGCATATGCAGTCAACAACTCCAGTGAGCGAAGTCAGCGAAACGTCATATGCCAAGTACCGCGTATGCGCAGCCTAGATTTTTTACTTTATTGACTTTACTAAATTTAGTGCGGCCGACAACAAACAAAATTAAGCCACATAATTTCGGGCACAAACCCCGTCGTAGCTCAGTTTTCCCTGCGCGATGGAATTGCGACGACCTGTCGGCGGCCGGCCGACCATTTTGTGGGCCCTGTGGCGGGCGTGCCGGCGAGCCGCGCCGTCGGCGCAGTTAAGCCTATCCGTAAGAGCACGCGTCAAGATTTAAGAAAAAGTCACACCAGTGTGCCTTTATTTTTAAACATCCTGCACACTAGGAAATCGCTCCCAATTACGGCGACACAAGAGAAGAGAACATCAAAAGAGAGGACGTATTTATTGCCGGGCTCGTATGGCAGAATTAGTTTCTGTCCCGGGACGCCCCCTTCGGGCGCAGCCACTCATAAGTAATCAAGAATGCGCTCAGACAACCGCACACGGAAGCGAGCAATGGAGGAAACACGCACACAGGAACACATTGTGCTCTGGAACTCCTCGCAATTCAAAGACCCGTGGGCAGACGCGTAGCCAGGATTTTTTTTCGGTGGAGGGGGCTAAAGTTGTTTTCAAGTCCCCCCCCCCCCCCCTACAGAGAAAAACCTAGGTACTTTGCAGGCGTCCTTAAAGGCTATGAAGACAAAATACATGTTTGGTTCATTAAACAGGCTGAATTTTCCCGATAACAATGATACCAATCTTATCGCAAACTCCAAAGAATAATCGAGATATCAAATAAACAATGAAGCAGCGGCCACTCCCCACCCACTTTCCGGCAATTTCTCTATGACATCACAGGATCTTTTTACGATTGGCGTCTAACGACCTAAGACACAGCCAATCAACATGGCTGCGCGATTGTAGAGAGCATCTACTTCCATTGATGCTATCATTTCAGTTGTTACGGCAGTTAACACACTCATAAACATGTTTTAGTGCTGGCCTGTACTACATCACTCCGGCCCATAGTACGTCGCTGCAGCACGAAAATTTAAAATTTTTGATATTTGTTGCATTGCTCTGGGTAAAAAATGTCTTCTGGGGTTGGAATGTAGCTGAGTGAGTTACCAAAGGCTAGTTGTTTCAAATTTAACAACGTTGTATTTTGTCTTCAAAGGGGCTTAAGGTCTCCATTGGTATTGATTATGATGGTATTTAGCGCCAGATGAAGTTGTAAACTGGGAAAAAATCCGCAGATCGCGTGGTTAAAATCTGCGCCCATGATACGGTACGTATACTGCACGCACGGGCACCTAGTGCAGGCATTGCATTAAATGAACATAATTTCAAGTGATTACTTGTTTATTTCAACGTGTGTAGTATGGTGAGTATGACATTCGCAATAAAAGGGCGTAAGAATGAGATTTTTTCATGCAGTTACTGTTGTCCAATAAACAGAATTTTTTTTTACTGATAAGCGTTCTACGCCCGATCTCGTGCTGTGGAAAGGGGCAACAAAGGTTGCGATCGCGGGCACACCATGCGACAGCCGCTACCTCACTTGGAGTTGCGTGCCTGTAGATGAAGCAAACTACTAAAACTGCAGCGAGAACAAATATATTGCTACGTAACACCCGGAACATTTCACATAGCATTGGACTGGACCACCAGGTGGTCAATCCATCGTACAATTCACCTATGGGTATGTGCCTCATCAGTGGGCGCGTACAGCAAGCCGAGAGACGAAGAAGAGATCGAGCAGAAACGGACTGGCAAGAGCGGCATTGGATTCCTTGCACAAGAAGTTCCGGGCACCGTGTCATGACGTCATTTTACGGAGCCTCCGCCTTCTTGACCCGCCGGTTGCTCTTGGTCGGTCCCTCGGCGGCGGCAACCGGTGGCGTGGCCCAGCGGACAGCGCGTCGGGTTCTCTCGGCGGCGGCAGAGGCGGTCTTGCCCAGCGGAGTAGCCCCTGCATTGCGGCCCTCCTGTGGCTTTGGGAGGTCTTTCACGTTCGGGGTCGTCTTCGGCTCGGAATCGTCGGCTGAATCGAACGCCTTGTCCTTCGCCGGCGGCTTAGCGGTCGTGCCGGGCTCCTTCGACTTCAGAGCGTCCCCCGCGCTCGGGTCCTTGGGCGCGGGCAGGTTTTCCAGGCGCTTCAGCTGGGCACGGTGTTTCGGGACCACCGCCGACCTCTTCTTGCGCGTCTCAAGCTGCCGGTGGTCCTGGATCTGCTTCTCGAAGCGCCGCTCCTGCGACCGCGTACAGGGAGGCGAGTATGCCGTCGCAGGCTTAGCCCCGGGGGCTCCGCGGACGCCCGACTTGCCGTCCACGTTTTCGGCCCCCGACGACAACGTGGCGGCAGCCACGTCGGCCTTGGACTTCGGAGCCTCCGCCTTCTTGACCCGCCGGTTGCTCTTGGTCGGTCCCTCGGCGGCGGCAACCGGCGGCGTGCCCCAGCGGACAGCGCGTCGGGTTCTCTCGGCGGCGGCAGCGGCGGTCTTGCCCAGCGGAGCAACCCCTGCAGTGCGGCCCTCCTGTGGCTTTGGGAGGTCTTTCACGTTCGGGGTCGTCTTCGTCTCGGGGTCGTCGGGTGAATCGCCCGCCTTGTCCTTCGCCGGCGGCTTAGCGGTCTTGCCGGGCTCCTTCGACTTCAGAGCGTCCCCCGCCCCGCGCTCGGGTCCTTGGGCGCGGGCAGGTTTTCCAGGCCCTTCAGCTGGGCACGGTGTTTCGGGACCACCGCCGACCTCTTCTTGGGCGTCTCAAGCTGCCGGTGGTCCTGGATCTGCTTCTCGAATCGCCGCTTCTGCGACCGCGTACAGGGAGGCGAGTATGCCGTCGCAGGCTTAGCCCCGGGGGCTCCGCGGACGCCCGACTTGCCGTCCACGTTTTCGGCCCCCGACGACGACGTGGCGGCAGCCACGTCGGCCTTGGACTTCGTGGCTGGGTCTTTCTTCATCCTGCCGAGTCGACGGCTGCCTGGGGACGTCTGGACTGTGGGGAACGGCTTCCAGGCGAACGGCTTGTCGGTGCTCGCGGGCACCGTAACAATATTTTTAACTCTTCATGCAGTGTAACTGTTCACGTTTTTCACGGGCAGCGGTAACTCTTCATGTACTTAACGCTGTCCCGAAGCGCTTTGAGCAACCTTCGTCAACTTTGTGCATCATAGGATATTTAGGCGTTTATATGAGGAAAATTTACGTTTTCCCTCGGTTAAGTTACCTACCCGCTTCATAGCTGGCGCTCCTTTCAACAACAAAATCAAATGCACATATAGCATGAGAAATAAAGGGTGACGTGTCCTTTTCCTGGTGTCGCTGTTGTGTCAACAAAACTGTACAAAATGCGAAGAGGCCATCAGCAATGCCCTCATTTGAAACCGACCATGCCAAGCGTTCCGGAGGAAGACCGACTGGGCATGATCCACCACTTCCAAGAAGGTATTAGCACAGAACAGGGAGGATTTTAGAGAAGCAAAGGTCTGGCTTTGCCTGTATTGCGAGAAAAAGCGTAGTGGCGGCTTCGTGAACTGCCGAGGACGCCCGCTTGATGGCGCTGTAAATGCGGCTTTGTAAACATGGCGGATGCTTTTTGCACAGGCCGGTTGAGCTCTAATAACATGGCTGCCCTCGCACGGTGGCCGCCGGCTCGCTGCTCCACGGCCGGACTCGACTCTCCTCCTCCCGCGCGCGAAAGGAGCGTCGAGTCCAGCCGTGGCTGCTCCTGCTGGTTCCTGGCTGGCACGCTGGCCGCGTGTTTACTTGCGCCGCGCTAGTGAAGTGATGTTACGCCTGGTGACCAGATGGCCTCGACTGGCACAGACCACAGTGAGCAGCAAATGAGAACAAATCGTTTATTGACATCCGCAAGTTTACAGAGGCCAGGACATCATTTCATTTCGATCGCTGCAATGGTACATCGCTTTCGTGACAACGTTTTTTTGCCATAACAACTCGTTCACTTGCGCTAAGATTTCTAAAGAAGGGCACAAATGAGGTATTGACAGCGACAACGGTTTCGTTTGCACCGTCTTTCTAGCGGAGTGCATAACACTCACCTTCTGTTGGAAGAATCAAATATTCTGGCCTCGACAGCTGTCTTCTGATGCGGAATTTGCCACATTTGTCACTCCACGAGCACTCAATTCCCGTGTTTTGCCAGTCCTCCCAACAACTAGAAACGGTGGGCCGTTGCAGCGGTTTCAATTTGAATTGACGGCTTTCTGGTTGCGAATTCAAAAACGAGGTGGTGCACCAGTCCTCTGTTCGTAAAAAGTTGCGTACATTTTTTCTCAACGGATGATTGATGCGGAACTTGTTAATAATATTTTTAAACAACACATTGTAAGCGAACTGTGTTGGCTCTCTGAGTCACGGAATGAATGTTTTGTGTTCTCTACCAAAAGTAACCTTTCGGTTGCGCCGTCAGGTGGACTTGATGGTCGAAAACTGCGCTGTAGGTTGGTCACGTGGGGCGTCGATTTTTACGCCGCCTGTAGGGAAACCAGGGAAAGTCCAAGCTTGAGAGGCGTGGTATTAGGCAGCGCGACATTGCGAAAGCCACAGGACGTGCACTATGCACCGTGAATCGCATCCTGCAAGCGTTCCGCGATGGCGGCCAGATCGAGAATCGTCCCCGAGGACGCAGACCACGGGCTACCACAAGTGAGCAAGACATGATAATCGCGGCCGCCGCGGCAGTAAAGCCGTCCCTGACGTCTAAACATATCAAGTGAGAGCTCGACGTTTCGGCAAGCACGAAAACTGTTCGACGATGCTTACGTGATGTGCGTCTACGAAATGTTGTCCCTGCTAGGAAGCCAAGCTATCCGAAGCGAACAAGCTTGCGAGACTGCTTTTCGCAGAAGTCCACGCAACCTGGACGGCGGAAGATTGTAGCTGTGTTCTCTTCACCGACGAATCCACATTTTGAAGCCGTTGGGACCAGCGCCAGCGCATTTGGAGTGCCGTGAACACCAGGTATGAGTGATGCAAATGTTTTTCCTTTTCTTTTAAAACCAAATAGTAATAGAGTACACAGCGATAGTGCGAATATAATTAAAAGATAGACCAGGCAAACGAGCCCACGACAAGCTTTCGTGTTGCTTGCATGTTCGTTTACGTGAAGGTTTGTTGCCACTCACCACGCTTTTTGTAGTGCAGTTATTTCATATCTTTGTTCGGCGTAGCCTTCGCCAGCAGTCACAACTATTGCGCTCCCAAGCTTGGGCGCCAAGTTTCTTTTGTGACTCACAATAGGAAAAACGACGGCGGAGCATATGAAGTCATTTAGCTACCTACAGCACTGCCTTTCCTGGAGAGAAATTATGCGTCGGGTGCATCTGTCGACAATGGCCCAGAGATAAACAAAGGTCCGAACGATTTCGGCACTAACCTACTGCGATTTCTTTGCTCAAATTCGAGTCATGCAACTGCAGTAGATTTCAAGTAGCGGTCGGTGCGCCGTTAGCGTGTGGGGCGCGATTTCAAGCCATGGCCTCGGTGCGTAAGTTCGTATCGAGGGCCGCTTCAACGCGGCTGCCTACGAGGACATCGTTGACAGCGTGGTGATACCCTACGCCCTCGATGGTCCATTCGCGGATGGATTGTATTATCTGCAGCACTACCGAATCCCGATACACATGGCTCGGTCAGTAAAACACCTACTGGACGAGCGAGGCGTGATGGTGATCGAGTGGCCACCGCAGGGGGCGGACATGAATATAATTGAAAACGTGTGGGGAGCAATGAAGAAGTCCCTTAGCAGCCGAGAGCTACAGAGCGGCTCGCGTGACGCGTTGTGGCAAGCTGTAGAAGAGCAGTGGCAGCGCCTCCGGGCTACTGACTTCGCGGCGCGCCTTTTCGAGAGCATTCCTCGACGTGTGGTGGCTGTTGTGTCTGCCAAGGGGGACTTCACAAGTATTGAAGTGTCTCAAAAAGGCTCCCGCCGCTGCCTTTGTTTTCCAGGGGATGCTGCCTATCCAGGCGACTGTTTGCCATGACACTTGCATTTTTACCATTTTTTTGGACTAATGCAACAGCTAATTGGAAGTTTTCGGGTTGACGTTCTTCGTCATCTAATTTGTTTTTGTTGTTGTTGGCACAAAGCATTTGCTTCGATATGATGCCTCGGCACTGTGCGGCTGCTACCCGGCCGAAATAAACAGAGTTACGACGTCGTTGCCAATGGGCTAATTATTTTCTTTTGGTCTTGTGGCATGCATGCGACGCCTCAGGATCAACTCCTCACTGCACTAAACATGGCTTTGGGCCAGTCCCAATGGTCGTCGTTTGTTCGAGTCACTGCGCCACGCACGCGTAGCTATGTGACGCTGGCAAAGGCGGGGAGCGGCTGATCGTAGGCGCCGAGGTTGAGAAACCGCAGTTGCCTACTATCATGCGCCGCCTTGCTAACAGCTCAGCTTCCGGCGCTCTTGCGGCGCGGCGACAAAGCAAGCATGCGAGCGAGCAGAGGGCAAGATATCGGAGTAGACACGCAGCCTCGCTCCCTTCATCTCAACTGCGCATGTCCGTGAGTTTTCCAAGACCGCTGCCAGGTGACGGCACCGGTATCTTCGGCCATGCGCTCCGCGGTTCGCATTGGAATTGTCCATGACTGTACATAGTCTTTTGTACATAACTGTACACATGCAATTTTCATACCGCGCTTTGCGCTAGGGGGGAACCATGTAGTGGCGCGCACCTCATTTCTAGCAGCGCCACTATCGTCTGCACGATCGCATCATCATCAGAAGCGGTGCTTGCCCGGCTGCGTCAGCAGTTCCACGCGCCACGAGAATCGAACTCGACCGAGCGCCTGGGCGGCCGCATGACTACGTCACTCTCGAAGTTCCGATCGGGGCTTGCACACCCGAATAAATGTAGGAGAGCCACAGTGCATCACCGAGTTCACGGCTTCCTTTCCTACAAGCTCAATAGGCTGTTCCTAGCTTCGGTTTAACGGGATCGCATTTGCGTTTGATGGAGTCTTATGAAAGCCAGGCAGCGTTCCACGATGTTGATAGACTTCTATGCAGCGATGAAGGAAGCTGGGCCGCTCGCACCACCAGTCGCTACCGCAACCTGCAAAGCTGCAATACATCGCTTTTGCAACGCCTTGTGGAGCTTTGGATACACTGTGTAAATGTGTCACTAAAGCATAGTAATCCACAATGGAGTACGAATGAGTATACAAAACATCCTGTACACACTCTCTTAGCTTCTTTTAAAGCAAAGCTTTACTAACATATCCGAGCCGAGTTACGTAGTCGCCAGCAATTTGGCCTTCACATGAACGCAGCGGCACCGTAGCCTTCGCAACGCATAATGTGACTCGCCGCACCGAGATCCGCCGCCGCCGCTTGCGCCAGCTGCTCAACGTCTGCAAACCCCATCTACAAAGACCATTAATATAGTGTCCTTTACACTAGGGTGTGGGCCCCCTGGCCAACATACTTGGAGGTGTACACGTGAAAATCGGCCGGTGAAAAGAATGTGTATGCACTGGCTGATAAGTAAGACTTTTTCTTTTACATTATTTTCAAGAATTTCTAACATTTCGAGTTGACAACGAAAGAGTCAGTTGTGGGGGTGGCAATGCCCTCCACAGGTGGTACAATGTAACAACCCGCGCTAAATTGTGTCAAATACTCTTTGAAGCAACAGGTGCTATAAAAGAAGCTGACCTGACAACACGCTAAATTGTCACTTCTTCGTCAAATGAGTGTTCGGAAACGGAGGTGGTGGTGCATTCCCCGTCCATACTCTCCAAGCACTGTCTCTCCGCAAGCGATAGTCATGTTGTCTGGTATATGCCCTGTATCTGCCTGGCAATAAAGCCTCACTATGGATTGCCGGAGCCTGTCCACCGCATGTAAGTACCCGAACCCGTGCGTGAGTCTTCAGATTCCGCAGGGCTAGTGTACGGCGCGTAGCACTTTCTCTAGCGAAGCTAGCAGGGGTCCTCTGCTATCCCGTACGTTAGCCCACAGTTGGCAAGCCCACAGTTGGCAAGTGTACACCATGTAATATAAGGTTGAGAGCTCTCCACAGTGAGGACAAGTGGGTGTATACCAGTGTTGTACACGTTCCTCCAAAATAGGAACTAAAGCTCGTTCCTCGTTCCTTGCCAATTTTGAAACGAGTTCCCGTTACAAGTTCCTTTATTGCGAACGGAACGCGTTTCAGTTTCACATCGAAAATTGGAACGTGTCGTTGCATTAAAGTTACAATTAGGTTTTTAAATTAAAATATAGTGTCGGATAATCCTGCGTCGAAATTAAGTGAGACATTTAAAACTCACATCGAACTACGTATATTATACGAATATTAACACCACCGGCCGCAGATTATCTGGAGATAAAGATAATCAAAAGAAACGCTCCTAGGCGAATTTTTTCAGGGAGCACCGGACAAACTCCAGACGGCTCGATGACATTTCGGTGCAGGATATTTCGGTGCGGAAATTTCGGTGTACGGACATTTCGGTGTACGGACATTTCACCGACCAAATTATCCGGTGCTTGCCTGTTTGCGACAGCCGTTATATTTTTATTTCCGCTTAACGTAGGTTATGGACAACAATCTGGAGCAGTGAATTTATTTGTTTGATTGATGCATGTTTGATCCTTGCCAGGTATTTTTAGAAAGTCTACATTTATATATTTTTCTTTTAATACCTTTTCCTGGGGACACCTGTTATGCAGCCGAGTGAGTTCTTTAGAACACGTTTTTTTTTCATTTATGACAGGTTATTAATTTATATTCGCTCTTTTTTAGCTAAGACTTCAGGCTTACGATGGTATACCACCTCTTTTGTATTTTTTTTTAATTACACACCCTCAAATTACATAATTACATGCACACTCTCAATATCCAAAATTTAACAAACATTAGCTAGAACCCCAGAATGTAGAAAACCTTATGAAGAGTATTACGTAGGCTGGGCTGCCTTGCTAAAATGAATTCGTGAACACTGGTCTAGGATATTGTTGGGGAGGAAAAACGGGCCCTTTGGAAAACAGCCGCAGGTTCTAATGTCCTAAATGCTGATTAAGCGCGTACCGGTTGTGCATACAAATTCCACCCATTGTGTTCGGGACAACCAACCTTCGTTTAATGTTTACAAGCCTACATTTACCACATTTTAATTCTTCGTTCTAGCGTCCCCCCCCTCCCACCTTCCGCCTGTACGCTCGAATCTCGACCAGATTTCTTGGTCAGCCATATTATTTTCGGTTTCCCCTGAAAATCCTACTGGCGTGGTGGAGTTCACGGTCTCCGAAGCGTCACCGCAGTTATTTTTTATTTTATTTTTATTTACAACATACTGCTAGCCTCCTAGAGGAGGCTTTTGTAGGAATTGGGTGATACATTCAGAACAATGACATAGCACACTTCGCGTTTAAAACAGAGAAAAAGCTTTACATTCACCATTGGCACACGAAACCTCTATAATGTGACACAAAAAGCCACCCAAAAAGCCGCTGAGAACACAATGGCCACTATCGTTTGCTGGCTACGCCCTTCCGCGCGTTGCGGTCATATCGACGGCGCCCCCACTCCAGGAATCGCTCTTTCTGCTCCTTCAGTCACCCCCTTGGGAATTCACTCATCAAGTCGCGCATATCATGGATACCCCAGGTATACATCGCTTCCTCCCATTATAAGGAGCAAACCCGCCGCGGTGGCTCAGTGGCTAAGGCGTTGCGCTGCTGAGCACGAGGTCGCGGGTTCGATTCGCGGGTTCGAGCCCTCCACTACGGCGCGCCTCATCGCCTGCGTTGCGTCGGCGAGTTAAACCCTACAATCAATCAAATCAATTATAAGGAGCAAAACAAAATGAATAGGCTAGTGTGACGAGGGCGGCAACAGTCGTCTTATAGTTTTCGAAGTCCAGTAGACGCAATGGTGAAGCACAAGTGGCACCACTTTCTCTCTACTTAGGGGGATGATTGCCGGCGGGGCTCAGCTTTCCCCTCCCCAAAGTAACGCCACCGGAAGTGCGATCGTTGTTTTGTTAGTTTTAAGTAGAACTGACACCGAATACAACGAAGGCGAGATTCATTGAGAGAATAATTAAAACGAAATGCAGACGCGCCTAATCAACCTCGTTTTTCTGTTGTGTTTTCGCGGAAGTTTTGCTGGGGGGGCGGTGGGGGGAGGAATAGACTAAAAGCAGCAGCGTCTTGCACCGTTGGATGAAGTGAAAGGAAACCGTTTTGGTAACACTTAAAGTATTAGGGTTGTTCACATGAATGTTAAAATAACAAAAAATGGTTGAACGGATCCAAACTAACAACGTTAATTTTTACCATTTACTACACAAATTGGGTTTCACGTGGCAATGCTCCCCCAGGGTTTAGCGTTCGTTTCCACGAACGGCGGAGCAAGCACAAGTCTCGAACGTAAAATCATATCAAGTCACGAAATTACAATATTAAAGCTAAAATGTTCAAAGAATGCCTGGCACATCCCCTCACTCAAAATGTCTGGTCCAAGACGTCGTGCACCAAAATGTCCGTGCACAGAAATGTCCTCACCGAAACGTCCTGGACCGAAATGTTCGACACCGAAATGTTCGGATCCCGTTTACCAGTCCGTCCGTTTCGTTGGCTAAGTTGTCACCGGGTTGACCGGGACCGGTCTGCTCCTGAGCGCGCGGAAGGGCGAGTAGGAAGGGTGCGGATGCACGGACATGGCCAAGGCAGGCCCGCGGAACTAATCCCCCTACCGCGACGAATGCCCAAGTGCCCAGCCGGGTCCCGGTCAACCCAGTAACAACGCATACGACAGAACGGACGTACTGCTAAAACTCTCTTCTTTCCCCGCCAGGAAACAGTTCTATCGGCCAGACGCGCATTCTGGCCTCCCCAGACAAACGATGAAGGGTGAAACGCTTTTTCGCGGCTACGCTATTCACCCGCCGAACGCTGCGTAAGCAACCAGCATGAAAGCAAGCACAAGCTGTGGCCTGCTGCGTGGTTATTTTTCTGCCTTTGACCTTCGAGGAAGGACGTATGGCTGAAGGGCGGGCAAACTGACCATCTTATAGGAAGAGAAACGCAGTAGCATTTCGTTGATTTTTTACTCGAGCCTTGGCATCAAAAACAGCCAAATCCTAGCGATGTAACGGCAGGAACGCCGTTCCTGCCGTTCCTTCAAAAATGTAACGAGTTACCGTTACAGTTCCACCGACCCTTAATGAAACGCTGGCGTTCCTCCGTTCCTCCTAAAAGGAACTAGTTCCACGAGTGCCGTTCCTTGTAACGCCGTTCCGTACAAAATTGGTGGATACATTGTAGGGAATGTATCCTGCAGCCTGGTAGGGTGCGGAAAGTTATTTGTCTGTAGTTGCCTAAGTGAGGTTTCTTGCTCCTTTGTGAGGGATTTATGGCCTTGGCGGATATATCCGTCGGGAAAGCCTATAATGTTGAGTGATATCTCTGTACTTGACTAACGGCTGGTAACCCTCTGCTGATCTCCTTGTGGAGCCCGGCCGGCTAATTCTCGGGCACTCTTCTGAGCGACGAGGTTTCCACGAAGACTAGAGTGTATAGTCACGATAGTCACATTTTTCATAGGAGGGTTTTGCTGGAGGATTTGAAGGGTGGTTTTGGAAATTCGCCCATTGATATAAATACCGCATGCTCCCTGTGAGTCGGAGATGACAGTTATGGCTTCAGTTTGAGTGATGGCAAGCGCAATGGCTCCTTCTTCTCCTTGCAGTGTATTGGTGCGTCTAAGTGTCAGGTTTGTGAGTGTTCACACCGTGTCGGTGACCACTGCCGTCATAGCATGTTCCCGAGCGTAGTCCACCGCGTCTGTGTACACTACCCTGCTTTTTTGCCCATATTTACTCTGTAAATTTTCGGCTCTGGCCGTTCTTTAGCCCTCATCGCACTGAGGGGGGATATTTCGCGGTAGGGGGGAAACTCTGATGTTTTCCAGATTTCTTCGTGAATATCTTCAATGGCAGGCCCCGACTTCACTGCCGAATATTTGAGACGGCGCAAAAGGTGACGGCCAGTTGGATTGGTGGCGAGTCGTTGCTTCTGAGCGGAGTGGTGGCCTCATTACAAGACCCTGGCCGTTCACGGTGCCCCCTTGGGCGGCCCTTTCCACCAATTGAAGCTCGTGGTCCGGACTAGAACTGGACAGGGCGCTCTACCACTGGTCATGAGACGGACCACCAGTTGTCTCTATGTTTTTTTTTCACTCGCCCCCCCCCCTGCCCAAACAATGCGGTACAGAGTGGCAGGCTTATCTATTACGCCGCTCACTGCTGATTCACCAATTCCCATTGGCAGAGAAATCAACACATCGATCCGCACATATGCGGTCCCAGCTCGACGAGAAGTGATACTCACAGGCGCTCAGATCAAATGTGAAAGCTGAGCTTACTTTGTACTTTATAGTGCCAATACAGAGTGGCAGGCTTATCTATTACGCCGCTCACTGCTGATTCACCAATTCCCATTGGCAGAGAAATCAACACATCGATCCGCACATATGCGGTCCCAGCTCGACGAGAAGTGATACTCACAGGCGCTCAGATCAAATGTGAAAGCTGAGCTTACTTTGTACTTTATAGTGCCAACAAACAGCGAACGCGTAATCGTCGTGGCCGTGCCGCCAACAAAAGCTCCGGCGGAGCCTAACGGCTCCCGGGTGAGCTTTACTGTACCAGCAGTGATAGTGTTGTTTTGCAAAAACTCCGCTAGCCTCGCTGAAAGTGGACAAAAGGAGGGAATGACGCAGTGGTTGGGGGAAGTGGAGGGGCAGTGGGAAGGCGCAGGAGGGGAGAAGGTGCAGTGAACGGGGGGGGGGGGGCTTAGCACACATCCATTGCACAACAGGAGTCGCCGTGAGCGCGCAGAATCCCACTACTTCTATCGGAATTATATATATATATATATATATATATATATATATATAAGGTGCTTTTAGCAGGACTGAGAGCACACAAGGCGTTCCATCTTTCGCTGCAGCCGTCGGCTGCATGCTTCGGTTTCCTTTCGTACTTGCTATAGTTATACTCAAGAGTTCGACGATAGTTCGTCTGGTCAGGTATCATGATGAGGACGAAGATGCGGTCACTGAACAAGTCAAGGTGAAAACAGAGAGACGTTTCGGAACCCGTACGGATTACTTGATCAGTTATCTCATCGCAGAAGTCAGGAAACACACGATTTAGCGGGAGAACCAAAATTATGTTAAATTGTAAAATTTCTCAGTCAATAAAGCATTGTATGGTGCCAGGCAAGCGCTGGGGATACTATAAAACACCAAATCTTTCGGATACAACAAAGTTGTATTTTGTCTGCATGACCCCTTTAAAGAGACCGTGAAACACGTTTTTAACTGTTTTCTTAAATCCTAAATTCTTGCAGAACGTAATCAACCAACACATCCAGTACTTAGACTACGGTATCGCAAAGTATACCCCAGCGAAAAATTACTGCTCCATGACCCTTAGATAACTTTGAAACTTTCTAAAAAGGTTGTTCTCTCTTTCGTTGTCTCGGGCGTCTTTGACCGCCGGAATTACGTTGTTACAGCGGTGTATGGGTTATAAGCACGCTTAGCTGATGTTTACCTCGCAAGCAGCAGCCCCTTTTTCTATATTCTGGTGGTTCAGGAAGTCACTTCTATTGTGCAAGATGCCACGCACATCACGGCCTCGATTCTAGCACTTCAGTGTCGGCGCCCCGTCCGAGATACCAACAGCCGGGATATCACGAGTCGAGCATGGGCGCCCACGCAATAAAGGCATCTAGGTAACATCCCGGTGAAAAAGGCTGATAAGAACGAAAAGGTTTATGGGGCGCAGATGAAAAGACGTCAGTTGTTGATGTTGTAGTCGACCAATCAGATTGCAGATAATAAAAGCGGTAAAAAGTAACCGATGCATTCATGACAGCCCTCTCTCTTTACGCCGCATCTCAGTGTCGGCTTCGTAGACCGTTGGCACGGCACGCTGCAGGCAGTGGGTGATAACCGGTTAAAAAATCCCCACTTCTTTATCGATGTCCTTCCTTGTGCTACCGGCAGCTTCATTAAGAAAAGTGCTGCGCTCACAGCGGCCTCTGTTCAGAGCAGAGTGCCTTTTGGGCAGCTTGCCTTCAGTTGAAGCAATGACCATTCGATAGCCACTTTTAAAGAACGCCACAAAAGCAAAGCAGAAACGGTATTCATGTTTGCTGCGACGAGCAAATCACGCTGTGCCGCTCCATGCTGGCGACAATTTCGCAGTGCTTAGAGCCGCGAAGAAAAGACTAAAAGCGTTTATATGAAGCGTTGCAGGGTCCCTTTAACAGGAATGATTACCCACGCCACTGAAACTAAAACGTCGCTACGCAGCACACGCAAACAAAGCGTTTCTAAAAGCGGCGCATATGACTGTGCAAGCTTCTTCTCAGCCGCAGAAACACGCGCAACGAGTTCGCGAAGAAATCTGGCATTGCGAATACTGAAGTGCCGCTCAGAACGAAATTTTAAAATTTTTGCTCGTCAGCGCAACGTTGGCAGGCAAACGAAGCATGCAATGCCCAAAGCGTCTCGTAGTGAAGAGGAACACCAATCTCTGCTGCCGAAGCAACAGCGCCCGTACAGTACACTAGCATCTTAGAACAGTGGCAAAAGCAAAGGCGTTTTCAATTGGAGGCACCGTGGAGGAAACTAATGCTCCTGTACGTGAACGGGAGCATGGAAGAAAGGTTCTTACCCCCACTCCTTCCTCTATTTCAGGCACTATAGCCAAATATCCAGAAATACGCAAGGGCAGCTCATGGCGAATGCTTGATGGAAAATATTGTACTCGTTACAGTCTCAACCTGTAAATAGGCGTCAGTGGCTTCGGATATAGGCATGTGCTGATTTTATTTTGTGAGAAATTAATTTACGTGGCATTGAATTATTAGAGAACTAGCGGTAGCACCTCGCGGCGGGGGCTGGCCGAATATAACAATGCGTATAACAGATAATGAGTAAGTGTAAAGCGCTTAATTATCTCCCTACTCTAGGTTCGGTGGACTCGACATTGTTTGGGACAAGAGCTGAATTTAGTTTCTAGTTGTTGGTGAGCGCTACACATATCTAAAAAAACAGCTTCGATAATTGAACCTCCGCCGACATAATCAAGAATTTCCGAGAGAAATATTTTAAGACATTGCTGTGAAACTCAAGGCTAATATTACCTCCTCCCCTTTAAATGGCTCACTGGTGTGCGGCGTCCGTAGACGAAAGCATACAAAGTACCATTTTCAAGAAACACCCTTTTCCCGCAGCGAATTCTCGGTCGCCCTCAATGTATTCGGCCATTTTAAGGCGAAATCCTGAGTACTCTGTTCGAAGCACGTGCGTTGTTAGGTACAGGAAATCGTTCGCCAACCAAAATATCAGCCCCCTTGCACTCTGCGAAGAAGGATGACCAGCGAAGCAGGCAGCAGCGCATGGAGTGCACAAAACAAAACGAGTTTGTAATTCACTGTTGAAGAAAAATTTGTCCCCGTCGAGGACGAATTTCCCATCAGCTGCGAAGTTTTCGAGAAAGCTGTGTTGCTTTCCCTTGTAGCCGTAAGGCTGAATTTCAGGTGGATGTAGCTTTGAGATAGCCGTAAGGCTGAATTTTCCATTGGAAGGAAATTATTCTACTTCGGGGTTTCCCCTACATACACTCGCACGTGCCGAAATATGCAGACAGATGTACACGCATGCATATGTGCCCGCACACCTGGCCAACCAACTCCCTTCCACCCTCCTTTTCTTTCTGCCTTCCACTTTCCATCGGATATGCGGTCGCATGTGGTGGCAAATGTTGTTCAAACGGTGTCGTCACTACTACCTCAAATCTGCGCCCCTGAATACGCTAGCAGCTGTTGCTGCTTTTATGGCGAGTGTGTTCTTGATCACCACGCATTTCCGGCGCCGCTGTATGCGACTGGAAGAGCACCGCACATTACACTTCGAGGCTAGAACTCTGCGAGAATACGAAAGACGGTAAGCCATCGGGAAGGTAGTGGTTGTGACCTGACGGGCCCGTTGGGGTATTATTGCTGCGCGTCCAGCGTGATTAGATTACATTGCTGGAGAAATGTGTGTTTGAACTCTGGTCGTCGCTGTTGTTTACGGCGGTGTAATTTTTGTCAGGACGTGGGGGGGGGGGGGCAATTTCACATCTACAGTGACTGCCTTTGCATGAAAACCATTCTTTCGCTAGGGGAAATTGCTCCCTATTCCTTGACAGGCATCCATTTAGAGACAACCCTGCGTACAAGAAAGCTACCTTTTAGTCCGAGCCTGGAGGATTGTGAGAAACTGCCTTGCAATAATTGTAGCGTTTACTTACCGCTATAACACCTTTTTTCAGCAAAGCAGCATACCTCTACCCCCGCACGGTTTCATCGCCGCGGGCAGAAACGCCAAGGGGCCAAGGCCTGAGGCGCAGAGCACGTGCTTCACGCTAATCAGACATACAGCATAGAGATCAGAATTTGTTTAAGGTAACCACAAAACAAGTATAGGAACCACATTATAGATAAGGCGCTTGTCAACAATGGGACCCCCGCACCATGTACACCTCATCAAATATGTTTGAAGAATATGTTTGAAACATAGGCAGGACTAGCGTCACTAAATAGAGAAGTTCTTGCCCAAGTCGCGGAGCGCATGTAACAGGCTAGCCAGGACCCAGCATTTGCAGCCAGAGAAGCCAAGCGTAGCGTCAGTAGATAAGGTACTAGAGGACCGCCATGGAGGTACGGAAGTCGGCGAAGGCGGCGGTTTTGTCGTTACCAGTGTTGCGAGGTCGCCGCATCTACGGCTTCGCCGTTAACTTCGACCTTGTCTTTTGTCAAGAACACTACTGGAGATGCAACAAAACGTCATATTTGGACACACTTCTGCCGCTTAAATACTGTTGCATGCGCTAACTTTGATTCGTATTCGGGACGACTTCAATCGCGAACAGCGGCAGAGCAGGGAGGATAAGCGATAGGCCTACCTGAATGAACTTCTGAAACACAAAAAAAAAAAAAAATCTCGGCGCCTATGAACCGTCTAAGTGTAAACAAATGTCAAGTAATGGGAACTTACCAATAATCCGCCGCCGCCGCTTGCGCCAGCTGCACAACGTGTGCGAACCCCATCTACAAAGACCATTAATATAGTGTCCTTTACACTAGAGTATGGGCCCCCTGGCCAAAATACTTCGAGGTGTGCACGTGGAAATCGGCCGGTGAAAAGAATGTTTACGCACTGGCTGATAACGAACACTATTTCTACTACATTATTTCCAAGAATTTCTAACATATCGAGTTGACAACGCAAGAGTCAGTGGTGGGGGGTGGCATTGCCCTCCATTGGTGGTACAATGAAACAACCCGTGCTAAAATGAGTCCCATACTCATTGAAGCAATGGCCCTGTTTACCAGGAGCTGGAAACAACACGCACACTGCTTAATCCTAGTATGATGGCCTACACCACAAATAACTACGCCGGCCCTGCTGATACTCGTGCATATGAGACCGCAAAAAAAGGACCTTTATCCCACATGGAATGTGAAAACTTTGCTAAATTTGTGGACATTGATTGCTGGTGAACCTCGACAGCATGAACCTTAACTTTCGAGCGGAAGCAAGGAGCTTTAAAAACAGGTGACGCTCTACCAGCACAGCGCACGGCGAATTCGGTCGTGCACAAAGCCCATGGCGTTGCTTATTTCACTGCTACAAAAAGCTACGTGAGTTATGAAAACACCGTTATTCGTACGCACAAAGAGAGTTTTAAAATGACTTAAAACTGCTGTATTTCGGGCCCCAAACTTAAGCAAGTTGACGCAATAGCTACTACAAGACCTTGCCGTGAAATTGATTGAAATAGCTTGTAACCGTACACAGTAATAGCCGATAGCCCGAAGCTGTTATGGATAACTAAGGTCACTGCCTTGCCGTTTACACTCAGCTCTATTTCGTATTTTGCTTCGAAGTGATTTGAATTAGAGAAACCTCCGTAGGTACACGATTCTGTGCACTTTAAACAACCCCATCTTCTCTAGAGGAATCCGTACTCGCCACTTTGTTGCGCCACTAATCAATGTCAAGCTTCAGCAGACCAAACCATGAATGTATTAAAGCCCGCCGTTGAGCACTACAAGCATATCCGTTTTTTTCTGTATGGCCTCCAGCTCTCCCAGGGCAAAGAGACATGCTCGAAGTCAGCCAGGTCATCGGTCCTCCGGGCTGGTACCACGCTCTTGTCGCGGCGCTCTGTGTCTTGCGCTCCTTCTGCTGCGCCTGGACCGTATTCCTGGGTCCCTTCGTAGTGCCGCCAGTACAACACTGGTGCGCAAAGCCGCCCCTTGAGGCACTGGTCAACTGGACAGAGCAGCAGTGGAGGGGAATCGCTATACCCCCCTTAACAGCAGCTCCCGGGTTCCCGAACCGATCTGTGGGATTGGCGTACGACTCGTGCCATTCGTACTTGGTCCGAGCGGTTCACCCCAACGGCTCCATCGACTTCGACAAGGAAAACGTGATTCCCTGCGAATCTTGGGCTTTTGACGAGGAATCATCAAGGTCTGCTTCTGCTGTTCCAGAGGTGAGTGCCTTTGGGAGGCTAGTGCCTTTCAAGAGCCTTTAATTTAGTTTCCGTTATTGCTCAAGCCACTTTTTGTTTGACACGATTGCCCGTCACCTAGTACTGACTGGCATCCAGGCACAATGAAGTGTTTCATGTCTCGAAGTCAGTGTAACACGGCATCCAAATGTCCAATACTTGCGATCCCGGTTACCACAATGTAGCAGGCAGGTATGGTTGTTCTGCGCATTTTAGTCCTATTCATCCAACGAAAAGCCGCAGGCGAGAAACTTACACTACAAAAGTTCACATTTTACTAATTTGCACCGTACTGTCTTAAACGATTCTATGGAATGTGTGCGACATGCCGCACAAGTTCCCGAGTACATGTCTGCAGGGTACTTTTATCAGACAGACGTAATATCACAGCCGCATTTATGACGCTGCGATGGTGCTTGTTAAGCATTTACATGTCTGTGACCGCATCTGGATGTTCATCGCTAAAGAGGGTTGGTATACGCGCTGCGATGCCGCTCGTCCTTTATTCCTTAACCTAGTACTCACAAGCATAACTTTAAAAAACCCAGAAATCAATTTCTCGAACTTCTGTTCATGTCGGTATTCCATAGATCAGCTCAAACAAACGTATTGTGTATCTAATCGTCTATAATAACTGTGTGTCCGACGTTACCACAGTGTGCAATTTATAAAAGCAGAAAGAATAAAAAATACGATTCATCATCTGAGGCGGCTCAAGCAAGTTCTGCAGTGTCGCCTAACTATGCGGAATGCTTTTACATTGTGATTCGAAGATGTTCAAGTTTTTAAAGTTAATGCATCCACGCTTGCGGTGGCGTCAATATTATTGGTTTGAACGAAAATGTTCCCTTATATTTCAAAGGAGCATATGTTCCGGAGTGAAGTTCTTTTTTTAAGAGTAGTACACACCCTTGTCGCTTTCTATTCTCTGCAACAAAATGTTTGGCGGGCTGCGTTATCTTTGGTAGCGTATTTCCTATACCTCAGGAAACAATTTTCCGCTCTTAAGCGCTGTCGTCGGCAGCAGACGTGGCCGAATAAGCCTACCAATCCCGCTTAGGATGAACCAATATCGTACATTTAAGTGCAAAATGGCGAGCCGAGCCGTAGCTCCGTAGCCGAACAAACTCCGCGTCACCGGCAACACTCAAGTTAAAGGCATTTGCGCTGCTCTTTCGGAGCTCGCCTGGTTCGACTCTGTGCCGTAAGAGGTGAGTTCACAACAGTCTGAGAGTCGGCCGACGGGGCACCGTGTCTGGGATCTGTCGGCAGCCATGTCACCCCGCGCCGACGCCGTCACGTCGGTGTCTGCACGCACTCTGACAACTCCCCATTGTAGCAATGAAGGTTGCGTCCCAAAATCTTCCCTACGGTATAGAGCGTGTTACGCATATAAAAAATCAACAACAAAAAAGCAATCCCACCATTCGCAACTGCACGGTGAGATGCGGTCTTCGCATTTCTCTATACCCGTGAGCCAGCAAGACGGACTGGTCGCTCCAGGAAATAACAGGCATATCAATCAGTGGAATATCCGCAATGTTGTACATTGTTATTTACTTACTATTGCAGCATTGCGAGCTGCTTAGTCTTGCATTTATTGAATAACGTTTGGTGAGTATACTACTTCCTAAGCCCCACAAGTAGCTGATCAGCACCGTCTACGTTAGTGAAGGCAAGAAAAGCGATCGCACATGTCCGGTCGTCCTGCAGACCTTGCCGGAACATCCTGCAGTCGTCAGGGGTGGCTTGATAAAGCGAGGCTTTATTTGTCTCTCGTGGCCTCTCGGGTGGCTACTCCTAGCTGGTGTTGTCCAAGCGAAATTCGTCGCTCGTTCGCGGGGGCTACTCCACGGCAGCATCCTGAGTTCCTCACAAAACGGCCAGGTGGCCCTCTGGTCTCCGCCATTGTAATGAGGCTCCAATTCACCTACAGGTAGTCACAAAATGAAACGGACCATGCGAGCGGTGCGCAAAAACTACAGGCGCGACACCTTCCCGCGCAGCGCCTGCTGTCGAGATGGCTGAGTGCGCATTTATGTCCTTCACATGTCCGTGCATATACATTTTCGAGATCTCCGCCGCAGAGCTTCGTTCCTCTCTAAAACAGCTCCTGCAAGCGCCTTACGCGGCAAGACGTGTGAGCTGCACGATCTCTGGTAGCGTGTGGCATGCGCTGCAGCCGTGTCGCTCCCGTGTAGGTCCCGTTCACTCCGAGGTATCTTCGTAATGCGCTCCGTGAATGTGGAAGCCTTCTTTGCCGAGCACCTCGGGGCCCCAATGTGTAACGCCCTGCATCTGCAGAATTATCGGGGTTAACACATTTAATCCAGCTATAACACTCTAAATAAGGATAACTGTTCAAAATCAATTTTTGAACACAGGTAAAGGCAAAAAAATAAAAAAAAACAATGAACGAAACGGGTCAATATAGCCGGCATCACACGAGGGAGACAAAAATAGGAAGCTCCGAAAAAACAGACTGAAACAGTAATAAAGCATTATAAAAATAAACTAACCTCTGTGTAAAACTCTGTATTTACACAAACCTGCGTAATTACCGAAGGTAGCATGTTGATTTTTCGTAATAATCTGGGTGTACAGGATTCGTTCAAAGAAAAACAAACCTAAAATTAAGAGAAGCAGCGCAGTAATACCTAATATTTGCTGTAATTTCGTCACATAATGACTGGAAACCATTCAGTCACATTTAAAACGTTATCCTGCTGCAACGTCAATCTACTATCGAGCTAACAAAATTATAAAAGCCCATCTCCTTAGGCGCATATCTCAAAACTGCACAAGTGTTTGGGCATGCGTCACACGCTGTCTGTCGTTGCAAATAATCCTGCCGCTCGCTCTGCGCGCACCACAAGGCGTCTCCTCTTCCTTGGATGTCCTATAGATCAATGAGGCGCTGCCGCTGAAATAGAGAAAAGTGACATGCAGTGACTGACTTGATTTGCAAAAGTCCCCCACGCCAACTAGCCATCTCAACAGCAGGTGCTTGGCCGGTAGCTGTGGCGCCGGTTGTTTTCGCGCGCCAATCACTTGGTACATTTTATTTTGTGGCCGCTAGTACACTCAGGCTGCCTACGTGAACGCAGTTGCCATCGATGCGTCCGATAGCCAGACAGACGGCATCTTACAAACTGGGCCTAATGGGCCGAACAATCAAATCGGCCATACTGATCATGGCACCTCCCTAAATTCGCCCTTGTTCCAACCCCAATACAAGTGTTTGCGAATGACAACTTCATCCCACACTAGTGCGCTGAGAATCTTGGGTCTGACTATCACACACAGCAGATCTACGCTTCCTGCACTCAACCACATAAAGAAATACACCTCAACAAACGCGTTGCCAACCACCACCACGGCGTAATTTTAAGACAAGTTTTAAGACACCGTCATAACGCACGCCCCTCCAAGATCATGTCTAATGATTATCACTTTCCAAAAATGAAAAAAGCTCACGCTAATAGCACCAATGATTGGAGTGAAGGTCGTTGCGGCAGCGAAGAAGCAAATCGGCTGCGCTCCTGGACTTAAGGTTCGGTGATGGCCGTAAAGATTGCGTACAGCTTCGCTAACATCAAATCGTACGCGTTCCTGTGACCTCCCTTCATTTTCATGTTTCTATAATGCTCTCTTTACGGCCTCCATGTGTTTTTCTTACATGATTTTCCCGCGCACCATCCGTTATTCCGGTGATAAATTAACCAAGAAAAGGAAACTTTTTTTTCTCAAGCAAAAGCACAAGGAAAATATTTCATCATCTTAACGGATGCCGATAGATGGTATTTGGAGAATGTTTCGTGCCTGATATATTCATCAATTTAATTTTTTTTAGAGCGTTCGCGTGTATCCAAGATGCGAAGCGATCAAGGATTCTTCGTAATATATTATTATTCTACGTGTACACCATAACAATGCATTTTACACCTTAGTGGCTTACTTCCAGAGTTTTCGTCATTCATTTGATAAAGACCATTCATTTTACGGATCTGTCGACCTCAAGGGGTCGTAATTGCCATGTAAAACAAAAAGGTTGCCATCAGCTTCCGACAGCATAGTCACCGATACAAATCTCGCAACGATTTTGTTTGTCTATTTCTAGACAATTTTTCTTCTATGCTAGACAATAGCTGCAATGTTGGCAGCGTCTGTCTGAAGCAGAAACTGCAGGGTAGTGTACAGAGGGAAAGAAAACACCGCGAACGAGGTGCGGGCCGAGCAGTGTATCGGCGTGTGGCTATCTGGCGAGTGGATCGACCATACAGACAGCGACCCTCGCCTCAGGGTGTCGGCCATCCGAATGATCCGCCGGTCATCTTAGTGTAACTCCGCCTGTTACTTTCCAGAATATGCGCTACAGAGATGAGCCAGACGAGCTTCTGAGGTGCCGGCGGAAACTCCTGGGACTTGAGGGTCGCCAATGACGCGGAGGACGTTTGGCCACTGTGTACGCTTCGGTCCTCCTTTGGAATTGAATGGTACGATGCTTGCTCAACCTGAGCGACGCTGATTGGTTTATCCCTCTCATGATGCAGCTTACAACATGGCAGAAACAAGACATGCCGATTCCTAAAGTAACGCGAATGCAGGACCAATAATTACGTCGGAAGCCAATGCATGTTGTTGCGGGGCGCTGTAACCAGATGTTGAGGGCAACTCTGAAAAACCAAATGAACTACGTTACCACACACGTGCCTTTTGCAAATGTAACTATAATTCCCCCTAGTAAAAGAAAACAACACTGTAACTGCCGCACATCCGTACGCAAAGCGGCTTGCACGCTTGTCCCCGTACTTCATTACCCTGTGTGACGCCCCAGAAAAGCAGCCATCTCGCGTCTTCATTGCACATGGGCTTAACATTACTGCTGCGATATTTTACGTTGCGTCTTGTAAATTCGTGTAGCCAGGTGCACGCTAAAAGGGGTACGAAGGGCCATTTCTGCCCTTTAGCTTTATTCCAACGCACCCGCACTATCGGGGTTTAGAGAGGACGGTTATGGTTACACACGTTTTTGACAATTATTGCGAATGAGTGCCCCTGATCTCACTTTAAAAGAACTACTATATATTTCCTACCTTTACCACCTGAAAGCCTGGGACCAAGGGAAGGCTGTTATTAGAAGTGTGTGCCAGCTTCGGCTTCGTTTTTTCAACCACGGCGATGCTTTTTATCTTTGGAACCTGACGTTCAAAGGCCATCTTTCATGTATCGAGAATAGGTATACCTGTTCTCGATAGGGTGTGTCGGAATGACTATATCTGAAGGTGGGTATTACCTCAAATGCAATTAATATAAATTGTTCAGTTATCCGCGGTTACTGATCTTCATAAACAGGAAGCTATTTTCAAGGGGAAAAAGCGATTCCCTGCTTTTGAGCGGCTTGCGTCAGTCGCAGGTGTCGCGTAGAACGTTTTGAGAATAAAAAAAAAACCTTAAAGCAACTTTTTACTTCCCATCTAGTAATTAATTTTTTAAACAAAAATGCATGAAGAAGTGTATTTTTTATTCGTCGTAATTTAAATATATCCTTAATTAAGTACGGGGTGGCGCCACGGTGAAAGCTGCGCAAAGGTGAAACCAATACGCCTTCACCCGTATTGGTTTCGTTGCTTCTCGCAAGTGAAGCAACTCGCCTCCACAAGTTACTAGGAAAGTTATTATTCTTTGTTAGACGACTGACCTCATTACTTTATTTTCGACACTGGCTTCCCTTGTGATATTCAGGGGAGAGTTGTGTGCAGTATTTTGGGATGACTAACAAGCATGCATATATTTCTTGCTATACTAGGAGAAAATATTAGGCCTTGTGCACCTGCTAGTGACGAAGGAGTGCGTACGGCTCGCGCCAGGCTGGGGGTTGTGCTGGGCACCACATTTCACGAACGTAAAATATGACCTGCAAACTCTGAAATGGCGCACACGCTCATTGTACACAGTTTCGTGGAGGCCGTGCTTTGGTGGCGACTAAGTGATTTTGAGTATCAAATTGCTGTTTCCAGTTCAGCGACCATTGCATTTTCCTTTCTCTTCGCTAGCCCAGTGATCACAGTGCACGCCATGTTCGCTGCACTCGCTCGCTTTGGGAGGCTTGCAGGCTAGTGTTTCTGCACGTCGCGATAGCGTTCGTACGCAACGGTGGCCGGTAGAGTGGAAGCGGATTTGTGTGGAGACAGGTGGCGGGTGGGACATTGCTCGTATTGCCTTCGTTCGTGTTGAGGGGCAAATACAAGGGAGTTTTAGCACAGCGGCTAGCGTACGCTACGTTACTGTGGGGGGCTACGTTACTGACAGCGGATGCCGCGCTTTTTCTTGGGTCTTTTCTTCCCCCATCCCAAAATCTCAGCAGAGAAGCATGTAGGCGACTGTAAACGCCTGAAAACCTCTCTGCTTCTTTGATAAAGACACTGGCTCCGCGAACACACTGGGCAGGTACGCGTTCGTTCACGTGAGCGCGTGCACACTAGAGTCCCGCTACAGGCCGACCCTGGCGTAGCGTTTGCCACTATGCTAAAACTCTCTGCTATTTGCTGGCATGGTGATGTGGTTGCTGCCGAGTAAAAACACGCTCACACGTGCTCCATCCACCACCTGTGGCCGCTGGCGGGTTTGTTTTCCCGGAGCTGCATTGCGCCTCCATCAACAACTGCGCTTCACACAGTCACGCCTGACCATAGCGTCATATTGCGGCGCACACATTATCGAGTATGAAGGCGCGCTCTTTGCGCGATTTACTGCTGCTGCTTTGTTAGAACGGTAGTTTGGGCTAGTTGGTGCATATACTAATTCAAATTCGAAACGCAAGCCGCGTAATAAACCAACCGGTTGCTAGTCAGCGCCGTGTGTCATTGTTTCTTGTCCCGTTTTTTGTTCCGCTGTTAGAATTTAAGTTAGCTTCTGCTGTCCCAGGCCACCCGTTCTCCAAAAGCTTGCGATGCGTCACAGCTGGTTCGTGGCAAAACATTGTATCAGTTGCTTCACATGCATGGATCGGAAGCTCTTGGACGACAGAGAAGGAAAACAACAGCCATGTTGTGCGTGTGTTCTGCGGTTTCCGGTTTGCCTTTGCTCGCTGCAGGATCCCCAGTGTGAAGTACGCAAGTTTGTATTCTCGTGCGCATTTAGGGTTTATGGCAGCGTCGCCGTACTTTGTTAAAAAAACAACCCCAGGAAGAAACCAACGCGGCACAAAAACTAGCAGCTGAAAATTTCGCAGCAACACCTTGGCGCGCCAAAGAACAGTGAATTTGGCCAACGTTAAAGATAAGTAACGTTGCTTTCGGCTGTTTCGGGTTGCAGCTGCGCGCCGTCCCTCCTCTCCTTACGCTTTCTCCAACCTCTTCGATTCATCTCCCCGGCCTGCACACACGCGCTCAATCGTACGCCACTTCGGCGCCAAAGTAGTATAATGAGTAATTTATTCTAGAAAAAAGAAAAAGCTGCAGTGATATTATTGCGCTCTATATATCCTCCATTATAACGATTTAACTCGGGGTGATAGGGGAAGGGAACATAGGAGAGAGGACAGTGTGGAGAGAGAAAGGAGAAAGAGGGGAAGTGTGTGTAGTTGGTGCGGGCAGGGCGGCGACAGAAGCTCTGCAGAAATGGCCACGTCCTCTCCTTCCAGGCAGAGAGCACCGGCTGCGGAAGCAGCAGCACTACAGCCCACGGCTTGAGAGAGGAAATGGCGTCGCCTGCCTGTCGCGACACTTATCGCTGAAGGCAGACAAAAAAAGAAAACACATCGGGAACCATTCCACTTTGTGAAAATAGATGGCGAGCGAAGTACAGGGGACAGACAATTTTTAAGAAATTTACCAAGTCTTGAAGGAAGTCGTGATATAGCTAGCCGATGCTCGACGCCATTCTAACTCGGTAGATTCTCTGGTGTTAGATGCTCTGGAGTCGCATGTAGACGCACCTTTTATGCGGTACGGCACCTGTAAAGCGACACTAAAGCATATTTGTCCAACCTCTGCTTATGTTTAAATCGCATAGATGGGCTCAACTGAACATACCGCTGACAATTTTTCCAGTAGCTAAAGCAGTATTTAATACTTAAAGCCGCAAAACCGCAAGAAATACCATTCGAAGACTTCGGCGGCCCCAAAAACTACAGCAGTGACGAAAATAACTCAGGCATTTCTTGCGATGAGATTGGACGATTACAGTTCATGCAAACCCATCTGCGGCAGCGTCTATGTTAATTTTTAAGGAAGAGCTTTCGTTCTCTTTTAAAAGGGCATATTTGTCGGAATGTAGTTCTTAAGGTTTCTTTGGAGGGGTGTCCACACGAGTTTCGGTTTCGGTTCCCTGCAACAACATGCTTGGTGTCCGATTACACTCGGTCGCGCGATCTGGATACCTCAGGAAGGGACACATCGCGTTTTTTCCATGTTGTTGGCGGGAGAATGGACGGATAACAAAACCAACCCCACTAAAACTGACCAAGTATTGTATCTTTCAGCCGCAAAGGACGAGCCGAGGCGTACGCCGCGGCTGAACATCCAGCGCGGCATCGGGCATGCTCAACTGGGAGGCATTTCTCCTGCACTTTCGGGGGTCACCTATAGTTCCTCTCTATGCTATCCACTGGGTTATAAGAGGCGCGTTGACAGAGGGCCAGCAGTCCGCCGGTTAGGAAAACAAAGAACCCCGCCCGGGATTCGAACTTACCCAGTGATAAGCTACTCGCGTAACTCTTTCATTCTCCATACGACTGAGCTGCGGGAAGATGCAAGGCAGATAAAAAATAACGAGTATATTTCCCGGAGGCCTACTCCTTCATGTTGTACATTGCTGTTCAATTGTTAGGATTGTTGCTTTTTAGATGCGTCGGTCGCACAAGCATATGCAGTCAACAACTCCAGTGAGCGAAGTCAGCGAAACGTCATATGCCAAGTACCGCGTATGCGCAGCCTAGATTTTTTACTTTATTGACTTTACTAAATTTAGTGCGGCCGACAACAAACAAAATTAAGCCACATAATTTCGGGCACAAACCCCGTCGTAGCTCAGTTTTCCCTGCGCGATGGAATTGCGACGACCTGTCGGTGGCTGGCCGACCATTTTGTGGGCGCTGTGGCGGGCGTGCCGGCGAGCCGCGCCGTCGGCGCAGTTAAGCCTATCCGTAAGAGCACGCGTCAAGATTTAAGAAAAAGTCACACCAGTGTGCCTTTATTTTTAAACATCCTGCACACTAGGAAATCGCTCCCAATTACGGCGACACAAGAAAAGAGAACATCAAAAGAGAGGACGTATTCATTGCCGGGCTCGTATGGCAGAATTAGTTTCTGTCCCGGGACGCCCCCTTGGGGCGCAGCCGCTCATAAGTAATCAAGAATGCGCTCAGACAAGCGCACACGGAAGCGAGCAATGGAGGAAACACGCACACAGGAACACCTTGTGCTCTGGAACTCCTCGCAATTCAAAGACCCGTGGGCAGACACGTAGCCAGGATTTTTTTTCGGTGGAGGGGGGCTAAAGTTGTTTTCAAGTCCCCCCCCCCTACAGAGAAAAACCTAGGTACTTTGCAGGCGTCCTTAAAGGCTATGAAGACAAAATACATGTTTGGTTCATTAAACAGGAGGAATTTTCCCGATAACAATGATACCAATCTTATCGCAAACTCCAAAAAATAATCGAGATATCAAATAAACAATGAAGCAGCGGCCACTCCCCACCCACTTTCCGGCAATTTCTCTATGACATCACAGGATCTTTTTACGATTGGCGTCTAACGACCTAAGACACAGCCAATCAACATGGCTGCGCGATTGTAGAGAGCATCTACTTCCATTGATGCTATCATTTCAGTTGTTACGGCAGTTAACACACTCATAAACATGTTTTAGTGCTGGCCTGTACTACATCACTCCGGCCCATAGTACGTCGCTGCAGCGCGAAAATTTAAAATTTTTGATATTTGTTGCATTGCTCTGGTTGAAAAACGTCTTCTGGGGTTGGAATGTAGCTGAGTGAGTTACCAAAGGCTAGTTGTTTCAAATTTAACAACCTTGTATCTTGTCTTCAAATGGGCTTAAGGTCTCCATTGGTGTTGATTATGATGGTATTTAGCGCCAGATGAAGTTGTAAACTGGGAAAAAATCCGCAGATCGCGTGGTTAAAATCTGCGCCCATGATACGGTACCTATACTGCACGCACGGGCACCTAGTGCAGGCATTGCATTAAATGAACATAATTTCAAGTGATTACTTGCTTTATTTCAACGTGTTTGGTATGGTGAGTATGACATTCGCAATAAAAGGGCGTAAGAATGAGATTTTTTCATTCAGTTACTGTTGTCCAATAAACAGAATTTTTTTTTACTGATAAGCGTTCTACGCCCGATCTCGTGCTGTGAAAAGGGGCAACAAAGGTTGCGATCGCAGGCACACCATGCGACAGCCGCTACCTCACTTGGAGTTGCGTGCCTGTAGTTGCAGCAAACTACTAAAACTGCAGCGAGAACAAATATATTGCTACGTAACACCCGGAACATTTCACATAGCATTGGACTGGACCACCAGGTGGTCAATCCATCGTACACTTCACCTATGGGTATGTGCCTCATCAGTGGGCGCGTACAGCAAGCCGAGAGACGAAGAAGAGATCGAGCAGAAACGGACTGGCAAGAGCGGCATTGGATTCCTTGCACAAGAAGTTCCGGGCACCGTGACTTGACGTCATTTTACGAAGCCTCCGCCTTCTTGACCCGCCGGTTGCTCTTGGTCGGTCCCTCGGCGGCGGCAACCGGCGGCGTGGCCCAGCGGACAGCGCGTCGGGTTCTCTCGGCGGCGGCAGCGGCGGTCTTGCCCAGCGGAGCAGCCCCTGCAGTGCAGCCCTCCTGCGGCTTTGGGAGGTCTTTCACGTTCGGGGTCGTCTTCGGCTCGGAATCGTCGGGTGAATCGCCCGCCTTGTCCTTCGCCGGCGGCTTAGCGGTTTTGCCGGGCTCCTTCGACTTCAGAGCGTCCCCCGCGCTCGGGTCCTTGGGCGCGGGCAGGTTTTCCAGGCGCTTCAGCTGGGCACGGTGTTTCGGGACCACCGCCGACCTCTTCTTGGGCGTCTCAAGCTGCCGGTGGTCCTGGATCTGCTTCTCGAAGCGCCGCTCCTGCGACCGCGTACAGCGAGGCGAGTATGCCGTCGCAGGCTTAGCCCCGGGGGCTCCGCGGACGCCCGACTTGCCTTCCACGTTTTCGGCCCCCGACGATGACGTGGCGGCAGCCACGTCGGCCTTGGACTTCGGAGCCTCCGCCTTCTTGACCCGCCGGTTGCTCTTGGTCGGTCCCTCGGCGGCGGCAACCGGCGGCGTGGCCCAGCGGACAGCGCGTCGGGTTCTCTCGGCGGCGGCAGCGGCGGTCTTGCCCAGCGGAGCAGCCCCTGCAGTGCGGCCCTCCTGCGGCTTTGGGAGGTCTTTCACGTTCGGGGTCGTCTTCGGCTCGGAGTCGTCGGGTGAATCGCCCGCCTTGTCCTTCGCCGGCGGCTTAGCGGTCTTGCCGGGCTCCTTCGACTTCACAGCGTCCCCCGCGCTCGGGTCCTTGGGCACGGGCAGGTTTTCCAGGCCCTTCAGCTGGGCACGGTGTTTCGGGACCACCGCCGACCTCTTCTTGGGCGTCTCAAGCTGCCGGTGGTCCTGGATCTGCTTCTCGAAGCGCCGCTCCTGCGACCGCGTACAGCGAGGCGAGTATGCCGTCGCAGGCTTAGCCCCGGGGGCTCCGCGGACGCCCGACTTGCCTTCCACGTTTTCGGCCCCCGACGATGACGTGGCGGCAGCCACGTCGGCCTTGGACTTCGGAGCCTCCGCCTTCTTGACCCGCAGGTTGCTCTTGGTCGGTCCCTCGGCGGTGGCAACCGGTGGCGTGGCCCAGTGGACAGCGCGTCGGGTTCTCTCGGCGGCGGCAGCGGCGGTCTTGCCCAGCGGAGCAGCCCCTGCAGTGCGGCCCTCCTGCGGCTTTGGGAGGTCTTTCACGTTCGGGGTCGTCTTCGGCTCGGAGTCGTCGGGTGAATCGCCCGCCTTGTCCTTCGCCGGCGGCTTAGCGGTCTTGCCGGGCTCCTTCGACTTCACAGCGTCCCCCGCGCTCGGGTCCTTGGGCACGGGCAGGTTTTCCAGGCCCTTCAGCTGGGCACGGTGTTTCGGGACCACCGCCGACCTCTTCTTGGGCGTCTCAAGCTGCCGGTGGTCCTGGATCTGCTTCTCGAAGCGCCGCTCCTGCGACCACGTACAGGGAGGCGAGTATGCCGTCGCAGGCTTAGCCCCGGGGGCTCCGCGGACGCCCGACTTGCCTTCCACGTTTTCGGCCCCCGACGATGACGTGGCGGCAGCCACGTCGGCCTTGGACTTCGGAGCCTCCGCCTTCTTGACCCGCCGGTTGCTCTTGGTCGGTCCCTCGGCGGCGGCAACCGGCGGCGTGCCCCAGCGGACAGCGCGTCGGGTTCTCTCGGCGGCGGCAGCGGCGGTCTTGCCCAGCGGAGCAGCCCCTGCAGTGCGGCCCTCCTGCGGCTTTGGGAGGTCTTTCACGTTCGGGGTCGTCTTCGGCTCGGGGTCGTCGGGTGAATCGCCCGCCTTGTCCTTCGCCGGCGGCTTAGCGGTCTTGCCGGGCTCCTTCAACTTCAGAGCGTCCCCCGCGCTCGGGTCCTTGGGCGCGGGCAGGTTTTCCAGGCCCTTCAGCTGGGCACGGTGGTTCGGGACCACCGCCAACCTCTTCTTGGGCGTCTCAAGCTGCCGGTGGTCCTGGATCTGCTTCTCGAATCGCCGCTCCTGCGACCGCGTACAGGGAGGCGAGTATGCCGTCGCAGGCTTAGCGCCGGGGGCTCCGCGGACGCCCGACTTGCCGTCCACGTTTTCGGCCCCCGACGACGACGTCGCGGCAGCCACGTCGGCCTTGGACTTCATGGCTGGGCCTTTCTTCATCCTGCCGAGTCGACGGCTGCCTGGCGACGTCTGGACTGTGGGGAACGGCTTCCAGGCGAACGGCTTGTCGGTGCTCGCGGGCACCGTAACAATATTTTTAACTCTTAATGCAGTGTAACTGTTCACGTTGTTCACGGGCAGCGGTAACTCTTCATGTACTTAACGCTGTCCCGAAGCGCTTTGAGCAACCTTCGTCAACTTTGTGCATCATAGGATATTTAGGCGTTTATATGAGTAAAATTTACGTTTTCCCTCGTTTAAGTTACCTACCCGCTTCATAGCTGGCGCTCCTTTCAACAACCAAATGAAATGCACATATTGTATGAGAAATAAAGGGTGACGTGTCCCTTTCCTGGTGTCGCTGTTGTGTCAACAAAACAGTACAAAATGCGAAGAGGCCATCAGCAATGCCCTCATTTGAAACCGACCATGCCAAGCGTTCCGGAGGAAGACCGACTGGGCATGATCCACCACTTCCAAGAAGGTATTAGCACAGAACAGGGAGGATTTTAGAGAAGCAAAGGTCTGGCTTTGCCTGTATTGCCAGAAAAAGCGTAGTGGCGGCTTCGTGAACTACCCGGGACGCCCGCTTGATGGCGCTGTAAATGCGGCTTTGTAAACATGGCGGATGCTTTTTGCACAGGCCGCTTGAGCTCTAATAACATGGCTGCCCTCGCACGGCGGCCGCCGGCTCGCTGCTCCACGGCCGGACTCGACTCTCCTCCTCCCGCGCGCGAAAGGAGCGTCGAATCCAGCCGTGGCTGCTCCTGCTGGTTCCTGGCTGGCACGCTGGCCGCGTGTTTACTTGCGCCGCGCTAGTGAAGTGATGTTACGCCAGGTGACCAGATGGCCTCGACTGGCACAGACCACAGTGAGCAGCAAGTGAGAACAAATCGTTTATTGACATCCGCAAGTTTACAGAGGCCAGGACGTCGTTTCATTTCGATCGCTGCAATGGTACGTCGCTTTCGTGACAACGTTTTTTTGCCATAACAACTCGTTCACTTGCGCTAAGATTTCGAAAGAAGGGCACAAATGAGGTATTGACAGCGACAACGGTTTCGTTTGCACCGTCTTTCTAGCGGAGTGCATAACACTCACCTTCTGTTGGAAGAATCAAATATTCTGGCCTCGACAGCTGTCTTCTGATGCGGAATTTCCCACATTTGTCACTCCACGAGCCCTCAATTCCCATGTTTTGCCAGTCCTCCCAACAACTGATGGACGCAAAAGCACATAGCAGTCACTAAACCAGTGCTCCGCGCACATAGAAACGGTGGGCCGTTGCAGCGGTTTCAATTTGAATTGGCGGCTTTCTGGTTGCGAATTCAAAAACGAGGTGGTGCACCAGTCCGCTGTTCGTAAAAAGTAGCGTACATTTTTTTTTTCAACGGATGATTGATGCGGAACTTGTTAATAATATTTTTAAACAACACATTGTAAGCGAACTGTGTTGGCTCTCTGAGTCACGGAATGAATGTTTTGTGTTCTCTACCAAAAGTAACCTTTCGGTTGCGCCGTCAGGTGGACTTGATGGTCGAAAACTGCGCTGTAGGTTGGTCACGTGGGGCGTCGATTTTTACGCCGCCTATAGGGAAAACAGGGAACGTCCAAGCTTGAGAGGCCTGGTATTAGCAGGCCTCTCAAGCTTGGATGTTCCTTGGTTTCCCTATAGGCGGCGTAAAAATCGACACCAACCTACAGCGGCAGTTTTCAAAATCAAGTCCACCAGACGGCGCAACCGAGAGGTTACTTTTGGTAGAGAATACAAAACATTCATTCCGTGACTCAGAGAGCCAACAAAGTTTGCTTACAATGTGTTGTTTAAAAATATTATTAACAAGTTCCGCATCAAACATCTGTTGAGCAAAATGTACGCAACTTTTTACGAACAGCTGACTGGTGCACCACCTCACTTGTGAATTCGCAACCACAAAGCCAAGCTAAGCCAAGCTGGATTGCGGTTAACTTGATTCTGTGGTCTTGTCAAATCTAGTTTTCTTGAGTATTTCTGCGCTGTGAACATGCAGTAAGTGTGATACGTGCCACCGGGAAGGCTCAGCGACCCGCGTGAGCCTGTTGGAGCCCGTGTTAGCGGGGCCGCTGTACCGCCGCATCGACTTGTGATGGCGCATCTAGGCCTATAGCCAGGCTGCGACTCGTGTTGCTATTGGCATCACTCTTCGTTTGACGGACTCGCCTCGGTCCAGACCTCGCCAAACGTACGTGTTGCTCCTCACGACGGATGCGCCCGTCTGAGCGTGCTCGCCACTACAAGTCTGCCTGTCTCGCGCGCTGTGCTCGGAGTTGGTTCCCACCACCTCGCTGAAGCATCGCCCCAAGGTATGCCGCCACATGTGCGCACCCCTTCCTGGCCGCCCGACAGTCACGTTGTGCCTCTTGCTCGCTGGAGACATTGAGATCAATCCCGGCCCCAAGCGCACGTCGTCACGTCCTACTTGCAGCCGCTGCGAAAAGGTTGTGTATGACAACGTCGCCGCTCTCCAATGTGATGGATGCGGAAGGTGGGCACATCGCACGTGCGAACTGATGACGCTCGCTGTATACCGCCGCCTTTCATCGTCGACTGAGTGTTGGGTGTGTGCCCTTCGTTCGAAATCTTTGCGCAAGTGAACGAGTTGTTATGGCAAAAAAAAAATGTCACGAAAGCGACGTACAATTGCAGCGATCGAAATGAAATGATGTCCTGGCCCCTGTAAACTTGCGGATGTCAATAAACGATTTCTTCTCACTTGCTGCTCACTGTGGTCTGTGCCAGTCGAGGCCATCTGGTCACCTGGCGTAACATCACTTCACTAGCGCGACGCAAGTAAACACGCGGCCAGCGTGCCAGCCAGGAACCAGCAGGAGCAGCGAGCCGACGGCTGCCGTGCGAGAGCAGCCATGTTATTAAGGAGCTCAAACGGCCTGTGCAAAAAGCATCCGCGATGTTTACAAAGCCTTGTTTCAGCGGCACCAAGCGGGCTCCCTCGGTAGTTCACGACGCCGCCGCTACGATTTTTCTGGCACTACAGGCAAAGCTAGACCTTTGCTTCTCTAAAATCCTCCCTGTTCTGTGGTATTAGGCAGCGCGACATTGCGAAAGCCACAGGACGTGCACTATGCACCGTGAATCGCATCCTGCAAGCGTTCCGCGATGACGGTCAGATCGAGAATCGTCCCCGAGGACGCAGACCACGGGCTACCACAAGTGAGCAAGACAGGATAATCGTGGCCGCCGCGGCAGTAAAGCCGTCCCTGACGTCTAAACATATCAAGTGAGAGCTCGACGTTTCGGCAAGCACGAAAACTGTTCGACGACGCTTACGTGATGTGCGTCTACGAAATGTTGTCCCTGCTAGGAAGCCAAGCTATCCGAAGCGAACAGGCTTGCGAGGCTGCTTTTCGCAGAAGTCCACGCAACCTGGACGGCGGAAGACTGTAGCTGTGTTCTCTTCACCGACGAATCCACATTTTGAAGCCATTGGGACCAGCGCCAGCGCATTTGGAGTGCCGTGAACACCAGGTATGAGTGATGCAAATGTTTTTCCTTTTCTTTTAAAACCAAATAGTAATAGAGTACACAGCGATAGTGCGAATATAATTAAAAGATAGACCAGGCAAACGAGCCCACGACAAGCTTTCGTGTTGCTTGCATGTTCGTTTACGTGAAGGTTTGTTGCCACTCACCACGCTTTTTGTAGTGCAGTTATTTCATATCTTTGTTCGGCGTAGCCTTCGCCAGCAGCCACAACTATTGCGCTCCCAAGCTTGGGCGCCAAGTTTCTTTTGTGACTCACAATAGGAAAAACGACGGCGGAGCATATGAAGTCATTTAGCTACCTACAGCACTGCCTTTCCTGGAGAGAAATTATGCGTCGGGTGCATCTGTCGACATTGGCCCACAGATAAACAAAGGTCCGAACGATTTCGGCACTAACCTACTGCGATTTCTTTGCTCAAATTCGAGTCATGCAACTGCAGCGGATTTCAAGTAGCGGTCGGTGCGCCGTTAGCGTGTGGGGCGCGATTTCAAGCCATGGCCTCGGTCCGTAAGTTCGTATTGAGGGCCGCTTCAACGCGGCTGCCTACGAGGACATCGTTGACAGCGTGGTGATACCCTACGCCCTCGATGGTCCATTCGCGGATGGATTGTATTACCTGCAGCACTACCGAATCCCGATACACATGGCTCGGTCAGTAAAACACCTACTGGACGAGCGAGGCGTGATGGTGATCGAGTGGCCACCGCAGGGGGCGGACATGAATATAATTGAAAACGTGTGGGGAGCAATGAAGAAGTCCCTAAGCAGCCGACAGCTACAGAGCGGCTCGCGTGACGCGTTGTGGCAAGCTGTAGAAGAGCAGTGGCAGCGCCTCCGGGCTACTGACTTCGCGGCGCGCCTTTTCGAGAGCATTCCTCGACGTGTGGTGGCTGTTGTGTCTGCCAAGGGGGACTTCACAAGTATTGAAGTGTCTCAAAAAGGCTCCCGCCGCTCCCTTTGTTTTCCAGGGTATGCTGCCTATCCAGGCGACTGTTTGCCATGACACTTGCATTTTTACCATTTTTTTTGGACTAATGCAACAGCTAATTGGAAGTTTTCGGGTTGACGTTCTTCGTCATCTAATTTGTTTTTGTTGTTGTTGGCACAAAGCATTTGCTTCGATATGATGCCTCGGCACTGTGCGGCTGCTACCCGGCCGAAATAAACAGAGTTACGACGTCATTGCCAATGGGCTAATTTATTTTCTTTTGGTCTTGTGGCATGCATGCGACGCCTCAGGATCAACTCCTGACTGCACTAAACATGGCTTTGGGCCAGTCCCAATGGTCGTCGTTTGTTCGAGTCACTGCGCCACGCACGCGTAGCTATGTGACGCTGGCAAAGGTGGGGAGCGGCTGATCGTAGGCGCCGAGGCTGAGAAACCGCAGTTGCCTACTATCATGCGCCGCCTTGCTAACAGCTCAGCTTTCGGCGCTCTTGCGGCGCGGCGACAAAGCAAGCATGCGAGCGAGCAGAGGGCAACATATCGGAGTAGACACGCAGCCTCGCTCCCTTCATCTCAACTGCGCATGTCCGTGAGTTTTCCAAGGCCGCTGCCAGGTGACGGCACCGGTATCTTCGGCCATGCGCTCCGCGGTTCGCATTGGAATTGTCCATGACTGTACATAGTCTTTGTACATAACTGTACACATGCAATTTTCATACCGCGCTTTGCGCTAGGGGGGGAGCCATGTAGTGGCGCGCACCTCATTTCTAGCAGCGCCACTATCGTCTGCACGATCGCATCATCATCAGAAGCGGTGCTTGCCCGGCTGCGTCAGCAGTGCCACGCGCCACGAGAATCAAACTCGACCGAGCGCCTGGGCGGCCGCATGACTACGTCGCTCTCGAAGTTCTAATCGGGGCTTGCACACCCGAATAAATGTAGGAGACCCACAGTGCATCACCGAGTTCACGGCTCCCTTTCCTACAAGCTCAATAGGCTGTTCCTAGCTTCGGTTTAACGGGATCGCATTTGCGTTTGATGGAGTCTTATGAAAGCCAGGCAGCGTTCCACGATGTTGATAGACTTCTATGCAGCGAGGAGGGAAGCTGGGCCGCTCGCACCACCAGTCGCTACCGCAACCTGCAAAGCTGCAATACATCGCTTTTGCAACGCCTTGTGGAGCTTTGGATACACTGTGGAAATGTGTCACTAAAGCATAGTAATCCACAATGGAGTACGAATGAGTATACAAAACATCATGTACACACTCTCTTAGCTTCTTTTAAAGCAAAGCTTTACTAACATATGCGAGCCGAGTTTCGTAGTCGCCAGCAATTTGGCCTTCACATAAACGCAGCGGCACCGTAGCTTTCGCAACGCATAATGTGACTCGCCGCACCGAGATCCGCCGCCGCCGCTTGCGCCAGCTGCTCAACGTCTGCAAACCCCATCTACAAAGACCATTAATATAGTGTCCTTTACATTAGGGTCTGGGCCCCCTGGCCAACATACTTGGAGGTGTACACGTGAAAATCGGCCGGTGAAAAGAATGTGTGCGCACTGGCTGATAAGTTAGACTTTTTCTACTACATTATTTTCAAGAATTTCTAACATTTCGAGTTGACAACGAAAGAGTCAGTGGTGGGGGTGGCACTGCCCTCCACAGCTGGTACAATGTAACAACCCGCGCTAAAATGTGTCAAATACTCTTTGAAGCAACAGGTGCTATAAAAGAAGCTGACCTGACAACACGCTAAATTGTCACTTCTTCGTCAAGAGAGTGTTTGGAAACGGAGGTGGTGGTGCATTCCCCGTCCATACTCTCTAAGCACTGTCTCTCCGCAAGCGATAGTAATGTTGTCTGGTATATGCCCTGTATCTGCCTGGCAATAAAGCCTCACAATGGATTGCCGGAGCCTGTCCACCGCATGTGAGTACCCGAACCCGTGCGTGAGTCTTCAGGTTCCGCAGGGCTAGTGTACGGCGCGTAGCACTTTCTCTACCGAAGCTAGCAGGGGTACTCTGCTATCCCGTACGTTAGCCCACAGTTGGCAAGCCCACAGTTGGCAAGTTTACACCATGTAATATAAGGTTGAGAGCTCTCAACAGTGAGGACAAGTGGGTGTATACCAGTGTTGTACACGTTCCTCCAAAATAGGAACTAAAGCTCGTTCCTCGTTCCTTGCCAATTTTGAAACGAGTTCCCGTTACAAGTTCCTTTATTGCGAAAGGAACGCCTTTCAGTTCCACATCGAAAATTGGAACGCGTCGTTGCATTAAAGTTACAATTAGGTTTTTAAATTAAAATATAGTGTCGGATAATCCTGCGTCGAAATTAAGTGAGACATTTAAAACTCACATCGAACTACGTATATTATACGAATATTAACACCACCGGCCGCAGATTATCTGGAGATAAAGATAATCAAAAGAAACGCTCCTAGGCGAATTTTTTCAGGGAGCACTGGACAAACTCCAGACGGCTCGAGGACTTTTCGGTGAAGGATATTTCGGTGCGGAAATTTCGGTGTACGGACATTTCGGTGTACGGACATTTCGGCGACCAAATTATCCGGTGCTTGCCTGTTTGCGACAGCCGTTATATTTTTATTTCTGCTTAACGTAGGTTATGGACAACAATCTGGAGCAGTGAATTTATTTTTTTGATTGATGCATGTTCGATGCTTGCCAGGTATTTTTAGAAAATCTACATTTATATATTTTTGTTTTAATACCTTTTCCTGGGGACACCTGTTATGCAGCCGATTGAATTCTTTAGCACACGTTTTTTTTTTCATTTATGACAGGTTATTAATTTATATTCGCTCTTTTTTAGCTAAGACTTCAGGCTTACGATGGTATACCACCTCTTTTGTATTTTTTTTAAATTACACACCCTCAAATTACATAATTACATGCACACTCTCAATATCCAAAAAGTAACAAACATTAGCTAGCCCCCCAGAATGTAGAAAACCTTATGAAGAGTATTACGTAGGCTGGGCTGCCTTGCTAAAATGAATTCGTGAACACTGGTCTAGGATATTGTCGGGGAGGAAAACCGGGCCCTTTGGAAAACAGCCGCAGGTTCTAATGTACTAAATGCTGAATAAGCGCGTACCGGTTGTGCATACAAATTCCACCCATTGTGTTCGGGACAACCAACCTTCGTTTAATATTTACAAGCCTACATTTACCACATTTTAATTCTTCGTTCTAGCGTCCCCCCCCCCTCCCACCTTCCGCCTGTACGCTCGAATCTCGACCAGATTTCTTGTTCAGCCATATTATTTTCGGTTTCCCCTGAAAATCCTACTGGCGTGGTGGAGTTCACGGTCGCCGAAGCGTCACCGCAGTTATTTTTTATTTTATTTTTATTTAGAACATACTGCTAGCCTCCTAGTGGAGGCTTTTGTAGGAATTGGGTGATACATTCAGAACAATGACATAGATCACTTCGCGTTTAAAACAGAGAAAAAGCTTTACATTCACCATTGACACACGAAACATCTATAATGTGACACAAAAAGCCACCCAAAAAGCCGCTGTGAACACAATGGCCACTATCGTTTGCTGGCTCCGCCCTTCCGCGCGTTGCGGTCATATCGACGGCGCCCCCACTCCAGGAATCGCTCTTTCTGCGCCTTCAGTCACCCCCTTGGGAATTCACTCATCAAGTCGCGCATATCATGGATACCCCAGGTATACATCGCTTCCTCCCATTATAAGGAGCAAACCCGCCGCGGTGGCTCAGTGGCTAAGGCGTTGCGCTGCTGAGCACGAGGTCGCGGGTTCGATTCCCGGCCGCGGCGGCCGCTTTTCTGATGGAGGCGAAAAGCAAAAACGCCCGTGTGTAGGAGATTTCGGCGCACGTTAAAGATCCCCAGGTGGTCAAAATTAATCCGGAGCCCTCCACTACGGCGCGCCTCATCGCCTGCGTTGCGTCGGTGCGTTAAACCCTACAATCAATCAAATCAATTATAAGGAGCAAAACAAAATGTATAGGCTAGTGTAACGAGGGCGGCAACAGTCGTGTTATAGTTTTCGAAGTCCAGTAGACGCAATGGTGAAGCACAAGTGGCACCCCTGTCTCTCTACTTAGGGGGATGATTGCCGGCGGGGCTCAGCTTTCCCCTCCCCAAAGTAACGCCACCGGAAGTGCGATCGTTGTTTTGTTAGTTTTAAGTAGAACTGACACCGAATACAACGAAGGCGAGATTGTTTGAGAGAATAATTAAAACGAAATGCACACGCGCCTAATCGACCTCGTTTTTCTGTTGTCTTTTTGCGGAAGTTTTGCTGGGGGGGCGGTGGGGGGAGGAATAGACTAAAAGCAGCAGCGTCTTGCACCGTTGGATGAAGTGAAAGGAAACCGTTTTGGTAACACTTAAAGTATTAGGGTTGTTCACATGAATGTTAAAATAACAAAAAATGGTTGAACGGATTTTTACCATCTACTACACAAATTGGGTTTCACGTGGCAATGCTCCCCCAGGGTTTAGCGTTCGTTTCCACGAACGGCGGAGCAAGCACAAGTCTCGAACGTAAAATCATATCAAGTCACGAAATTACAATATTAAAGCTAAAATGTTCAAAGAATGCCTGGCACATCCCCTTACTCAAAATGTCTGGTCCAAGACGTCGTGCACCAAAATGTCCGTGCACAGAAATGTCCTCACCGAAACGTCCTGGACCGAAATGTTCGACACCGAAATGTCCGGATCCCGTTTAGCAGTCCGTCCGTTTCGTTGGCTAAGTTGTTACCGGGTTGACCGGGACCGGTCTGCTCCTGAGCGCGCGGAAGGGCGAGTAGGAAGGGTTCGGATGCACGGACATGGCCAAGGCAGGCCCGCGGAACTAATCCCCCTACCGCGACGAATGCCCAAGTTCCCAGCCGGGTCCCGGTCACCCCAGTAACAACGCATACGACAGAACGGACGTACTGCTAAAACTCTGTTCTTTCCCCGCCAGGAAACAGTTCTATCGGCCAGACGCGCATTCTGGCCTCCCCAGACAAACGATGAAGGGTGAAACGCATTTTCGCGGCTACGCTATTCACCCGCCGAACGTTGCGTAAGCAACCAGCATGAAAGCAAGCACAAGCTGTGGCCTGCTGCGTGGTTATTCTTCTGCCTTTGACCTTCGAGGAAGGACGTATGGCTGAAGGGCGGGCAAACTGACCATCTTATAGGAAGAGAAACGCAGTAGCGCTTTGTTGATTTTTTACTCGAGCCTTGGCATCAAAAACAGTCAAATCCTAGCGATGTAACGGCAGGAACGCCGTTCCTGCCGTTCCTTCAAAAACGTAACGAGTTACCGTTACAGTTCCACCGACCCTTAATGGAACGCTGGCGTTCCTCCGTTCCTCCAAAAAGGAACTTGTTCCACGAACGCCGTTCCTTGTAACGCCGTTCCGTACAAAATTGGTGGATACATTGTAGGGAATGTATCCTGCAGCCTGGTAGGGTGCGGAAAGTTATTTGTCTGTAGTTGCCTAAGTGAGGTTTCTTGCTCCTTTGTGAGGGATTTATGGCCTTGGCGGATATATCCGTCGGGAAAGCCTATAATGTTGAGTGATATCTCTGTACTTGACTAACGGCTGGTAACCCTCTGCTGATCTCCTTGTGGAGCCCGGCCGGCTAATTCTCGGGCACTCTTCTGAGCGACGAGGTTTCCACGAAGACTAGAGTGTATAGTCACGATAGTCACATTTCTCATAGGAGGGTTTTGCTGGAGGATTTGAAGGACGGTTTTGGAAATTCGCCCATTGATATAAATACTGCATGCTCCCTGTGAGTCGGAGATGACAGTCATGGCTTCAGTTTGAGTGATGGCAAGCGCAATGGCTCCTTCTTCTCCTTGCAGTGTATTGGTGCGTCTAAGTGTCAGGTTTGTGAGTGTTCACGCCGTGTCGGTGACCACTGCCGTCATAGCATGTTCCCGAGCGTAGTCCACCGCGTCTGTGTATACTACCCTGCTTTTTTGCCCATATTTACTCTCTAAATTTTCGGCTCTCGCCGTTCTTTAGCCCTCATCGCACTGAGGGGGGATATTTCGCGGTAGGGGGGAAACTCTGATATTTTCCAGATTTCTTCGTGAATATCTTCAATGGCAGGCCCCGACTTCACTGCCGAATATTTGAGACGGCGCAAAAGGTGACGGCCAGTTGGATTGGTGGCGAGTCGTTGCTTCTAAGCGGAGTGGTGGCCTCATTACAAGACCCTGGCCGTTCACGATGCCCCCTTGGGCGGCCCTTTCCACCAATTGAAGCTCGTGGTCCGGACTAGTACTGAACAGGGCGCTCTACCACTGGTCATGAGACGGACCACGAGTTGTCTCTATGTTTTTTTTTCACTCGCCCCCCCCCCCTGCACAAACAATGCGGTACAGAGTGGCAGGCTTATCTATTACGCCGCTCACTGCCGATTCACCAATTCCCTTTGGCAGAGAAATCAACACATCGATCCGCACATATGCGGTCCCAGCTCGACGAGAAGTGATACTCACAGGCGCTCAGATCAAATGTGAAAGCTGAGCTTACTTTGTACTTTATAGTGCCAACAAACAGCGAACGCGTAATCGTCGTGACCGTGCCGCCAACAAAAGCTCCCGCGGAGCCTAACGGCTAACGGGTGAGCTTTACTGTACCAGCAGTGATAGTGTTGTTTTGCAAAAACTCCGCTAGCCTCGCTGAAAGTGGACAGGAGGAGGGAATGACGCAGTGGTTGGGGGAAGTGGAGGGGCAGTGGGAAGGCGCAGGAGGGGAGAAGGTGCAGTGAACGGGGGGGGGGGGGGCTTAGCACACATCCATTGCACAACAGGAGTCGCCGTGAGCGCGCAGAATCCCACTACTTCTATCGGAATTGTCGGCCGTAATTGTTTTATATATATATATATATATATATATATATATATATATATATATATATATATATATATATATATATATATATATATATATATATATATATATATATATATATATATAAGGTGCTTCTAGCAGGACTGAGGGCACACAAGGCGTTCCATCTCTCGCTGCAGCCGTCGGCTGCATGCTTCGGTTTCCTTTCGTACTTGCTATAGTTATACTCAAGAGTTCGACGATAGTTCGTCTGGTCAGGTATCATGATGAGGACGAAGATGCGGTCACTGAACAAGTCAAGGTGAAAACAGAGAGACGTTTCGGAACCCGTACGGATTACTTGATCAGTTATGTCATCGCAGAAGTCAGGAAACACACGATTCAGCGGGAGCTCCAAAATTATGTTAAATTGTAAAATTTCTCAGTCAATAAAGCATTGTATGGTGCCAGGCAAGCGCTGGGGATACTATAAAACACCAAATCTTTCGGATACAACAAAGTTGTATTTTGTCTGCATGACCCCTTTAAAGAGACCGTGAAACACTTTTTTAACTGTTTTCTTAAATCCTAAATTCTTGCAGAACGTAATCAACCAACACATCCAGTACTTAGACTACGGTATCGCAAAGTATACCCCAGCGAAAAATTACTGCTCCATGACCCTTAGATAACTTTGAAACTTTCTAAAAAGGTTGTTCTCTCTTTCGTTGTCTCGGGCGTCTTTGACCGCCGGAATTACGTTGTTACAGCGGTGTATGGGTTATAAGCACGCTTAGCTGATGTTTACCTCGCAAGCAGCAGCCCCTTTTTCTATATTCTGGTGGTTCAGGAAGTCACTTCTATTGTGCAAGATGCCACGCACATCACGGCCTCGATTCTAGCACTTCAGTGTCGGCGCCCCGTCCGAGATACCAACAGCCGGGATATCACGAGTCGAGCATGGGCGCCCACGCAATAAAGGCATCTAGGTAACATCCCGGTGAAAAAGGCTGATAAGAACGAAAAGGTTTATGGGGCGCAGATGAAAAGACGTCAGTTGTTGATGTTGTAGTCGACCAATCAGATTGCAGATAATAAAAGCGGTAAAAAGTAACCGATGCATTCATGACAGCCCTCTCTCTTTACGCCGCGTCTCAGTGTCGGCTTCGTAGACCGTTGGCACGGCACGCTGCAGGCAGTGGGTGATAACCGGTTAAAAAATCCCCACTTCTTTATCGATGTCCTTCCTTGTGCTACCGGCAGCTTCATTAGGAAAAGTGCTGCGCTCACAGCGGCCTCTGTTCAGAGCAGAGTGCCTTTTGGGCAGCTTGCCGTCAGTTGAAGCAATGACCGCATTCGATAGCCACTTTTAAAGAACGCCACAAAAGCAAAGCAGAAACGGTATTCATGTTTGCTGCGACGAGCAAATCACGCTGTGCCGCTCCATGCTGGCGACAATTTCGCAGTGCTTAGAGCCGCGAAGAAAAGACTGAAAGCGTTTATATGAAGCGTTGCAGGGTCCCTTTAACAGGAATGATTACCCACGCCACTGAAACTAAAACGTCGCTACGCAGCACACGCAAACAAAGCGTTTCTAAAAGCGGCGCATATGACTGTGCAAGCTTCTTCTCAGCCGCAGAAACACGCGCAACGTGTTCGCGAAGAAATCTGGCATTGCGAATACTGAAGTGCCGCTCAGAACGAAATTTTAAAATTTTTGTTTGTCAGCGCAACGTTGGCAGGCAAACGAAGCATGCAATGCCCAAAGCGTCTCGTAGTGAAGAGGAACACCAATCTCTGCTGCCGAAGCAACAGCGCCCGTACAGTGCACTAGCATCTTAGAACAGTGGCAAAAGCAAGGGCGTTTTCAATTGGAGGCACCGTGGAGGAAAGTAATGCTCCTGTATGTGAACGGGAGCATGGAAGAAAGGTTCTTACCCCCACTCCTTCCTCTATTTCAGGCACTATAGCCAAATATCCAGAAATACGCAAGGGCAGCTCATGGCGAATGCTTGATGGAAAATATTGTACTCGTTACAGTCTCAACCTGTAAATAGGCGTCAGTGGCTTCGAATATAGGCATGTGCTGATTTTATTTCGTGAGAAATTAATTTACGTGGCATTGAATTATTAGAGAACTAGCGGTAGCACCTCGCGGCGGGGGCTGGCCGAATATAACAATGCGTATAACAGATAATGAGTAAGTGTAAAGCGCTTAATTATCTCCATACTCTAGGTTCGGTGGACTCGACATTGTTTGGGACAAGAGCTGAATTTAGTTTCTAGTTGTTGGTGAGCGTTACACATATCTAAAAAAACAGCTTCGATAATTGAACCTCCGCCGACATAATCAAGAATTTCCGAGAGAAATATTTTAAGACATTGCTGTGAAACTCAAGGCTAATATTACCTCCTCCCCTTTAAATGGCTCACTGGTGTGCGGCGTCCGTAGACGAAAGCATACAAAGTACCATTTTCAAGAAACACCCTTTTCCCGCAGCGAATTCTCGGTCGCCCTCAATGTATTCGGCCATTTTAAGGCGAAATCCTGAGTACTCTGTTCGAAGCACGTGCGTTGTTAGGTACAGGAAATCGTTCGCCAACCAAAATATCTGCCCCCTTGCACTCAGCGAAGAAGGATGACCAGCGAAGCAGGCAGCAGCGCATGGAGTGCACAAAACAAAACGAGTTTGTAATTCACTGTTGAAGAAAAATTTGTCCCCGTCGAGGACAAATTTCCCATCAGCTGCGAAGTTTTCGAGAAAGCTGTGTTGCTTTCCCTTGTAGCCGTAAGGCTGAATTTCAGGTGGATGTAGCTTTGAGGTAGCCGTAAGGCTGAATTTTCCATTGGAAGGAAATTATTCTACTTCGGGGTTTCCCCTACATACACTCGCACGTGCCGAAATATGCACACAGATGTACACGCATGCATATGTGCCCGCACACCTGGCCAACCGACTCCCTTTCACCCTCCTTTTCTTTCTGCCTTCCACTTTCCATCGGATATGCGGTCGCATGTGGTGGCAAATGTTGTTCAAACGGTGTCGTCACTACTACCTCAAATCTGCGCCCCTGAATACGCTAGCAGCTGTTGCTGCTTTTATGGCGAGTGTGTTCTTGATCACCACGCATTTCCGGCGCCGCTGTATACGACTGGAAGAGCACCGCACATTACACTTCGAGGCTAGAACTCTGCGAGAATACGAAAGACGGTAAGCCATCGGGAAGGTAGTGGCTGTGACCTGACGGGCCCGTTGGGGTATTATTGCTGCGCGTCCAGCGTGATTAGATTACATTGCTGGAGAAATGTGTGTTTGAACTCTGGTCGTCGCTGTTGTTTACGGCGGTGTAATTTTTGTCAGGACGTAGGGGGGGGGGTGGCGGACAATTTCACATCTACAGTGACTGCCTTTGCATGAAAACCATTCTTTCGCTAGGGAAAATTGCTCCCTATTCCTTGACAGGCATCCATATAGAGACAACCCTGCGTACAAGAAAGCTACCTTTTAGTCCGAGCCTGGAGGATTGTGGGAAACTGCCTTGCAATAATTGTAGCGTTTACTTACCGCTATAACACCTTTTTTCAGCAAAGCAGCATACCTCTACCCCCGCACGGTTTCATCGCCGCGGGCAGAAACGCCAAGGGGCCAAGGCCTGAGGCGCAGAGCACGTGCGTCACGCTAATCAGACATACAGCATAGAGATCAGAATTTGTTTAAGGTAACCACAAAACAAGTATAGGAACCACATTATAGATAAGGCGCTTGTCAACAATGGGACCCCCGCACCATGTACACCTCGTCAAATATGTTTGAAGAATATATTTGAAACATAGGCAGGACTAGCGTCACTAAATAGAGAAGTTCTTGCCCAAGTCGCGGAGCGCATGTAACAGGCTAGCCAGGACCCAGCATTTGCAGCCAGAGAAGCCAAGCGTAGCGTCAGTAGATAAGGTACTAGAGGACCGCCATGGAGGTACGGAAGTCGGCGAAGGCGGCGGTTTTGTCGTTACCAGTGTTGCGAGGTCGCCGCATCTACGGCCTCGCCGTTAACTTCGACCTTGTCTTTTGTCAAGAACACTACTGGAGATGCAACAAAACGTCATATTTGGACACACTTCTGCCGCTTAAATACTGTTGCATGCGCTAACTTTGATACGTATTCGGGACGACTTCAATCGCGAACAGCGGCAGAGCAGGGAGGATAAGCGATAGGCCTACCTGAATGAACTTCTGAAACACAAAAAAAAAAAATCTCGGCGCCTATGAACCGTCTAAGTGTAAACAAATGTCAAGTAATGGGAACTTACCAATAATCCGCCGCCGCCGCTTGCGCCAGCTGCACAACGTGTGCGAACCCCATCTACAAAGACCATTAATATAGTGTCCTTTACACTAGAGTATGGGCCCCCTGGCCAAAATACTTCGAGGTGTGCACGTGGAAATCGGCCGGTGAAAAGAATGTTTACGCACTGGCTGATAACGAACACTTTTTCTACTACATTATTTCCAAGAATTTCTAACATATCGAGTTGACAACGCAAGAGTCAGTGGTGGGGGGTGGCATTGCCCTCCATTGGTGGTACAATGAAACAACCCGTGCTAAAATGAGTCCCATACTCATTGAAGCAATGGCCCTGTTTACCAGGAGCTGGAAACAACACGCACACTGCTTAATCCTAGTATGATGGCCTACACCACAAATAACTACGCCGGCCCTGCTGATACTCGTGCATATGAGACCGCAAAAAAAGGACCTTTATCCCACATGGAATGTGAAAACTTTGCTAAATTTGTGGACATTGAGTGCTGGTGAACCTCGACAGCATGAACCTTAACTTTCGAGCGGAAGCAAGGAGCTTTAAAAACAGGTGACGCTCTACCAGCACAGCGCACGGCGAATTCGGTCGTGCACAAAGCCCATGGCGTTGCTTATTTCACTGCTACAAAAAGCTACGTGAGTTATGAAAACACCGTTATTCGTACGCACAAAGAGAGTTTTAAAATGACTTAAAACTGCTGTATTTCGGGCCCCAAACTTAAGCAAGTTGACGCAATAGCTACTACAAGACCTTGCCGTGAAATTGATTGAAATAGCTTGTAACCGTACACAGTAATAGCCGATAGCCCGAAGCTGTTATGGATAACTAAGGTCACTGCCTAGCCGTTTACACTCAGCTCTATTTCGTATTTTGCTTCGAAGTGATTTGAATTAGAGAAACCTCCGTAGGTACACGATTCTGTGCACTTTAAACAACCCCATCTGCTCTAGAGGAATCCGTACTCGCCACTTTGTTGCGCCACTAATCAATGTCAAGCTTCAGCAGACCAAACCATGAATGTATTAAAGCCCGCCGTTGAGCACTACAAGCATATCCGTTTTTTTCTGTATGGCCTCCAGCTCTCCCAGGGCAAAGAGACATGCTCGAAGTCAGCCAGGTCATCGGTCCTCCGGGCTGGTACCACGCTCTTGTCGCGGCGCTCTGTGTCTTGCGCTCCTTCTGCTGCGCCTGGACCGTATTCCTGGGTCCCTTCGTAGTGCCGCCAGTACAACACTGGTGCGCAAAGCCGCCCCTTGAGGCACTGGTCAACTGGACAGAGCAGCAGTGGAGGGGAATCGCTATACCCCCCTTAACAGCAGCTCCCGGGTTCCCGAACCGATCTGTGGGATTGGCGTACGACTCGTGCCATTCGTACTTGGTCCGAGCGGTTCACCCCAACGGCTCCATCGACTTCGACAAGGAAAACGTGATTCCCTGCGAATCTTGGGCTTTTGACTAGGAATCATCAAGGTCTGCTTCTGCTGTTCCAGAGGTCAGTGCCTTTGGGAGACTAGTGCCTTTCAAGAGCCTTTAATTTAGTTTCCGTTATTGCTCAAGCCACTTTTTGTTTGACACGATTGCCCGTCACCTAGTACTGACTGGCATCCAGGCACAATGAAGTGTTTCATGTCTCGAAGTCAGTGTAACACGGCATCCAAATGTCCAATACTTGCGATCCCGGTTACCACAATGTAGCAGGCAGGTATGGTTGTTCTGCGCATTTTATTCCTATTCATCCAACGAAAAGCCGCAGGCGAGAAACTTACACTACAAAAGTTCACATTTTACTAATTTGCACCGTACTGTCTTAAACGATTCTATGGAATGTGTGCGACATGCCGCACAAGTTCCCGAGTACATGTCTGCAGGGTACTTTTATCAGACAGACGTAATAGACAGTTTTAGCTAAGCGGGTTTACGTTCAGCGGAGAGGAGCGGACGAGCGGAAAGCGAGCGGAACGCAGCGCGGGAAAAAGAGTTTTAGCTGGGCGATCGGCTGCCGGCCAGAGCGGAGCGCTGTACACTGCGCCATCTATCTAACAGCGATAAAACAGCGCCAGAAAAACGAGACGAGAAAGCTGAACACAAGACTGTCGCGGGGGGTTGGCCTGAAAGCATTACGTGCAGAATGAACAAATATACTAACTTTTTAAGGTTCTTGGCGTCCTGCCGCTTCCAGTATCCCAGCAAAATGTCTACACGATCTTTTATTCCTCTTAGGGTGAGCTCCCGGCCCACCGCCCGATTCACCGCAGCGAGAACATGCACCCACTTGATGTCATCGCCAAACGGCTTCGCCGCGGCCACCTCCCGAAGAAGACAGAGGTCCTCGTGTGCACTGAAGCACCTCCGGGGCTTTTTAGCTGGTTGCATTCCTGTTTCAGAAGCGTTCGCGCGGGATATTGACGCGACCACGGCCGGCGACGCGACACCGCGAGCGTTGGAGGCAGCCATTTTGGATAACTACGCTCGCTCGCCCGCCCGGCCGCCGCTGCGCGCTGCGCTGGGATGACGAAACGAGCGGGCGAGCGCGCAGCGCCGTAAATCCGCTGGCCGCCTCAGCGTACTGGCGCATGTGCAGTGGCGGTTTCCGCTGGTCCGCTCCGCTGCGCTTCCCGCTGGCCCGCTCTGCTAAAACTCTCTAATATCACAGCCGCATTTATGACGCTGCGATGGTGCTTGTTAAGCATTTACATGTCTGTGACCGCATCTGGATGTTCATCGCTAAAGAGGGTTGGTATACGCGCTGCGATGCCGCTCGTCCTTTATTCCTTAACCTAGTACTCACAAGCATAACTTTAAAAAACCCAGAAATCAATTTCTCGAACTTCTGTTCATGTCGGTATTCCATAGATCAGCTCAAACAAACGTATTGTGTATCTAATCGTCTATAATAACTGTGTGTCCGACGTTACCACAGTGTGCAATTTATAAAAGCAGAAAGAATAAAAAATACGATTCATCATCTGAGGCGGCTCAAGCAATTTCTGCAGTGTCGCCTAACTATGCGGAATGCTTTTACATTGTGATTCGAAGATGTTCAAGTTTTTAAAGTTAATGCATCCGCGCTTGCGGTGGCGTCAATATTATTGGTTTGAACGAAAATGTTCCCTCATATTTCAAAGGAGCATATGTTCCGGAGTGAAGTTCTTTTTTTAAGAGTAGTACACACCATTGTCGCTTTCTATTCTCTGCAACAAAATGTTTGGCGGGCTGCGTTATCTTAGGTAGCGTATTTCCTATTGGCGGTGAGCGCGACCACGGGCGGCGCTGCGAAGTGCGCCTCCGTGACGTCGGCTTAGGGATTCTCGCATTTGTCGTCTGCTTCACTCGGGCTCGCTCTCCCTGCTGTCTCTTTGTGCTCGGTTAACGTCTGATGCTTGTCCGCACCACATTTTGCGCGTGCGTAACTTTTTATCATAAGAATAGACTTAAAATCGCCTACAGTAGCTCAAGACGTGATTTAACGTATAGTTTTCGATAGCGCTACGGAAGAAACATCGCCGGCGCCGCCTCATTCTTTGCGAAGCCGGTCTTGTACGCAGCGCGAAGAGTCGTAGCTAGGCGTCGGCTTCTGTTGTAAGCAATATTTCGAACAAAGGGAACAGCCAGCGGCTATAGTAGCCGACAACAGCGAAAATACAAAACCAAAACAAATTCCAGGCGTTCGCGGCTGTCGGCTTTGGCAGAAGGCATTACAATTCCCGGTAATCGCATGTAAGGTAAATCAGTTTTTGCAACCTTGACGAACGCTCGAAAGTATTATATCGCATCACTTTAAGTTGTCGTGCCATGAAATTGTGGCCATATGCACTATGGGCCCCAAAAACTGTGGGTTGAGTTCCAAATAACCCACTGTGTGTATAGGCGCGTGCTGGTTTTAAACAGGCTTCTAACTAGTATGGAGGTTTATTGAGCAAAACGAGCCACGTCTACGGTAATAATACAGTAACACTATGTTTGTTCAGAGATGGGGGGATATTTCGTTACATATCCCACAGCCATATCTTTCCAATATTCAGATATGCGTTACAGAAAAGCTGCACTCAAAGGGAGGAGGTGGAGGAGGAGGAGGAGAAAACTTTATTGAACCGTAAAATCGAGATGATTAGTGGGCCGGGTCCTCAGTCCAGGACAAGAGCGTAAGATTAATTTCGTTCTTTGCACCTTGAAATAAAAGTTGAAAAACAATAAAGAGTGGCTTGGAAATATTCATCGGTTTCGTTTCTTGCTATATATGCACGTATCCTATTTATTGCGTTCGTTAGCGACTATATCAAGCCTTCAACATCGTAATCATGTAGTAACTGCTCAGGTTGAGAGTCGGTTCGTTATGATAACGATAGTTACGATAGCAATTCAGAGCACAAAAGGCGCCTTCGAGTACTCTGGACAACGTTGTCTGAGGCGCGATCGCGGTGGTGTAGCACAAACCTTCTCTTTGTATTTGGATGTGAATAAACAACTCACGCTGCAAATATACACCTTCTTGTACGCAGCCATTGGGAAAGCCAATTTATGAAGAAGGGAATGTATGCCATACAGCCTGAAGAAAATATCCACACGATCTTTGTGAGCCTCCCAAACAATCCCAAACCTACTAAGACGTTCGTGACGGTTCAGAAAAATTAATGCGTTGGGCACAGATAAAAAAAAACATTCATCTAATACAAGTCAACGAAAGAAATAGAAAACAGCCGCTTTATTTTCTGCTGTGCGATGTGCGAATAGTAGCCCGCTGCTTGGTGCGTAGCATTACAGACTATTGAGTCTCCATAAGAGCATCTCAAAAATACTGTAGGGAAGCGAACGCATTTTGAATACTTATCGAGGAGCTCTCAACGTTGAACCTCGCGAATAAACTAGAAAGGACGAGTTACACCCGATCTTCTGACCGATACTCTGAAGAAAGTTATTTCTCTCTTCGGTGTTGCAAATACGTGGGGATACAGCTTGAAATTATTCAGATATGTCAGATGCCGGCAAAAATTACTGAATTACTAGAAATACGCTTTTCAATGCCCTAAAGCATCAAAGCGGGGGCTTACTAGCGCAGGCACTGCTGCCACTGCTGCCTCCTACAAGCGGAATGTAGCAGACGACAGCGGCGCGAGTCCCTAAGCCGACGTCAGAGCCAGGGGGCGCCACTCAAACATCTCACCGCCAATACCCCAGGAAACAATTTTCCGCTCTTAAGCGCTGTCGTCGACAGCAGACGTGGCCGAATAAGCCTACCAACCCCGCGTAGGATAAACCAATATCGTACATTTAAGTGCAAAATGGCGAGCCGAGCCGTAGCTCCGTAGCCGAACAAACTCCGCGTCACCGGCAGCACTCAAGTTAAAGGCATTTGCGCTGCTCTTTCGGAGCTCGCCTGGTTCGTCTCTGTGCCGTAAGAGGTGAGTTCACAACAGTCCGAGAGTCGGCCGACGAGGCACCGTGTCTGGGATCTGTCGGCAGCCATGTCACCCCGCACCGACGCCGTCATGTCGGTGTCTGCACGCACTGTGACAACTCCCCATTGTAGCAATGAAGGTTGCGTCCCAAAATCTTCAATACGGTATAGAGCGTGTTACGGACATAAAAAATCAACAACAAAAAAGCAATCCCACCATTCGCAACTGCACGGTGAGATGCGGTCTTCGCATTTCTCTATAACCCTGAGCCAGCAAGACGGACTGGTCGCTCCAGGAAATAACAGGCATATCAATCAGTGGAATATCCGCAATGTTGTACATTGTTATTTACTTACTATTGCAGCATTGCGAGCTGCGTAGTCTAGCATTTATTGAATAACGTTTGGTGAGTATACTACTTCCTAAGCCCCACAAATAGCTGATCAGCACCGTCTACGTTAGTGAAGGCAAGAAAAGCGATCGCACATGTCCGGTCGTCCTGCAGACCTTGCCGGAACATCCTGCAGTCGTCAGGGGTGGCTTGATAAAGCGAGGCTTTATTTGTCTCTCGTGGCCTCTCGGGTGGCTACTGCTAGCTGGTGTTGTCCAAGCGAAATTCGTCGCTCGTTCGCGGGGGCTACTCCACGGGAGCATCCTGAGTTCCTCACAAAACGGCCAGGTGGCACTCTGGTCTCCGCCATTGTAGTGAGGCTCCAATGCACCTACAGGTAGTCACAAAATGAAACGGACCATGCGAGCGGTGCGCAAAAACTACAGGCGCGACACCTTCCCGCGCAGCGCCTGCTGTCGAGATGGCTGAGTGCGCATTCATGTCCTTCACATGTCCGTGCATATACATTTTCGAGATCTCCGCCGCAGAGCTTCGTTCCTCTCTAAAACAGCACCTGCAAGCGCCTTACGCGGCAAGACGTGTGAGCGGCACGATCTCTGGTAGCGTGTGGCATGCGCTGCAGCCGTGTCGCTCCCGTGTAGGTCCCGTTCACTCCGAGGTATCTTCGTAATGCGCTCCGTGAATGTGGAAGCCTTCTTTGCCGAGCATCTCGGGGCCCCAATGTCTAACGCCCTGCATCTGCAGAATTATCGCGGTTAACACATTTAATCCAGCTATAACACTCTAAATAAGGATAACTGTTCAAAATCAATTTTTGAACACAGGTAAAGGCAAAAAAATAAAAAAAACGAACGAAACGGGTCAATATAGCCGGCATCACACGAGGGAGACAAAAATAGGAAGCTCCGAAAAAACATACTGAAACAGTAATAAAGCATTATAAAAATAAACTAACCTCTGTGTAAAAGTCTGTATTTCCACAAACCTGCGTAATTACGGAAGGTAGCATGTTGATTTTTTGTAATAATCTGGGTGTACATGATTCGTTGAAAGAAAAACAAACCTAAAATTAAGAGAAGCAGCGCAGTAATACCTCATATTTGCTGTAATTTCGTCACATAACGACTGGAAACCATTCAGTCACATATAAAACGTTATCCTGCTGCAACGTCAATATACTATCGAGCTAACAAAATTATAAAAGCCCATCTCCTTAGGCGCATATCTCAAAACTGCACAAGTGTTTGGGCATGCGTCACACGCTGCCTGTCGTTGCAAATAATCCTGCCGCTCGCTCTGCGCGCACCACAAGGCGTCTCCTGTTCCTTGGATGTCCTATAGATCAATGAGGCGCTGCCGCTGAAATAGAGAAAAGTGACATGCAGTGACTGACTTGATTTGCAAAAGTTCCCCACGCCCACTAGCCATCTCCACAGCAGGTGCTTGGCCGGTAGCTGTGGCGCCGGTTGTTTTCGCGCGCCAATCACTTGGTACATTTTATTTTGTGGCCGCTAGTACACTCAGGCTGCCTACGTGAACGCAGTTGCCATCGATGCGTCCGATAGCCAGACAGACGGCATCTTACAAACTGGGCTACACAATGCCATCACACACATCACCCCATTGGCCTAACGGGCCCGACAATCAAATCGGCCATACTGATCATGGCACCTCCCTAAATCCGCCCTTGTTCCAACCCCAATACAAGTGTTTGCGAATGACAACTTCATCATCCCACACTAGTGCGCTGAGAATCTTGGGTCTGACTATCACACACCGCAGATCTACGCTTCCCGCACTCAACCACATAAAAAAATACACAGCTCAAACTATACACCTCAACAAACGCGTTGCCAACCACCACCACGGCGTAATGGAACTGGGCCGACTACGTTTAGTACACAGCTTTTTGATAAGCCACATACTGGAGCAACTTCCCTGAATGCATACCACCCACACTCAAACACACGCCTTGGATGCCATGCTCCGAAAACATATCCCCCAGCCCTGCTCTTCTCCCCCTCCCCCGTGGCCCCTATCTATTGTCTAACCTCCCTAGCTATCCATGGCATCATCAATAAACTCCTTGAGGCCCACCGCAGAGCCCAACTCGATACTCTCCACCACACCCACGGGCCATTATATGAACCAAACCACAGGGCATTCACCCTTCACAAAATCCACTACCCCAATACCTATTCCTCGCAGCATTCGAGCCCTTATCCGCATAAGACCGCTTCCCCGTCCTAAGCACCCTATATTCAATGCCAACCGCCGAGCTGCTCGTACGAGTCACCACGCAAACTACAACCCCTTGCCAAACACACCCTATGCGTAGAAGCAGCCAAATACCCGCAACAGGCATATGCCCTTCCGGTTGTTACCGGACCTGACATCAACGCCCCGACACACGCTGCCACCATCTCCACCTCATGTGCAACTACGGCGGAGGAGGCGGCCATTTCCCTTGCACTCTCGCAGAGCCCGACCCCATCACCATCCTATGAGACTCGCAGCAGGCCATCCGCCACTGTAACAAAGGTATTATATCAACCTTGCCCATCAAAAGCCTTCTCCGAAGCCCCCCGACCGACCAATGCTGGCATATGCGCTAACGAGGCAGCGAACGCACATGGTTGAACTTTCATTTCCCGGGTGACTGCACCTCATATACTACCACACGGGCCTTCCGTGGACGAGACCTGCAATACTCTCCTGACATTCAGTAAAATTACCCTTCATTACCGCCTCCTCCGCCATACTCTTCCACCAATACACGCCCATCTAACACCCGAAGATGCCCACATATGGCGGATACTACAAGCGCACACCGTCCTTCGTCGTACTCAAATAATATATACGCATCCACATATTTCACACACCCCACTGCCCCAAGTGCGATCAGCTGTATGCTCTACATTACGCTCTGTGCGAGTGTCTTGCTACGAGTGTCCTGCTAACACTCGGAGCTGTCCATGGGCATCTCCGACGAGTCCAACTAAGGGCTGGTCACCTCCCGAACTCTGGCGGCCGCAGCGGACTCTTGATCCGCCGCCACCGCCGCCCCCCCCCCCCCCTCACCAGCATAGTTTTCTAAATAAAGTTTTGTCACTCTCTCTGTTTGTCTCTCTCTATATCTCCGTTAAGCAGGCGAACACGAGCCAGTAAAATTGCTCGAATAAGTTCCCCTAGCGTCCAGGGCATCGGGGTCCGTAGGAAACGAAACGTGGCGTATACTCAACGAATTTATGCTTGATCGCAGACGTGAGGAGTCAAGGCATCAACGCACGGCGGCAATGAAAGACGCCCACAAAAAAAGCCCGCCAGGGGGCCGCGCCAAGCGTTCGCGCTTCACAACGGCCCCGCATTTTACTTGCCCAAGTGCGTTACGCCTTGAACAACTACTTTGGAGCTCGCCACAGTCACCGGAAGCACCCAGGAATTGTGGGAAAACCTTTTTACGGTCATGCACCCCGCCAACTCGACATTGCAAGCCTTGGAAGACTGGACCACGTCGCTCGCACTGCTAAGCCTAACCAGGCTTAGCCCCGCGGCTGCACTCGCCCCCAGCACGCCAGGCGGGAAGCTACTCCTTGATGCACCTCGCCCGCCCAGCGCTATGGAAAGCGAAGTTGTGGGTGGATCCATCACCCCGGACGAAGTGCTTCAACCGGGCTGGAAAAGTATACCAAGAAAGCGGCAAGCTCTCCGTTGTACCGAGAAAATTTCCCAACAGGCAAGCCTCCCAACAGGCAAGCCCCCCTTGAAAATCCTCGACGTCCGCCGACTAGACAGGTCCAACATGGCCCAAATACCTGTTGACGGAACTCGCGCACCTCGCGCATTAGGTTCGGAATCGGACCGCCACCTATCCCTGCAGACCCTCCTGGCGCAGAACCGAAGCATGCACCAGCTGTTCGAAAAGGGGTCTGCGCCAGGACGTGTTCCCAACGCAACAATCTGTGCCCCGGTGTTGTCGCTGTGGCGCTACCAACGCTCATGAAAATAACCCATGCTGCCCACGCTGCATAGACTGTAAAGGAAGCCACCTTACAGGTTCGGTGGACTGCTCGCGCTGCTTGCTACCAGCCCAAACCACGGACGCTCTCCTACGCACAAGCCGCGTCACAAAGCCGCCCTGCGCTACCTGACTCTTTCCCGCGACTAAAAAGCCAAGACCGCAAGTCCGCATCAGACAAGTCAACAGGTAGCAGGACTCTCTCTGGTTCCCAGCACAAACTCCTCAAGTCATCGCCTGGATCGCAGTCCCACCCGGTGAACAGCTCAAGCGCCCCTCCCAGCTACCAGCTCCAACGCGCTTCCCTAAACTCCCTATAGGTACCTGCATAGCAGACGTGCTAGGAGAACTGCAGACTATCCGTGCTGAAATCACAGCTCTCGGATAGGAAAACGCTGCTCTCAAGCACGAGAACATTTTGCAAAAAAATCAATCGCACTCAACTCCCAGCAGAACTCAGCTTCCCTACCACAAAAACAGAAAACCTGCACCGTCTCCCAAGATGTACTTAAGGACCAGCCACCTCATCAGCTAGTGGCATCTCAGGAGGCTATAACACACCCTGTAAGAATAAAAAGCTGAGTAGACAAATCTACCCCAATCCTTGCTTTGCAATCAGGTGGCAATGCAGGGAGCCTAGAGGCAGTAGGAGCGGAATTGTATTGCTACATTCAGTAAATACTGACCACCATCACCGTATCGGTAGCCTCAGTATTAGGTGCCCCCATCACAGATGCCCCCATAACATAACCAATTCTTAGTCTGGCAGTGGAATTGTCGCGGCCTCCAACAGAAGCGCGCCAACTTACAAATGCTAACTGCCTTGTCCGTGAACCCCCTCAATAATAGCCCTACGAGAACCTGTTCCCCAAGCCAAACTAGGTGGCTACCAATCATTCCAAGGCCCCGGAACCCACTCACCGCAGTCTTAGTGCACTGTAGCATCCCAGCCAAGCGACTGCCCTTTTACAGCGTTTCTATCCCTCGTACCATGGTCGTCATTTACCCAAAGCTCAGTCATCATACCGACTACACGTGCTCAACATATTCAGAGGCCTCGAAGATTACACACACAATTTCAACAAACTTCTCACTACCCAGAGAGAGGCACAAAGCTACCCCCTCAAGTAGTAGGCGACTATAATGCCCAACATACTGCGTGGGGTTATCCTACAATATCGAAAAGGGCCCTCCAACTATGGGAACACTCGGACCCCTCCTGACATACCTGATACGAGCGGATTTTGTTAAACTGGAGATGAAAATAACCGAGACCAGAACTAAACGGCAAGCTCTCATTATGTCCATCAATACCCGAGTTAGGCCAGAGATCAGACAGCGCCGGGAAAATATGGACAGCGAAAACGGAAATAATAATCTGGTAATCCAAAAACAAGAAGACCAGTACAAACTAGAATTGAAATCAGATGGTGTTTCATCTGTAAAGGACAAGAGTCTTAATTTCTGCGCAGCAAATAACTTGTGCAATCCGATGGACAATAACAGCCCAAAAGAAGTAGGACTGATTCTGGGTACAGCGAGATCGACGCTACCAGAAACCAGGCCGAAAGAGAAGAAATTTAGGACCGGTTTTTTTCGCAACGTGACACATTCAAGACACAAGCGGAAATATTGGAGACGGACTCGCAAGTTGAAGCGGAAAGACCGAGTTGCGAGCAGCCTGCAGAAGACGGAGAAAATAAAGCTGATGAAACGACGAAGGAAAATAGTGCCTATCTTACTACAGAAGTATCCAAGGCAGTAATGCGAGTTTCTGTGATGAACAAAACGACTGCCGGCTGGCGAACGAAGTTTCTACCCAAAAGAAAGACTCCTTTCCACAGATCAGCGGCTTCTCAGCAAGAAAACAGGTCTCTTCTTCGCCACGCTAACAAGCGTCGTTTTCATCGATGGAAGCAGAAGCGGCGAGGTCCCCGAATCTGTTTGCTTCAACTGACCTGATTTCTTGATGCCTGCAAACTGGACCGCTTTCCTGCCATGGACTATAAAAACGCAGTGAAACTTGTAGCCATTTTAGCGCGGGAGAGGATGTTGAAAAAGGTGACGCCTCGCCTCCCTCGTGCCCATCATCATCATTGTCATTTTGTATTATTAAAGCACGCATCAGAACGCGTCTCGGCGGCTTGTTCCTTTTCCCACATTTTTGGTGCTGATGAACCCCGCTGCGATTCGGAGGCATCCGAACTTTGGCCTATTAGAAGGAGGACCCCTCGATACCGATGACGGACCCTGGTGATGGCCAGGTCGATGGTGCTACCCAAAGCCGAACAACGCGATGGGCGGACGAGACGACGGTGACTCCTCACCTGTCACGACTTTTCCCGATGACCTCTGGCAGCGATATTCTAAACGGTGAGAGCTCCGCTGCTCATCGCACAATGGAATGGATACGAAAGGGACGAGCGGCTCGTCCCTTTTCCCACATTTTTGGCGCCGAAAACCCGTTGCTCGACGTTCTCCGAGCTTGCGACAAACCGCCGGGAGAACAAGGAAGAAGGAACCTCCAGAGGTGAGCCACACCGAGCGGATTTTGGATTACTTTCGACCGCCTTCTCACCTCTGGGGAACAGAAATGAAAACACCATACCAGCGAACCCATTGAAAGAGGTTGGTCTAGCTAAAGAAGAAGAAACCAACCGGAGCCATTCGTGCTGCTTTGCCGACCCACATGAGATGCGCTTTCGCGGCTGCGTACCTGCCGGAATGATCGCGCCGACCTTTGCCCCGTGAGTCCGAGCCCCATCCCTATCGACGTCTATGACGCTGTACTGGACCATGGAGGCTCTATACGAAAGGCGGATGATCGTCCGGAAGCAACTGACAGATGTGATCGGCAGAACTGAAGACTTTTTTCGCGTGGAGCAACCACCCATACGTGGGTTGACTCACCTGTTGAACACTCTGACGGAACAAAGTGAGTTATTGACCCAGATTAACAGATATGTCGAAACTGCCGTGGACATGGAGAACCTGCAATCCGAGATGTTTGACGCATTTGAATTTGAGGGCATGGTAATATCTGCAAAAGTGAACTTGGAAATGAAATAACCGAGATCAGAACTAACCGGCAAGCCAAAACCCGAATTAGGTCAGAGATGAGACAGCACCTGGAAAATACGGAAACCGCAAACGCAAATATTAGTCTGGTAATCCAAAAACAAGAAGGCCAGTACCAACGAGAATTGAAATCGGAAGCTGTACCATCTCTAAAGGAGAAGAGTCTTTATTTGTGTGTCGCAAACAACTTGTGGAATCTGATGGAGAAAACCTTCACAACAGAAGTAGGACTGATTCGGGGTACAGCGAGACCTGCACTACCAGAAACCACTGTTGACGACTCCGACCGCCGTGAAGTGACATCAGAAACAACTATGTTGACATTTTCTGTTGAAACGACATTTGTTACCGACAACGAAAACTACCAGGAAGTAGAAGGCAGCGGGCCATTTGAAGAGCGAGAGGAAAGAACCACCGTGTTACCGTATCGTCCATTCATATTTCGCTTCCCTGGGGCAGTGCACCACATTAAGCCTGTCAAATATCGCCAGAAAAGCGTAAAAGGAGCTGCCGTACCCGAAGAAAGCAAAAGAGACACTGAATCATCGCGCAACACGGCTCATTCAAGACCCAAGCCGCACCAGATTCGGGTTGTGAGGATGAATAGAAAGCACCGGCACCATGTGGTCAACAGCGCAAGGACAGCCGAGAGCTTAAAGCGAATGAAAAGAAAAAGGGAGACAGTGCCTTTGATTTCAAAAAAAGTCTACGGGGCGCGAAATCAAACGAAGAAAGCTAACTTCTGGGAGGAACACAAAGACCTGGCGGCGAACAACGCGTTTTGGACCCACAAGCAATAGCAATTTCGTCGGTTCCAGGACTCACATCTACACAGACGGCTCAGTGGCTGCACAGTCAGGTAACGGGTCTACGTTACGGAGCCGTACGAAGTACCTTTATCATCGGTGGAAGCAGAAGCGGCCATGTTCCCGACACTGCTTGCCTCTACGGACATTAATGACGTTGCTTGTCAAGTGGACTGATTTCCCGCCATATACTGTAAACACGCCGTGAAACTTCTAGCCATTTTCGCGCGAGGGAGAATGTTGAAAAAGATGACGCCTCGCCTCCCTCGTGCCCATCATTATCATCATGATCATGTTTGATTAAACCACTCATCAGAACGGGTCTCGGCGGCTCCTCCCTTTTCCCGCAATACCAACCAGACATCGCGATAGTGTACTATTATGAGCAATATTAAAGGGAACACAGGAACGCGTAGCAAACAGCCTCGAAACAGACTCGTAGCGATACGCAGATGGCGCTGTGAAAAACAAAGGCGGAAAGGAGGGCACTCTTCCACTAACTGTTGGCAATCCCACCACGCTTGCGTATCTACAGAGCAACAGAGAAGCAGCTTACATCATTTCGCCGATAATATGGCATCGTCAGACACCCGATCAGACGCACGGGGGGACTGAGAACAGCTGTTCAAACAGCGTGCCCATTTCCACTTTGTTTCCGATGGAGGCCGCTGCATACACTCATAGCTGGGACTGAGGGTGTTTTCTACGCGTTCCTGCGTCTTCTTTCATATTAACCTTAATAGTACAACGAGAGACAACGCCAGATCTCACTTTTACCCAACGCACATCCAACGCACACTGGCACAACTTCGATCACACTCTTGGAAGTGACCATTGCATTATCCAGCTCACCATTCCCCCTTCTACACACTTATGTTCCACAACAGAAACAACAAGTCATAACAGACTGAGCACGCCTCCAGGTCTACTCAAAACGAACAACCGACTGCACCCACTGCAGTACAGTTCTTAGATACATTGGTAGCTGAACTCCTTCAAGGCAAAAAGCCCAACATAAACCACTTGACGATGAGATCCCGGTTGAAATGGTAGACTCCAACCTCAAAAATATGTGAGCTGCACTACGCAGCTTACGGCGAAACTTGCAGACAATTAAACATAATGAGCGCCTCAGAAAAAAAATCGCACACCTAAGCCACAAAACAGAAATATACGCACCAGAATTAGCCCCAGCCCGATGGGGAGGAGGAGGAACACCTTCATTAGCAGAGCGGGTATGAATGCCCCGTTGGGGATGGAGAGAAACACGAAGGAAGGGAGGGAATAATAAAAAAACACACTGTTCGAGGTTCAAGCACCTGAAATGGTGGATAGCATTTTAAAGTCCGTGAACATATAGTTCGCAAATTCCGTGAAGAGATAGGTGCTATGTTTATGACGCGAGTCGGTCCAGGTTATTACACCAACTTGTAGAGACCACTGGTCAGTGAGTATTCAATAACTTTTTTCTAGTACCGAGGGGTCGCTCGAACGCGTTGCAAATGCGCTTCTTCATTTGCGGGGGGAGCACCAAGATCCAATAGTGCCTCCCGACCTGCCTTGAAGTGTGCACAGTGCTATATTGCCGCGAACCATATACGGGTGTGTTTATTTATAGTTGTTTTTAATGCCCGGCCGCGCCCGGATCTGTTATCTGTGTCCCATGCGAAGCGCCTGTTCCATTCTTTATTTTTATGCCGCACGGGCTATCTCATTCAGATAAGCAGAGTGTTTCGCCCTAACGCCGCTAGCCCAGAATAATCTTTTGTGATCTACAATGTTCTGGATGTGAATCGACGGTTCCAGAAACTCTCGCGCCGAAAGATAAAAGCCTGCACAGCAGACGCCGCGGCATTCGATTCTGCGACGCTCGCCGACGCAAGTCATTTGGTGACCGCTGCTTCGCCGCCTCTGTATTTTTTTGAGTTGTTAGGCGAGCACAAGTTCGCTCCAATAAACTTGTTTCTCCTTCAAGACAATTGCGTCGTCCTTGGCTTCGTGACAATATCAAATCATAAAGGTTAGGAATGCACTTCTCGTCACAATACGGGCAGCGTTTGATGTGCTAGCTTGCTCCGTGGGTCAATTTATGCACTACATGAGGGGTTAGGGCCTTGTTAGCATAAATATTATTAGCTACCACCTCCCCCGAGCGTGTGAGCGTCTTGAGGGGGCTCAGAACGCCCACCGGGGTGGTTTTTTAAAGGCTCTTGCGACTGTCTGCCTTGAATTTGCGCAGGTAATGTTGTCAGTCTGGTCGTGCTAGGTGTTGCAATGGGGCACTGGAAATAACTGGAGGTGTGTGAAATCTCTGGCGGGCGGCGTGTGAGCCATGTGGTTTCCATGTGCCCCAGGCGTATGTCCCGGGGACGAGACGATGCGAATGGCGATGCCTTCCAGTTGAAGGTCTCGAATGGCATATAGTATATTTGTAGCTGTGTAATTACGCACAAAATGTTCTGTTCAATTGTTTAAGGTCGACGTGAGAATTCGTAATGATGCGAAATTTCCGGGATGAGAGTTAATCACAATGATCGAGGAGGGAATGTACAGCGCCCAGGACACCCATAAGTTCAGCTTCTTCAGCTAGACCATATATATTACAGATCTTCCAAGAACCATTTAGCCAAGGGGCATCCGAAGATGTCCAGGCAATCGCACCCTCATTGCCGCGCATGGCGGCATCCATGAAGATGTCGACTTCGTTGTGCATCTGGATAGTGCGCACGTATAACTCGCGTGCTCCCACCTACCGCCGAGGTACTCATTACTACATGGCTCCTACGTCGCGTCATTAACAGAACTGATCGCACGGGTTTGCAGGATTATGTGATTGAACTGGACATTCACAAAGCTTCGATAATGCTAGTCAATCGGGCATTTTGCGGAAATTGGCTACCGCGTTCCCCAGTCTAAACGCTCAAAATTGGGTACGGAATTTCCTTCAGCACCGACCCATTCGAATAAATGCTTCCATACACCAGCTGACCACTTTCTATTTAGATGCCGGTGTTTCAGAAGGCTCCAACTTAGCTCCAATTTTCTTTAACCTAGCCATGAATTGGGTGGCACCAACACTTGAACAAGACACTGCTGGTCGGTTTTTTTTATGCGGACGACGTAGTGGTCTGGACAGAAACTAAAGACTATCCTTTTAAAGATCCCATGCAAATGGAACTCCAGGCTGCAGTATTAAGCCTTGAACACTGCTTTTACCAGTTGCAATTACGGCTATCACCCGCTAAAACAGAGCTACTAAGCGTTGACCGCAAAAATGGTACAAATTCAGATCAGGCCATTTCCATACAGATCGGGGATACGCAGCTCCATTATCATAACGGCAGCATTCGTCTTCTCCGCCTGCCCATTAGTCGTTGCAATGGCCTCGCAAATGAATCCTTAATCTGAAAGCCACTTGGCGCAACACCTTGCATGCCATCTTCCGCCTATCCAATAGGTTTAGTGGTGCCCGTCAGCAGGCTTGTACAGTGCTTGGCCGTGTAATTCCTCACGGGCGCCTCACTTACGGCTCTCCGTTATGATTTTCGCCCAGCTCACGTAAAGGATCTCCATATATTAAGTCTTCACCGCCTCCGTACAGTTAATTGTCTTCCTCAATTCACCACCGTAGACATTTTCACCAAATTGAACCCCATTTCTCCGCTGATACCCTGACCGAAGCGACTAAGCTACGTATTAAAGAACACCTTGAGCAGTCTCCCCAAGGCAAGGCTATCGGTTCATGGAACTATATGGACCGTAAATTCAACCCCACTCGTTGCCCATTGTCCCTTCCGCCCTGGAAGCGCCTTTCGATTGGCATCCCTCGGCGTCGCCCAATGGGGAGAAATCTGTGACTAGCTCAGAGGTACCCTTCGCACGAAGCGCACCTGGTCACTTTTGTATAACTTCCTCGACCCCCATAATACAAAACTGCGCAGACCAACTGCATGGCCCAACTTGTCCTCTCCTACCCAAGTACCCCGCGACACCTCATCTCCTCCCTTCAAGGAAAATACATCCCTGGTGGCGACCGTAAGCCCCTACCAGACTACCAAGGAACACCCAACGCACTCCTCGATGCGGATATAACTGAAACACAACTCCGAGCCACTCTTCTCACTGTCAAAACCAGTTCGGCTCCTGGGAGAGGCGGAGTAACTAACAAAATATTACGCAACCTTGATGACAACTCCTTTACAACACTGACACTTCTACAACAAACACTGGAAAGAAGACACACTACCAGCGTCGTGGACACGTGCGAACATTTCACTCATCACGGGAAACCGTTGAGCTTAGATCGCCTCCGACTGATTTCTCTCGCCACCTGCATCGAAAAAGTACTAGAACATATCATAGGTGCCAGTCTCACCAAACACATAAACCAAACCAACTCCCCCCCACCCACCATGTTCGGTTTCCGAGCCGGAATCTCGACAACTGATGTTCATTTCCAACTCTACCACATCATTTCTTCCCCCCCCCCCAGTCTGACACAGCAGCGATTTTAGCACTAGACCTCACGAAAGCCTTTGACTGTGTCTCATATCACTCAATCCTCCATGGCCTTTCCGCTATATCCCCTGGCTTGCAAACGTACAATTACGCCAAAGCTTCCCTTTCCTCACGGACCGCAACCCTCCGACTGGGCACCTTAGAATCAGGCGAGCTTCACCACCGCCCGTAGGCCCTCCGCAAAGAGCCGTGCTATCCCCTCTCCTTTTCAATATAGACCTCATTTATATTCCAAAAGCTGTACATTGCATTCCCAACATACACTTTAGCCTCTACGGAGGCATCACACTTCGGACAAGGGAAGGCAGTGATGCAGACGTAGGGGAGACTCTCCATGCAGCAGCGTCAGCCGTGGTTGAGGGAGCCACTATAGCCGGCCTCCAATGCTCCCCATCTAAATCAGAATTTCTTCTTCTCCCTCCGAAACGCCCAAAGCGCAATACTTTAACATCCCGATCTACGTAGATTCAAAGCCTGTGCCAGTCGTCCCACAAATAAAAATCATCGGCCTAGTCATAAACCGTAATAGTTCAAACGCAGAGTACATCAAGCTCCTTTCTTCACGTTTCCCAAACCATCGGATTCCTTCGCCATAGCGACAAAACACAAGTTTAGTTTATTCGAAATATTGCCTCATTAGAGTCATACTGACACCACTTGTAACATAAACTTCGCTCAAATAAGCTATATAATTAAGGAAAAAGGGAATGGCCATGCGACCCACTAGCTCAATTCTTGCAACAGAACCTATGATGTCTTATGCCGCAGCTCTGAGATTGGCTGAGGCCGCCAAAGGTAACGCAAATTAGAGAGGGCTTACAAGCTTGCCCAACGGGCTATTTGCACTTCAATTGAGGGCACATTCTTTTTATAGCAGTAAGAATGGTAGGGTAAGCAGTGGAAGTTACGAAAGTAGACGTAAGCATAGAAGTACTGATGCGTACTGCTACTGGTACTGCGGGCATTATGCTTGTTTTAGCTGCACAGTACTGCCGCGCTTTGGGGTTGCTCTAGATTGACCACTAGAATCGAAACTGGCCGATTGGCGTAAGCGACGGTGTCTTACGTGACCGTACTTGCCGTGCGAACACCATGTTTCATGAAACGATTATTTTCTACCTTAACAAAAACAAGCTAGGTACAAACATCGTCGAAACCAAAACTGTGGTGGCGCTCCAGCGGCGATGGCGCTGGGGCTGAGTGACAACCAATGAGAGCGGACCACGCGTCGCCAGTGCGCAAGCAGCCACGTACCCCACGAGCGTGGAATAAAACGGGGCCTCAGTTTCTGGGTGCACGGCATAGCCTTCAGACGTGCCTCGGCTGGCCTCTCTGTCGCATGGCCTCACCCTTAACAGTGAAATTGTGCATTCGAGTTACCATCATTGGAGTTTCTCGGTCACCTCGTTGACCACAATGGAATTCGCACTCTACCAGATAAAGTGAATGCCATAATTGATTTCCCTCGGCCTGAGTCCTTACGCCAACTGCGCCGTTTCCTATGACTGGTGAATTATTACCGCCGGTTCATCCCAAACTGTGCAGCCATTGTGCACCCTCTCGAAATTTCCCTTCAAGCTTCCAAGTCTACCGAGTGCAAGCTTGAATGACCTGAAACTGCCGATCGCGCATTCACTACCATCAAGAAGCGCCTGGCTTCTGCTACTCTCCTTGTGCACCCCCACCACAACGCTCCCACGTGCCTGATGGTAGACGCTTCCCACTGTGCGGTTGGAGGTGTACTTCAGCAACACATCCGTGGCACCTAGCACCCGCTCGGTTTCTTTCGAAGAAGCTTTCTCCAACTGAGCAATGCTACAGCACCTTCGGGCGGAAGCTCCTGGCGGCATATTTCGCTGTTAAGCATTTCCGTTTTTTCTTCAGGGCCGCAGCTTCGTGATCTTCACCGATCACAAGCCTCTTACGAACGCCTTCAAGTCATCGGAGACTGCATATTCTCCCCAAGAGACGCGGCACGTGGCGTATCTTGCAGAGTTCACGACGGACATTCAGCATGTCAAGGGAGTCAACAACATCTCATCCGACGCCCTTATCCGTATTTCGGCCATACAACAGTTTTCAGTACTCAGGAGTTGGCTCAAGCCCAACGAGATGACGAGGAGCTCCGAACTCTGCGTTCTTCAAACAGTTCCTCTGTGCAACTCCAGGACATTATCTGCCCTGAATCGAGACTCAGCATCGTTTGCGACATTGATGCGATTTCAGGCCGCAGACGACCGTACCTTCCTGCTTCTCTCAGGCGCATTGCTTTCAACTCTATTCACCGTCTCTGTCATCCTGGAGTTCGTGTCTCACGGCGTTTGGTTGCCGAAAAATACGTCTGGCCTGGCATGAATTCTGACGTACGCGCATGGGCTCGTTCCTGCCTCACCTGCCAGCAATGCAAGGTCTCTCAGCATACCACATCACCTCTGGCCCATTTTCCCTTGCTGGACTCTAGGTTCTCCACAATTCACGTCGACCTTGTTGGCACGCAACCACCATATAAGGGCTACCGTTACATCTTGACAGTGATTGATTGTTTTACTCGCTGGCCGGAGGCGGTTCCAATCGACGAAATAACGGCTGTACCTGTTGCTTCCCCACTTATGTCCACGTGGATCGCCCGTTTTGGCGTGCCATCGGAGATTATAACAGACCGTGGCTGCCAATTTTAGTCTACGCTCTTTCACCGTTTGGCATGCCTACTCGATGTAACGCACTTAAAAACAACGGCCTACCATCCTCAAGCCAACGACATGGTAGAGAGGTTTCCTCGTCAGCTAAATGACTCATTGATGGCTCACGAATCACCTGAACAGTGGACAGCTCACCTTCCTCTTGTGCTGCTAAGATTACGCACTGTCATCAAAGAAGATCTTGGTTGTGCCACCTGTCAAATGGTCTGTGGTATGTCTGCGCTTGCCAGCAGACTTCCTGGTTCCTCCCCAGCCGCAAGACAACCTTTCATTCCGCAGACTGTCCTACGTAAACGATTTAACCCGGTTTTTCAGCTATATTCGTCCCTAGCCACCACGGCCATGTTCCACCAAGCACACTTTTATTCATCCAAAACTTTCTGACAGCCAATACGTTTTCATCCGTGTTGACAGCACCCGCCGGCCACTTCAACCGCCATACACCTGCCCTCATCTCGTCATTTCACGCTCTGACAAGACGTTTACGGTTCGCGTCAACGGCCGCGACACCGTCGTTTCCATCGATCACCTCAAGCCCGCATTCACCGAAGCTGCCCTGCCTGCGTTCCACTCCACTATTCACCATTCCACCCTGAACACCACCACTCTCCCTTCTGTTCGCACCACCACCCGTGAACCTCGCAACGCAAAGACTGTGCGTTTTGCTTTACCGCTCTCTACACGTATTCCTCCTCCAGACTCCGTCTCAAGTGGAGGGGGCTATGTGGCGGCGCTCTAGAGGTGACGGCGCTGGGGCTGAGTGACAACCAATAAGAGCGGGCCACGCGTCACCACTGCGCAAGCAGCCATGATCGCCACGAGCGTGGAATAAAACGGCACCCCAGTTTCTGGGTGCACGGCATAGCGTTCAGACGTGTCTCGGCTCGTCTCCCTGTCGCGTTCGCGACAAAGCAAAGAAGAAAACGGCCCTTCGCGGTATGGTGGTGTAAACAAGTCTACTTGTAAAAGAGGCTCCGCCATCGGCTGCAGAGCGGTTCTCGGGATGTCACTGCAGACATCGCCAAAACACGGGATTTGGAGGGAGAATCAAAATTTTCACTTAAATTGATTAATTTCTCTGTGAATAATCCATCGTTCGCTTCCGGACAAGCGCTAGAGGTGCTATGAAACAGCAAATCTTTCGATTAAAACAAACTTGTATTTTGTCTGCATGGCCCCTGTAAGGGAGCATATAGGCTCCGCCTCCCTCAAGCATTCGTTGTAAGCCGAAACACATCTGCTCTCCCCTACCTCTTCTCTTCTAATTCAGAACTGGCCAAAATCGATTACTTTATCTGCACAATTACAAATATTCTCTACAACTCCCACCCGGTACCTCCACTGCCAGACTAGAAGGAACAGGGTGTACAACACGGCCCAAGAGTTTACAGGGGCGCACCGCTTCAGCAAAATAAGCCGCCCAGCCAAAAATACCCCCGGCACACACCTCCTTCAACGCCTGCAGCTCAATGCGCCTATTATTACCGATTCAAAACTACCCATACCTACTGTCACCCACGGCTGCTTCCAAGTACGTACACTACCCCACAATATCACCGAGAACCATACCAACCATACATTGGGTTTGTTTATTTGTGTTTTGCTTTTACCGCCCGGCTGCGCCGGTCTGTGTTATCTCTTCGCCAAGGGCAGCGCGTGTTCCATTCTTTCTTTCTGTGCCGCATGTGTTATCTGTTGTGATAGGGAGAGAATTCCCATCTAACGTGAACAGCCCAGAAAAAATTCCCCCGCATTTCCCCGAGGGGGAGAATGTGAAAGTGCGAATGCACGGTTGTCGGCCCGCTTGCGGCGCTTGCGCTCGGCCCCCGCAGCCCACCGCCTCGCCGCCTTCTCTTCCATCTCTTCCATCGGGTTTGTAGTATCACGTGTACACCACGCAGTTATCAAGGCGCTATAACGCCGCTGAGTCGCCAACGCACGCCGCTGACGACGTAGTTTGAATGCGTTAAAGATATAATACGCGTTACTAACACTGATATCAGCGTCGCATCCGTGGCTTAGTCGGTAGAGCGTCGCGCTGCGGTCGCAAAGTCCTCGGATCGAAACCTGGCGCCGGATGCTGTTTTTTTTATATAGAGAGGAGGACTGCGTTAAAGATATAAGGCGCGTTACTAACACTGATATCAGCGTCGCGTCCGTGGCTTAGTCGTAGAGCGTCTCGCTGCGGCCGCAAAGTCCTCGGATCGAAACCTGGCGCCGGATGCTGTTCTTTTTTTATATATAGAGAGGAGGACTGCGGACGCCGCCGCCGCCGACGCCGCCGGCGGTGGAAGGTTTGGGGTCGCTTATAAAGTGCATTCGCACTTAATAATCTTCTTGGATCTACTATGTTCTCGATGCGAATCGACGTTTCGAGAACCACGCGCGCCAAAAGATAAAAAGCCTGCAGTGCGGACGCCGGGGCATTCGATTCGACGACACTCGCCTGTGCAAGTCACTTTGTTGACCGCTGCTTCGCCGCCTCTGTATTCTTTTGAGTTGTTAGGGGAGCACAAGTTCGCTCCAATAAACGTGTTTCTCATTCAAGACAACTGCATCGTCCTTGTCTTCGTGACATCTGGTGGAGGTGCGGGGTAGCACCCTTCATGCCCACTACAACCTCGGGAAGCCGCCAAGCCAGTCCAACAAGAGCCAGCCTCCGCCTGCAAGATTTACCACCCGAGTTAGGTTTGATGCCAGAAGGGCCCAAGAAAAGGAACGCTGCAACCAACACCATGGTGCAAGAAACAACGTCGCCAATCGTCCTGCAGCAGCCCCGGGAACCGCCATCGTTCCGGGGAGCCCCCCCTGAAGACCCCGAAGAATGGTTGGAGAAGCTGGAGCGCGTCCGCATCTTCAACAGGTGGGACGACGAAGAAACTTTCCGGCATGTCTTCTTTTACTTAGAAGATGCTGCTCGAACTTGGTTCGAGAACCATGAGAGTTCTTTGACCAACTGGACTCACTTCAAAAGGGAGTTCCTTAAGACATTCACTACCGTTGTGAGAAAAGAGCGAGCTGCACTTATGCTTGAAACTCGGACACAACACCCCAACGAAGGGGTCGTGATCTTCGTTGTGGAGATGAAGCAACTATTTCGCCGCGCGGACCCCGAAATGACAGAAGAAAAGAAGTTACGCTTCTTGATGCGCGGTGTGAAGGAGGAGCTGTTTGCTGGACTTGTCCGCAACCCGCCCTAAACCATCGCTGAATTCGTGACCGAAGCCAGCACGATTGAGAAGGCTCTCGAAATGCGTGCTAAGCAGTATGACCGGAACTTTGTTGGCGTGGCTAGTGCGAACTACGTCGACAACATGCGGATTCCGGCTGATAGCCTACGCGTGACCATCCGCGCAGTAGTGAGAGAGGAGCTGCGGAAACTTTTCCCGACGACACCGCAACCCCAAGTCGCTTGCCTAACTGACGTGATCCGGGAAGAAGTTCAAAACGCTTTGGGAACTTCTGTGGCATCCGAAGTACACTGCGAGCCCCAAGCTATGACGTACTCCGCGGCTGTTCACCGACCCCGCCCTGCTCCAACACGTCGTCAAGAGGCACGTCGTCAAGAGGCCCCGCCCTACCGCCGCCCACTGTCGCCCGCCCGACCCCCGGTAGCACCAACCCAGACGCCGAGGAAGACTGACGTATGGCGAACACCGGATAATCGTCCTCTGTGCTATCACTCCGGAGAGTCCGACCACATCTACCGTCGCTGCCCATACAAGAGACTCGGACTACGTGGTTTCTCCGTCGACGCACCACGCCCCCGACCCGGCCAGCACCCACCTGAGATTGAAGAATACCTGTCGAACACCAGCCGTGGACCAGCCCGTTTCAACCGTTCGCCGTCGCCCTACCCGTACCAGTCGCCGGCCCGCCGTAGCAGTGCTGACTTCGCACGTGGAAGGTCTCCCAGCCCACGCGGGGGAAACTAAAAGCGGCAACTTCTGGAGGTGAAGTTTCTCTACGGCGAAAAACTGGAAACCCTACAACGACGCAAGGACGCGCTGAAGACAGTGATTCACGACATGCCCTCATCCCGACGACCCGACCTAACCCTGACGAGACTCCCGAACACGACGACAGCTACACGGCGCGACGCTTACCCGACCTGACCGAGACGTCCGTTAAGAATACGACAACGACGATGCACAGTGCCCGACGATCAACACGTACAAGCAGAGATACGACGCCCCGACGAACCCGGAACTCGAGGAAGACTGCATCTGACGTCAAGGTGTCCATCGACGGCTTTGACGTAGTCGCCCTCGTAGACACGGGAGCTGACTATTCGGTAATGAGCGGACCATTTGCGTCTAAACTGAAGAAAGTTATGACCAGGTGGGACGGTCCGCACATACGCACAGCAGGAGGCCACCTCGTGACGCCAAGTGGAACGTGCACATCGCGCGTCACCATAGACAGCACAACGTACCCTGCGGCGTTCGTCATTCTGCCTAACTGCTCCCGCGACGTAATTCTTGGAATGGACTTTTTGATGGACAACGGTGCAATAATCGATCTGCAGACTAAGTCAATAACTTTTTCCCCCCATCACTCCATGACGCCAGAACCGAACCCCGAACGGCGTGCTGCTGTAAGGATTGCCGATGATCATGTCACCCTGCCACCCCGCGCAAGCTTGATGGTCGCATTCTACTGTGAAGATGCTGCTCCTGACGTCGAAGCTATCGTAGACACTGATCAAAGCGTGCTTCTCGACCGTGGTGTGTCTGTCGCAAGAGGCATTGCGCGCTTCAAGGGACACCAATCCCACATTTTGGTTACTAATTTCACCAAGGAGTACCAGCATTTAAACAAGGGCGCGGCAATTGCATTCCTCGAAGAAACGCAAGAAGCAAGTGACGTGATCACGGTCGCCGACTTTGAACGCACACCTGTAGAAACCTTCAAGCTCCCGCAGGCATTCGACGTGAATCCGGCGCTACCGCAAGAACAACGGAAAAAATTATTGGCTTTGCTGCGTCGCTATAGCGAATGTTTTTCGTCGAGCGCAAAACTACGTCAGACGCCTCTAGCGAAGCACCGAATAATAACCGAAGATGGAGCCCGACCTACCCGACAGTCACCGTACCGCGTCTCTTCACACGAACGGGAAGCCATCCGGACTCAAGTCGACGACATGCTTAGAGATGACATTATACAGCCATCGAAAAGCCCCTGGGCTGCGCCCGTCGTACTCGTAATGAAAAAAGACGGCACATTAAGGTTTTGCGTTGACTACAGGCGACTGAACAAAATCACGAAAAAGGACGTGTACCCCCTCCCCCGAATCGACGACGCCCTCGACCACCTCTGCCACGCGAAGTACTTCTCATCGATGAACCTGAAGACCGGCTACTGGCAAATTGAAGTGGACGAGGGAGACCGAGAGAAGACTGCATTTATAACCCCAGACGGCCTATACGAGTTCAAGGTGATGCCGTTTGGGCTGAGCACAGCACCAGCGACGTTTGAAAGAGTCATGGACACTGTGCTAGCTGGCCTTAAGTGGCACACCTGCCTCGCATACCTCGACGACGTAGTGGTATTCGCCCGGACTTTCGACGAACACCTTTGAAAGGTTGGAGTCTGTACTCGAGGCCATTCGTACGTCGGGGTTGACGCTGAAGCCTGAAAAGTGCCGTTTCGCATACGGTGAACTCAAGTTTTTGGGCCACGTCGTCAACGCCGCGGGAGTCCTACCTGACCCGGCAAAAACCTCAGCCATTGCGAACTTCCCAAGGCCGAAAGACAAGAAGGGCGTGCGAAGATTTCTCGGGCTGTGCGCATACTACCGGCGCTTCGTCGCAAACTACGCACGCATTGCAGAGCCACTCACGCACTTGACGAAAGGTAGCACCCCTTTCAGCTGGGAAAACGACCAAGAAAAAGCATTCCGCGAGCTGCAAAAACGCCTGCAAAGCCCGCCCGTGCTCGCTCATTTCGACGAAAATGCCGAAACGGAAATGCGCACGGACGCCAGTGATACAGGCTTGGGTGCCGTCCTTGTCCAAAAGCAAAGCGGCTGCGAAAGGGTAATCGCCTATGCCAGCCGTGGTCTCTCGAAGGAGGAGAAAAACTATTCTGCCTCTGAGAAAGAGTGCCTGGCTATTATATGGGCGATTTCAAAATTTCGCCCATACGTGTATGGAAGACCATTCAAGGTTGTAACAGACCACCATGCGCTGTGTTGGCTCGCCAATTTGAAGGACCCCTCTGGCCGTCTTGGGCGGTAGAGCTTGCGCCTGCAGGAGTTCGTCGTTACAGTCGTTTATAAATCCGGCAGGAAACACTCCGACGCCGATTGCCTGTCCCGCGCCCCCGTCGACCCACCACCACAAGACTCTGATGAAGACAGCGCGTTCTTCGGGATAGTGACGGAGAGCGACCTAGCCGCCCAGCAGCGTGCCGACCCCGACTTACGCGTCATAATCGAGTACCTCGAGGGATGCAACGTTGCCGTTCCTAGGACCTTCAAACGCAGCTTACCAGCATTCAGCCTGAGAAACTCCGTCCTTGTGAAGAAGAATTTCAGCCCCGGAACAAGAGCGAATTACCTTCTCGTCATCCCCGCGGACCTTCGGGACGAAATTTTGGAAGCGTGCCACGACGACCCGTCTTCCGGACATCTGGGCACAGCCCGCACTATTGGAAAAATCAAAGCAAGGTACTACTGGCCCGGCCTTACCTCTGACGTCACCCACTACGTCCGGAGCTGCCGTGACTGCCAACGACGAAAAACGCCACCGACAAGACCCGCCGGACTTCTGCAACCGATCGCCGTCCCATCGAGACCATTTCAACAGATTGGAATGGACCTTTTAGGCCCGTTCCCTACGTCGCGATCACAGAACAAGTGGATTGTCGTAGCGACAGACTACATGACGCGCTACGCAGAGACCGCCGCTCTTCCGAGGGGGACTGCACAAGAATTGGCGAAGTTCTTTATAAGCCAAGTTGTGCTGCGACATGGAGCCCCGGAAGTCTAAATCACAGACCGTGGAACGGGATTTACTGCGGAGCTGATGCAAGGAGTATTACGCCACAGCAACACGGATCACCGAAGAACGACGGCGTACCACCCCCAAACGAACGGACTAACAGAACGTCTGAACAAGACAATCGCAGATATGCTGTCAATGTACGTTGACGTTGAACATAAGACTTGGGACGAAGTGCTCCCGTATGTCACGTTTGCGTACAACACGGCTATCCAGGAGACGACGCAGCTGACGCCGTTCGAGCTTGTCTACGGTAGAAGGCCGACTACAATGCTCGACGCCATGCTTCCGCACGTAGAAGACGACGACCTCAACGCCGACGTCCACGGATATCTTCAACGTGCGGAGGAGGCCCGCCAGCTCGCTCGAGTTCGTATAACGGACCAGCAGCTGGTGGATGCGGGCCGCTACAACCTCCGACGCCGAGACGCCGAGTACCGCCCAGGAGACCGTGTGTGGGTTTGGACTCCCATCCGACGACGCGGACTCAGTGAGAAGCTCCTGCGACGGTATTTCGGACCCTACAAGATTCTACGACGTGTTGGCCAACTCACCTACGAAGTGATCCCCGATGGTGACTCCGGCACATCACGACAACGCACGCGGCCTGAAGTCGTCCACGTGGTTCGCTTAAAACATTTCTACGGACGATGACGAACTTTTATTTTCATTTGTTCGGACTGTCGCTTATGTTAGCATCGGGTCGATGCGCTCTTAGAGGGGGGGTAATGCCGCGAACCATACATTGGGTTTGTTTACTTGTGTTTTGCTTTTACCGCCCGGCTGCGCCGGTCTGTGTTATCTCTGCGCCAAGGGCAGCGCGTGTTCCATTCTTTCTTTCTGTGCCGCATGTGTTATCTGTTGTGATAGGGAGAGAATTCCCATCTAACGTGAACAGCCCAGAATAATCTTCTTGGATCTACTATGTTCTCGATGCAAATCGACGTTTCGAGAACCACGCGCGCCAAAAGATAAAAAGCCTGCAGTGCGGACGCCGGGGCATTCGATTCGACGACACTCGCCTGTGCAAGTCACTTTGTTGACCGCTGCTTCGCCGCCTCTGTATTCTTTTGAGTTAATAGGGGAGCACAAGTTCGCTCCAATAAACGTGTTTCTCATTCAAGACAACTGCATCGTCCTTGTCTTCGTGACAACATGGCCCCTCATATTCGCCACCGCCACAGACAGCGGATGAAAGCCTTAGGAGAAAGCTACCCCATACGGCCTTCCATGGTGTGCGTAGATGCCGCCGAGTACCGTAACAAGAGCTCTTTCGCACTGGCAATTTTTAATGCCCCAAACACCACCCCAGTCAACTCACTCACAATTCGTACCTCGGAGCCTGAAACGGCGGAAGACGCGCTAATTGCACTGGCGCTGTCGCACCGGCCAACCCCTGAATTCATATTATGTGATTCGAAAACAGCCATTCGAAATATTGCTGCACGTGGCATTTCACCCCAGGCTCTAAAACGTCCTATGCAAAATCCAACCACCACCCAAGTAGAACTGATCTGGACTCATGCCCAGACAGGGCTTTGGAGGCAATGAGGCGGCTCATGCAACGGCCCGAGCGCTCACCTCCCGGGCATACCCCAGTCCCATTGCTTCTCACGGAGCCAGGTCAGCTCGCGAAAGCCTCTTGGGCTACCACGAGATCACCACCTATTACCACCTCTCTCGCCTCCGAACACCCCCCTCACCAACCCTTGCATCCGCGCTACGGAAAAACGGGTCTGGAGACTCCTACAATCAGAATCGTTTAGAGCTCTCCCTGACCGTATTCACCCCTCACTATTCTCCTTTCCCAAAAGCACATCCTGCGGCACGAAGGCCAGAGTACAGAACCAAATGTGGGCCTACCCCGACGACGCCTTAACCCCAGTAGCCACTCCGGAGTTAAGGCGGCGCTGGGCTGCTCTGACCTGACGACGCAACAAGTCCTGACGGGCAGAGCAACCAAGGTCAGTGAGCAGCTGCGGCTGCTCGCCACCTGCCCCGACTAACAGGGCCTGATATCAAATAAGGGTTTCTCTCTCTCTCGTCTACAATTGGCAATTGAACAAAAATTTCACAGGTCCTTTCGTCTCAACCCAGTTCTGCCATTACGCCCGTGCAATCACTTCAAATGGAGGCTACTTCAACTATATAGTATAGTTCAGAGCACTACCATTAATGACGACGTAAACTTAGTTGAAAGCTTGGCTTTACGTCGGTTTCCGCATATGCGTGGGATCCATCAATTTTTGTAGCTTAAAGGGGTCCTGAAATAACTTCCGCCGACGCATGGGTGTACATGTAACCAAAAAAAGCAATGTATTAGCAATCTCCTCCCGCAAAAAGTTTGTTAAAGCGATGAGTATTAGCTGAGAAATCGTAAATCAAAAACCGCGCATTATCGTCGCGCCGCGTTTCCTCCTCCTTTCGCTGTTGACGGACGCGAGCCTTCCCTCCCATGATGCTGCGCTCCTCAGCGGTGACGTACTTCCGCTATGGCGCTCCGTCTGCTACGGACAAGCTTTGTTGACACCATGAATCCCGCACTCCGCTCAAGGCTGGAAAAGCGAACGAAAAATATGGCCGCATTTGTGCGGCGGCCTGGTCCTGCCCTTTCGCGGTGTACGTCGCTGCAGTTGCTATCGGCGGCACGTGACTTTTTATCGGCGGTGAACTCGCAGCCGCTCGAGGAGGATCGTGTGCTCCGCCTCTTTCATGCACCGTGCATTGTTTATCCAAAAAGAGCCGTATCAGATGTGGCCCCGCTGGTGCCGGGTCTTATTTTGCGGCAGTGATAATTCCTGCCGGCGGCATGTGAAAAAGACATCTTAAACCCATACAGAACCCGTGCACAAAACGCTTCAATTATGTGACCAGTCCAGCTTGGGGCGACGCGTGGTGGAGAGCGGCAACGTTGGCAAAACATGATCAGGCGCGGCTCTGAGCTTTCTAGGGCTGGAGCGCACGCCATTTCTTTGACAATCTCAAACATCGGTTGCCTTGGCAACAAGGCACAAACCGCTGCAGAAGTAAATTACGGTTGCGTGATCCCGGTTCAGCGCGGGGCACCACCTCGCGACATGTGGGTACTGACTCTCATTTGGAAGTCGAGATGCGTTTGGCTACAGGAGGCGATGGTGTGTGTGTTGTGGACGCCTTTGTTTCGCGATGAAATGCGACGTTGTGCTTCTGCGGGTGGATAGTGCTTCCCATGGTCTGGATTATCTTTCTCGAGCGACGTACGACTCATCCTCACATGGGGTATGTGCAGTGTGCGTGGCTAAAAGCCATCTCGGCTTGTGCGGCAGGGTTAAGTGACTTGCTGTTCGTCCCCGTAAACCGCGCGCGAGGTGAGTGTCGAATGTACGACGGGCAGGAGGAGGCAACCCATCGTCTGTCAATCGCGGTTCAGACATGCAACTCATGTTGGGATGTTGAGTTTGTTCGAAACGCATCTCTGTATTGTTTTGAAGTTGAATAAAATGTATGCGTCAAACCCGGGCATTCGGCTCAGTGCGTTCTCTGCGATTGCACGAAAGAAGTGCCACGGGGCTTCAACGCTTTCTTTATGGAACGTACTCAGGTAAGAGAATATCCATGTCGTGTTATGCCCGTGTTGCATTCAATACAAACGGTTAAGCGTTTGTTTACACTTGTTTCATTTGTCGTAAAATGTCTAAGCACTCCGGCACTCCGCTGGCAGATCAGCCGGCGAGCCGACGCTGAGCAGACGACTCATCTCGTTGCCGGAAGTGTGTGAAAATGCCGCCCAATAGCAGGATGTCTGGCTCATGACGAACATCTGGGAATCGATGATGTAGACATGTGAAGATGGCGATGTGCAAAAACACGAAGGGAAGGGTGAGAAAAAAGCGACAAACTTTGCAACAAAGGTATGAGCTTTACGCTGCGCGTAAAAAAGTAATACTTGGCACAGATGACGTTGACAACCCAGTCTAACGATTGCGCTACTTCATTCTGTGTGCTCAAAACGCCTTTCAGGGCCCCTTTAAGCTACACTGGCCGAGGTTGAGCAGTTTGGCGTGGACCTTGAAGGGCCGTGCTTGCCAAACGTGACGAGCATTAGATTGGATTGGACTGGATCAGATTAGATTTGATTGAATTTGGATTGGAATGGATTGGAACGGATTGGAATAAATTGGATTGGATTGGACTAAATTGGATTCGATTAGATTCGAATGGAAATCCAATCGAATTGGAGTACGGGTGTGTAGAGAATTGGGTCTGCACATTCGCCGGTCTGCGCAATTACAGAGGAGTGACGTCATAGCCGTTGCAGACGCAAGGGCGCCGGCGCGGGCCCAGCTGTGCGCTTCCGTTGCGCAGTAGCCCAGTCTGACGCTGCGCTGGAACAGCTTGATAGCCGTTTCGCATGGCTGCTGGCGAGCCGTGCGGCGCATGCGCGAGGAAAAGTGACTGGACTGGACGGGACGGGACCGGACTGGACTGGATTGAATTGGATTGGAGTGGAGTTGACAGTATGGGACTGGATTACATTGGATTGGATTGGATTGCTGAACCTTAGCTGACGCTACGTACATGCTGGCATACCCGAGATAAGACTGCTAATTTTTTCTTCGTCTGGTCCCTTTCTGAGCCTTACGAAAGAAAACCGTATGGCACAAGTTAAGATTGCTTTTTGAATGCTGGGGTTAGAGTAATGAAGAGCGGGATAAGACGTCCCGGTACATCAATATAAGAGGGATCATCACAGCAGCCCTTATTATGCCATTCCTCACTTTAACACTAGGTAGGCAACTCCCTTCAGCAGAGCAGGATTGGCCACCCTGGTGTTGTAACGGCCACAACCTCCAATGAATACGCCAGTAACCCACGGCCCTAAGTCTCCAGTGGCTGCGAAGCAACTGCTCACGGCGGCGGTCACACCTGTGACGTAGCACAGAGTGCTAAGAATACCTGGAGCCGGAAAAGCCGCCGTTGAAATCTGAACCTGGCAACGTTTAACACGAGAACGTTTAACACGAGCAACGTTTAACATGAGCAAAGCGACTGTAGAGGTGTTGTTCGAGGAATTAGATGGCATTAAATGACATGTAATAGGGTTTAGTGAGGCTAGGAGTACAGGTGAACCTTTATGATGCTGAAAAATGGACATGTTCTATGTTACCCTGGTCTTTCGGAGAGAAGAGAACTGGGAGTGGGATTTCTAGTCAATAAAAGCATAGCGGGCAACATAGACGAATGCTATTGCATTAACGAAAGGGTAGCCGTTTTGTAATCAGGCTTAATGAGAAGTGCAAACTCGAGGTGGTACAGGGCTACGCGTCTCCATCGATCCACGGCGACCAGCTAGTTGAACACTTTTATAAAGTTGTGGACTCGCCAATGGCTAAAGTAAAACCACAGTATACCGTATTTGTGGGAGACTTCAATGCTGAAGCAGGTAAGAATCACGCTGGAGACAAAGCAGTTGGTAACTATGGTCTGGGATGCAGAAATAGCAGGGGGCCTACTAGTCGAGTTCGCAGAACGGAAAAATCTACGAATCACGAACACCTTTTTCTGCAAACGGGCGAGCACGAAGTGGACGTGGAGGACCCCGAATGGGGAGCATAAAAATGAAATACACTTCATATTATGCGATTATCCAGGCGTCGGGCAGGAAATGGAAGTGCTCGGAAGGGTGAGCTGTTGTAACCACCGTATGGTAAGCTATCGAATTAGGCTAGATTCGAGGAGGGACCGCAACAAAGTAATACGAAAGAAGCCGATAAATGAGCTAACAGTAAGACGTAAATTAGAAGAATTCAGGATCGTGCTGCAGAACCGATATTCCACCCTTAACGAGGAAGCCGAGCTTACGACACAGGAAGCAGGCGACAACCTTACACTCATTATCACGGAGTGTGCAGTAGAAGTCGGGGGCCCGAGGGCTGGACAGGATACTGGTACACTTCCCCAGGAGACTAAAGATCTAATTAGTAAATGCCAAGGCATGGCAATCTCTACCGCAGGTGACAAATACAAGAAGCGGAGCTTTCGAATTTAATCAATAAGCGTAAGACAACCGACATACGGAAGTATAATATGGAGAGGTTCAAATATACTGTAAAGAACGGAGGCAGCCTGAAAGCAGTGAAGAGGCGTATAGGCGTGGGGAAAAATGAGATGTATGCACCTGAAGACAACCAAGGCAATATCATCACAAATGGGGATAAAATAGTCATAGTTGCCGAGGAGGTCTATAGGAGGCTGTACAGTAGCCAGGACATCCAGGATAATGCCTAAAAATGAAGTAGCTCAGAAGAGATAGTCATCCCACCAGGAACGACAAAAGACGTAAGGAAGGCTTTGAATGAAATAAAAGGGCAAAGCACCTGGTGAAGATCAAATAACCGCAGACCTCTTGAAGGATGGCGGGAAAATTGTACTAACAAAACTGGCAAACCTGTACACGCAATGCCTAATGACCGCGAGTGTACCACAATCTTGGAAGAACGAGAGCATCACCCTAATCCATAAGAAAGGTTACATAAAGGACTTGAAAAATTACAGGCCGATAAGCTTACTGTCAGTCGTCTACAGGGTACTTACCAATGTAATCGCTTACAGAATTTCGGCCACCTTGATATCAGTCAATCTAAAGAACAAGCAGGATTTCTTAAAGGCTATTCAAGAATGGACCATATTCACACGATCAATCAGGTGGTAGAGAAGTGCGCCGACTATACTGAACCCCTATATATAGCCTTCATAGATTATGAGAAAGCATTTGACTCGGTCGAAACTCAGCAGTCATTCAGGCATTACGGAACCACCGTGTAGACGAGCATTATGTTAAAATACTAGAGGATATTTACCATGGATCACAGCTACCATCATCCTCCATAAGGAGAGCAGTAAAATACCTATAAGGAAGGGCGTCAGACAACAAAACACAATCTCTCCAATGTTATCCCAGCATCTTTACAGAAGTATTCAGAAGATTGGATTGGGAACAGGTGGGAGTAAGGGTTAATGAAGAATACCTCAGTAACCTCAGATTTGCTGATGATGTTGCTTGCTAAGTACCTCGGGGGATGAATTGCAAAGCATGCTTACCGCACTGGAAAAACATAGTAGAACCGTGGCCCAGAAAATTAGTATGCAGAAAACTAAAGTAATGATCAATAACCTCGGGACAGCGCAGCAGTTTAAATTAGAAGGCGAGACAGGGAAAGTTGTGAGCGAAGATATCTACTTAGGCCAAGTTGTGACCCCAGATCCCAACCATGAGGCAGAGATAATTATAAGGATATGAATGGTGTTTAGTGCACTCGGCAGGCATTCTCAGATAATGAATGGCGGTCTACCATTGTCCCTGAAGGAGAAAGTGTATGACAGCTGCATCTTACCGGTAGTTACCAACGGGGCAGAAACTTGGAGGCTCACTAAGAGGGTTCAATATAAATTGAGGACGACTCAGCGAACAATGAAACGGAAGGTGATAGGTGTAACATTAAGGGACAACAAAATAGTGGAGTGGGTCAGGGAACAAACGCGTGTTAAGGACTGATTAGTAGAAATTAATAAGAAGAAATGGACGTGAGCAGGGAATGTAATGCGAAGGCAAGATAACAGTAGGTTATTTAGGGTAACAGAGTGGATTCCTAGAGAAGGCAAGCGTGGCAGAGGGTGGCAGAAAGTTAGATGGGCAGATGAGATCAAGAAGTTTGCGGGGATAATTTGGTAGCAGTTAGCACAGGACCGGGGTAATTTGGAGATCAATGGGAGAGGCCTTTGTTCTGCAGTGGGCCTAGATAGGCTGTTGGTGATGATGATGACGATTATACAACTCCCGTTTGAAGTCAGAAAGCATGATTTCTCTCTTCCCTGGAATTAGCAGCACGGTGAAAGTAAGCTGTGTCTTGATGAACGGGACCATGAATCTCCTCCTTGTGACACATGAAATCTTAGTGCGTTGCGTGGTTAAAGATCGCTAAAGTATGATCAGTGTCGTACGGAATGGCTTGCCTGGAATTCGTTCCTTTTGGCTGGAACGGAGGAACGCTACAGTTCCGTTAACGGTCGGTTCAACTGTAGCGGTAACTCGTTAGGTTTACGGAGGAACGGTAGAGGGAATGGCGGTCCTTCTGTAAACGTTCAATCACTAGGATTTGGCTGTTTTTGATGCTAAGGCATTAGGGCACTGAAGCTAGTTTAAGATGACACAGGCTGCTACTGTGTTTGTCTTCCAATAAGCTGCCCAATTTGTCCACCCGTCCAGGGAACGTACATCCTCGAAGGTCGATGGCAGAAGAATAACGACCGAGGCGGCACTGCTTGGCGGCAGGCTGCACCGGGTGCGCTCGGCCTTGTCGCTACGGCGGCTGCAGACGCCAACGAGACAGGTGCTTCTGCGCGCCTTTGATTAGTACTACAATGGACACAAAAACCTGGACGACGCTTAAGCTTCGCCTTTCAGAATGGAACGCAAAGCCGAGCAGGAGCAGACGTGGATGCGCCATCCGCACTCGTAGAAGACGCCATCTCGGAAGAGCACCTGACACAGGTGGACTGCACCGCATTCATCACACGCGTGTTCTCAACAGGCAGCCCAGCCAGCCGAAGGTCCCGTACGAGACTGCTCTGCTGTCTCTCAATGGACACCTGCATCACTAGCGTTGCGCTCACCGTGTGTAAAAACAAGGCCTCAAGTCGCCAGCCTAGGTATCATGAAATATTCATGAAAAATCATGAGGCAAAGGCTAGACCTCATGCGCAACAGCAACCATCCCTGAGAGCTGCAAGCCGAATATGACCGCTGACGTTCTATCGCCCAACACATTCAAATGTAACGTTAATCGTTAATGTAACGGCACGTTGCAATGTTCGAAATGGAATTGGAACGCGCTCCTTTCGCATTAAAATAATTTCTAAGGGGAACTCGTTTCGCAATTGGGAAGTAACGAGGAATGTATACAACACTGCGCCTAATCATTCCCTTCTTACTCTGCCCATGCCGCCGCGTTCTTCTGAAATTATTAAGCTGTATTGCTCGGAAGGCTGGAACGGCCTATAGCTTTTGCTTTCCATACGTACATTTGAGGAGGCGAGATGGAAAGAAGCAGCGTACTGATGGCCTTATTGGGGGCAGACGAGAAATAAATGCCTCGGCTGTAAACGAAAACCTTCTACGGCGTTGAAAATAGGGACCGGAACCTGGAGTTTGCCGCGCGACACTAGCGCCATTTTTTTTCCCGTAGTGGCGGAAAACGGAAGTTATGGTTAAAAAAAAAAAAAAAAAAGAACGTGCCGCAGCTGTGAGCGCGATGCCCACAGCTGCGGCACGTTATTTTTTTTTAAGCGTGAGCGCTTTTTTTGCTTGCCGCGAGTGTTTCCCGAGGCAGTAGGGCTCGAACGTTAATTACCTCATTTATGTTAATTAGTTAATTATTGATTAGTCAGATTGGGTAAAAAGTCAAAGTGATGTCAATAGGGGTTGTGAGGTATCAAATTAAAGGTCTCGATTAGTGGAATCACGTGGTAATAGTCATGAGGTAATCACGTAAGTCATAGATCGGGTTAAAAGTAAAAGTGATGCGACTAGGGCTTGTGAGGTATCAAAATAAAGGTCTCGATTAGGGGAATCACGAGGGAGAAATTAAAAACTGCTTACTGGTCATAGTCATGAGACAGTCATGTGAGTCATGGATTGGGTTAACTGTCAATGTGAGGCCACTAGGGCTTCTGAGGTATCAAATTAAAGGTCTTAATGAGTGGAATCGTGTGGGATAAGTTAAACATTGCTTCCTTGTCATAGTCATGAGACAGGCATGGAGTCATGGATTGGGTTAAAAGTCAAAGTGATGCCACCAGGGCTTGTGAGGTATCAAATTAAAGGCCTCGATTAGAGGAATCGCGTGGGACAAGTTAAAAATTGCTTCCTGGTCATAGTCATGAGACAGTCATGTGAGTCATGGATTGGGTTAAAAGTCAAAGTGGTGCGACTAGGGCTTGTGAGGTATCAAATTAAAGGTCTCGATGAGTGGAATCGCGTGGGACAAGTTAAAAATTGCTTCCTGGTCATAGTCATGAGATAGTCATGTGAGTCATACATTGGGTTAAAATTCAGCGATGCCACTAGGGCTTGTGAGGTATCAAATTAAAGGTCTCGCTGAGTAGAATAATGGGAGACAAGTTAAAAATTGCTTCCTGGTCATAGTCATGAGACAGTCATGTGAGTCATGGATTAGGTTAAAAGTCAAAATGGTGCCACTAGGAGTTGTGAGGTATCAAATTAAAGGTCTTAATGAGTGGAATCACGTGGGACAAGTTAAAAATTGCTTACTGGTCATAGTCATGAGACAGTCATATGAGTCATAGATTGGGTTAAAAGTCAAAGTGGTGCCACATGGGCTTGTGAGGTATCAAATTAAAGGTCTCGATGAGGGGAATCACGTGGGACAAATTAAAAGTTGCTTTCTTGTTATAGTCATGAGATAGTCACGTGAGTCACAAATTGGGTAAAAGTCAAAGTGGTACCACTAGGGCTTGTGAGGTATCAAATTAAAGGTCTCGCTGAGTAGAATAATTGGGACAAGTTAAAAATTGCTTCCTGGTCATAGTCATGAGACAGTTATGTGAGTCATGGATTAGGTTAAAAGTCAATGTGAGACTAATAGGGCTTGTGAGGTATCAAATTAAAGGGCTCGATGAGTGGAATCGCGTGGCACAAGTTAAAAATTGCTTCCTGGTCATAGTCATGAGATAGTCATGTGAGTCATACATTGGGTTAAAAGTCAAAATGGTGCCACTAGGCCTTGTGAGGTATCAAATTAAAGGTCTCGCTGAGTAGAATAATGGGGGACAAGTTAAAATTTGCTTCCTGGTCATAGTCATGAGACAGTCATGTGAGTCATGGATTAGGTTAAAAGTCAAAATGGTGCCACGAGGGCTTGTGAGGTATCAAATTAAAGGTCTCGATGAGTGGAATCATGGGGCACAAAGTAAAATTCGCTTCGTGGTCATAGTAATGAGACAGTCATGTGAGTCATGGATTAGGTTAAAAGGCAATGTGAGGTCACTAGGGCTTGTGAGGTATCAAATTAAAGGTCTTGATGAGTGGAATCACGTGGGACAAGTTAAAAATTGCTTCCTGGTCATAGTCATGAGATAGTCATGTGAGTCATACATTGGGTTAAAAGTCACAGTGGTGCCACTAGGGCTTGTGAGGTATCAAATTAAAGGTCTCGCTGAGTAGAATAATGGGGGACAAGTTAAAAATTGCTTCCTGGTCATAGTCATGAGACAGTCATGTGAGTCATGGATTAGGTTAAAAGTCAATGTGAGGCCAATGGGGCTTGTGAGGTATCAAATTAAAGGTCTCGATGAAAGGAATCGCGTGGGACAAGTTAAAAATTGCTTCCTGGTCATAGTCATGAGGTAGTCATTTGAGACATACATTGGGTTAAAAGTCAAAGTGGTGCCACTAGGACTTGTGAGGTATCAAATTAAAGGTCTCGCTGAGTAGAATAATGGGGGACAAGTTAAAAATTGCTTCCTGGTCTTAGTCATGAGACAGTCATGTGAGTCATGGATTAGGTTAAAAGTCAATGTGAGGCCAATAGGGCTTGTGAGGTATCAAATTAAAGGTCTCGATGAAAGGAATCGCGTGGGACAAGTTAAAAATTGCTTCCTGGTCATAGTCATGAGACAGTCATGTGAGTCATGCATTAGGTTAAAAGTCAAAGTGATGCCACCAGGGCTTGTGAGGTATCAAATTAAAGGCCTCCATTAGGGGAATCACGTGGGAGAAATTAAAAATTGCTTTCTTGTTATAGTCATGAGATAGTCACGTGAGTCACAAATTGGGTAAAAGTCAAAGTGGTGCCACTAGGGCTCGTGAGGTATCAAAATAAAGGTCTCGATGAGGGGAATCATGGACAAATTAGAAATTGCATCCTGGTTATAGTCACGAGCTAGTCACGTGAGTTATAGATTGGGTTAAAAGTGAAAGTGGTGCCACTAGGGCTTCTGAGGTATCAAATTAAAAGTGTCGATTAGGAGAATTACGTGGGACAAATTAAATATTGCTTCCTGGTTATATTCATGGGATAGTGACGTGAGTCATAAATTGGGGTAAAAGTCAAAGTGATGCCCTAGAGCTTGTTATCGCCCTCCCGAATGTAAAAAGCAAGTTGCACATTCGAGATGGGGGCTGATGGGGTGTTGAAAAGTGCGCTAGGAATGTGTGTTCGCGCTGGTAGTGAAAGCGACAATAGCATATCTGCACAAGATCCCGGCATCCCAAAGTCTAAAGTCGGCCATGAGTCGTTCGGGGAAAATTCGTTTTTTAAGCTCGCCGCGAGCAGACTTGTTCAGTTTGTGCTTCCTTCAAGCTCCCCTATTCTAAGGGAAGATTTTGTGCGTCTTCAATATTACTGGGGACTTTCTGACCCGTCTCGGAATGAGAACAGAATGAGCTCTGCATGCTGAGTGGTCGACGCTGCTCCGGTGGTTCCGAATAGGACGTTATCTACCGGTGCCCGATCGCGAAAGGAAGCCACATCTCTTACCGCACATTGGTCAGGGGTCGTTTGCTTTCGCGAAAAAAAGGCTGTTTTGGTGTATTTTCACAAGCAATAAACACCTTTTCCTGATTTAGCGTCAAGAAAACTATAAAGGAATGCTACCAACAAATGTTTTGAAAAGCTCTTCAGCAGCCCTTTAAAAGCATGTCGAGCTTTTAATATGTTTGGAATCGTGTTTTTTCTATTTCCGATATTTTTCTAAAAAAACATGAAAAGAAATTTTTTTTTCACGCCCTTCACTATTTGATGGAAATTACAACTCTACTGTGGTGGCATCTCCTTGCAATTCGAAATGAAGCTTTTGTCTTATATATAAAAATAAGTATATTCATTTGTTTTGTTTGTTTATTGCTACTTTGTTACTTGTGGCTGATATGCCATGTGAAGCAACGTACGTAGCACCAACACAATAATGTACCAGGATGGTAAACATATCTATGGTGCTTTACTTTTTTATGGTAGTAAACAAATATACACATGACGAACCAGCGCGCTTCGGAAGCCTGTTACATCCCCTGGCAGTCTTACAGCAGTAACTGAAAATAGCACCCGCTGCAGTGGCTCAGTTATGCTGCTGAGTCCAAGGACGCGGGTATGATCCCGTTCGCGATCTCTGCTTTTCTTATGGAGGAGAAAAAAAAGGCGATCGTATGTCGAGATTTCGTCGCGCGTTAAAGGTGCGCAGGTGCTCAAAAGTAATCCAGAGCCCTAGTGGCCCAGGTGCACAGCCGCGGCGCGTAAACTCTCATAACTTGAATTTAAAAAGGCCCTATATCTCCGTCCTTTGCTGCAAATGCCATCGAAAGACAGTAGTCGTCTGCCATCCGAGCCTGTAAAATCCCCTTGTGTCCCCCCCACCCTGGTCTCTTCCACTCCCCCTCCACCACCATAGATGCAGTCGAAGTTTGCTCAATTTTATCCTACTCTCCTACGTTCGCTGCATCTGTTCAGAGCTCTTTTTTCTATGGCTCTTTGGCGCGAATTAACAGCCCCCCAAAAAAGCAACACACAGCGCCTCAAGAAAGCAAGCAGTGCTTGCTCCAAAGTAGTGGATAGGGAGCGTCGTGCTGCTAGGGGGAAAAGAAGCTCGAGCCACCGTCGGGAAAAGAGTTGTCAATCATGAAGCTGAGGAATTTGAAAGGCCTGTGAAGTAAAAATATAATATTTTCCAGCAGTCCCATGATGGCACCTGATTGCAGCGCCAGAATTTCCTGTAGTGAAATTTTTATAAACGACTTCATCCTCTAGAGAGTATGTTGCAAGCCACCGACAGAACGAGTAATGCCAGTCACGTGATGCGCCGTCCAGAATGACTGTCCCCAAGAATACTCGTGGCGACGTCACCCACTTCTTAGGGAATGCGCGGCGCAACAGCGCCATGATGCGCCCTGCAAGACGTTTCGAGGGGTTACTCTTTTAACGTGACAGCACTATACTGTCTTTTCTGCTCCTTAAAAGGGTAATGAATAAATCGACGTGCATGTATTCCAATACACAGATACCGGTTTGTGTCGTCTCGGTACAACTATTCACAACTATCTGAACACTGGCACCACGATTTGTAAACTATTCCACCATAAAAATAAGGAAAGTTTAGGAGAGGCTGTGACCACCTCTTTCGTGCAACCGGTAACACCATCTTAGGAGTGTTCACTTGTTCTTGTATTTTGAGCCCATTCTCCCTTTGGTTCTCCTTAAGTCGCTTCTCGCTTCGTCTTCTCCAACTGTGCCTCTGAACCTGTGGAAGCAATTTTGTAGCTTCGGCAGCAACGAAAATTGATCACTTGGATTGTTTCAGCTTGTCCCGCAAAACGACATATTGCCGCACTAGCGACGCCGCAGCTGCGAATTCGTTTGTCAATTCGCACCATATAGAGCGGGCTTATGGCACCCTACTTGCATTTACGCTTAGGGCAATACAGTCGAACACGGATATATCGAACACGGGTATATCGAATTATTGTCTATATCGAACTCATAAATTATCCCCTTGAAAATTCTGTGTAAAAGTATAGGAATTCGTACGTTTATATCGAATCGTATTTTTCCCTACATTGGGTATATCGAACGCCGCGCGAGCTGGAAGGTGCTCTTCGGCGGTCGCTGCCCCCCCGACTAAGGTTGAGGAGGATGTAAGGAATGCGCGGGCATGGCGAAGACTGGCTGGCGGAACTAATCCCCCCTACCGGAACGAATTTGCGCTTGCCCAGTCGGGCCCCGCTACCGGCCGCCGTACTGTTAGTGGACGGAGCCCGGTATGCTAAATCTCTCTAGGCACACAAGCCAGAACGCTGGGAAAATGTGGCAGTGCGAGGTAGGGATGCCCCGACTGGGGGCCATACATATGATGACAGGCGCTTGGAACGGCATGAAGAAGGAGACCGTGGCCAACTCCTTCCGGAAATCACGCTTTGTGACGGCCGAACTTCCCGAAGCTTGCGAAGACGGCGACGACGACGACGTGTGCATGGGCGACACGTTTCGTGAGTTGTCGTCCCTTTTCCCGGCTGCTGTCCCAGCCGGAGTGTCTGCCAACGACTTCGTGAACGCTGACACCAATGTCCAGGCTGTTTCGAGCCTCGGTGACGAGGATATCGTAGCTGCGGTAGCAGGAGCCCAGGCGAAGTAGCTCGAGTGGCGAAGATCGTCAGGACGAGGAGGCGGCTACACGATCGTACTCCGCGGGTGAAGTGGCCGCTGGGTTCGGCTTGATTCGCCGTTGTTGCGAGGACATGGAAGGAACTGGGCTGTCGCACCTGGACAGGCTCGAGAAGATCGGGATCAGCGTCTTTAATTTAATTTCCAGGACGAAGAAGCAGGCCAAGATCAGCGATTTTTTTTCACGGAAATAAAGCGTTCTGTTGCGTCGTAAGTGCGGAATTAGTTGTCATTCATGAATGCGCCGATCGGTAAGTGATCGTCCGCCATAGGTGAGGTCTCAGAGCCCATATTTTTTATATCGAATTCTTCATATATCGAACTATTTCGCGATCCCCTTGGAGTTCGATATATCCGTGTTCGACTGTAGATCAATTTTTGCCACAAGTGTGGTTCCAGAACATGAATACTCATCCGCCCACTTTCATTCCAATACCGTATCAATTCGAGGCGCAGACAAATAAGTGGCTATGATTATCATTGTAACGATCGTCCTTCTGCAGCTCCGCTAGACATCTTGTACCTCATCACATAGCTTAGCTTTGAGGCTCACTTCATTCGACTGTTACAGTATATATGCCCAAATCCGAGTAACGGTTTTTGCAGTGGCTCTGAAAAATCAGCCCGCATTTAGAACGATCCCCGTACAAATATTTTCCGGGGTGGGTTGACAGCAACACATGTGAAGTTCCCACTGCGTTCCCTCCTCACCCTTGTGTTACTTCACCATCGCACCCCGCTTGGGCCAACTACATTATGCAACCGGCCAGCGCGGACGGTGTGCAAGCCGTGTATTGGCACGAGGTGTTCTGCGAAGGCCGCATTACCTTGGTTACACAAGCGGCTGCCATAGAAATGCTGCACCTTATCAATATTATTTTATTTTATGAGCAATAATATGGATTACGATCGAAACTGTGTAGCATATGTTATACAACTCCCAGACGGCAGATCAAATTATCTTTCGAGCGAATGACATTTGCTTTATGTCAATGTTTCAGCGCTACACGACAACACCGAAGGACGTTTGAGATGAATGATATTTAGCGGCGAACCGTGGTTCGGGAGCTCATTCAGCGGCGAATAGAGTGGCCTCGACAGCAGTGCCGCATCAACAGTGAAGAAAGTACTATGTAAAGATAAAATCGCGCCCACAATGTGCGCTGTACCCTAATACGGATTCTTCGCGGACTTATGTCGGCTTGTAATATCAACTGATGTCACCTAAACTGGTGATCTTTCTAACTTTATTTAAAGATATTCCTTCGTTATCTTTTCAAAAAATAGATTGTATGAAAACATTCTAGATGGAGACCTTTCATTTGATCTCCCCCAAGCCCCAGTAGCGTCACACTCACGTTTAACCCAACCTATGACTCACGTGACTATCTTATGAGTATAACTAGGAAGCAATTTTTAATTAGTCACATGTGATTCCCCTCATCGAGACCTTTCATTTGATACCTCACAACCCCTACTGGCACCACTTTGACTTTTAAACCAATTTGTGACTCACATTTACCATCTCATGACTATAACAAGAAAGCAACTTTTAATTTGTCCCACGTGATTCCCCTCATCGAGACCTTTAATTTGATACCTCACAAGCCCTAGTGACACCACTTTGACTTTTAACGCAATCTATGACTCATATGACTGTCTCATGACTATGACCAGTAAGCAATTTTTAACTTGTCCCACGTGATTCCACTCATTAAGACCTTTAATTTGATACCTCACAACCCCTAGTGGCCTCACATTGACTTTTACCCAATTTGTGACTCACGTGACTATCTCATGACTATAACAAGAAAGCAATTTTTAATTTGCCCCACGTGATTCCCCTCATCGAGACCTTTAATTTGATACCTCACAAGCCCTAGTGGCACCACTTTGACTTTTAACCCAATCTATGAATCATATGACTGTCTCATGACTATGACCAGGAAACAATTTTTAACTTGTCCCACGTGATTCCACTCATTAAGAGCTTTAATTTGATACCTCACAAACCCTAGTACCTCACATTGCCTTTTAACCTAATCCATGACTCACATGACTGTCTCATGACTATGACCAGGAAGCGAATTTTACTTTGTGCCCCATGATTCCACTCATCGAGACCTTTAATTTGATACCTCACAAGCCCTAGTGGCACCATTTTGACTTTTAACCCAATCTATGACTCATATGACTGTCTCATAACTATGACCAGGAAGCAATTTTTAACTTGTCCCACGCGATTCCACTCATTAAGACCTTTAATTTGATACCTCACAACCCGTAGTGGCCTCACATTGACTTTTAACCTAATCCATGACTCACATGACTGTCTCATGTCTATGACTAGGAAGCAATTTTTAACTTGTCCCACGCGATTCCAGTCATCGAGACCTCTAATTTGATACCCCACAAGCCCTAGTGGCACCACATTGACTGTTAACCCAATTAATGACTCACATGACTGTCTCATGACTATGACCAGGAAGCGAATTTTACGTTGTCCCCCTTAATTCCCCTAATCGAGGCCTTTAATTCGATACCCCACAAGCCCTAGTGGCACCACTTTGACTTTTAACCCAATCTATGACTCACATGACTGTCTCATGACTATGACCAGGAAGCAATTTTTAACTTGTCCTACATGATTCCACTCATTAAGACCTTTAATTTGATACCTCACAACCCCTAGTGGCACCATTTTGACTTTTAACCTAATCCATGACTCACATGACTGTCTCACGACTATGACCAGGAAGCAATTTTTAACTTGTCCCCCATTATTCTACTCAGCGAGACCTTTAATTTGATACCTCACAAGCCCTAGTGGCACCACTTTGACTTTTAACCCAATGTATGACTCACATGACTATCTCATGACTATGACAAGGAAACAATTTTTAACTTGTCCCACGCGATTCCACTCATCGAGACCTTTAATTTGATACCTCACAAGCCCTAGTGACCTCACATTGCCTTTTAACCCAATCTATGACTCACATGACTGTCTCACGACTATGACCAGGAAGCAATTTTTAACTTGTCCCCCATTATTCTACTCAGCGAGACCTTTAATTTGATACCTCACAAGCCCTAGTGGCACCACTTTGACTTTTAACCCAATGTATGACTCACATGACTATCTCATGACTATGACCAGGAAACAATTTTTAACTTGTCCCACGCGATTCCACTCATCGAGACCTTTAATTTGATACCTCACAAGCCCTAGTGACCTCACATTGCCTTTTAACCCAATCTATGACTCACATGACTGTCTCATGACTATGACCAGGAAGCAATTTTTAACTTGTCCCACGCGATTCCACTCATTAAGACCTTTAATTTGATACCTCACAACCCGTAGTGGCCTCACATTGACTTTTAACCTAATCCATGACTCACATGACTGTCTCATGACTATGACCAGGAAGCAATTTTTAACTTGTCCCACGCGATTCCACTCATTGAGACCTTTAATTTGATACCCCACAAGCCCTAGTGGCCTCACATTGACTGTTAACCCAATCAATGACTCACATGACTGTCTCATGACTATGACCAGGAAGCGAATTTTACTTTGTGCCCCATGATTCCCCTAATCGAGACCTTTAATTCGATACCCCACAAGCCCTAGTGGCACCACTTTGACTTTTAACCCAATCTATGACTCACATGACTATCTCATGACTATGACCAGGAAGCAATTTTTAACTTGTCCCACGTGATTCCACTCATTAAGACCTTCAATTTGATACCTCACATGCCCTAATGACATCAATTTGACTTTACCCAGTCAATGACCACTAATTAATTAATTAACCAAATTTTACGTAATTAAAATGAACGCGCGTCGCCCGGACCCAGTTTCTGGCAAAAACTGTGCGTGTCACGTGACCAACATCATCACGGTAACGAGCGGTTGCACTTTTAAACTGCACGTAAACACGGTGCTCCACATTCACACGCCAGGAAATACCCAGTTCAGTTTTGCGATTTTCTTCCGCTGGTGGCGCTGTTGAACGGCGCCAGCAGCGCCACCTGTCCCACGTTCGGGCCCCTATACGAGCTTCTTCAAGCAGCTGCTTTTGTTGTGTCCTTATTTGTTCAGGTGGCTTAGAATGAGAAGAAATCGTATTTGCTACTATACACGGCCGCACTAGTTAAGGAGGGGTTCATTCAGTCCATACAAATGATTTTACAGAGCGAATCTCGTTGTTGGTGTAGGTTCTGAGCTAAGCTACGAGCTAGCCACTGGCAACACGAGAGTGAGTAATAAAAGAGTGTAGAACAGAAGTAATGCATGGTATGACGAATGTTAGAGGAGTCCCAAATGCAGATATATATTGTTTGTTTTTTTTCTTCTTCGGGTTCTTAATTCACACTTATAGGCGTGCACTCTGGGAAGGGTGGAGCCAAGTGAGCCACCCCCCCCCCCCCCCCCCCAAACGGCTGTGGAAGGGCTAAAAACGTCTGATGACTTTTAAATAAAATGAAATATACCTTCCTTAAGGTCTTAGGCTTAGTATTTACCCAGGCAGCACAGGACTGTTCGGCCTTACTCAAGCCGGTGTACTTCGGCCGGTGATTTTCTGCCCGGCCTTTCTCCGGCAACCATGTTCAGCCCGTGTCCAAATGTGGGCCTTTTGGCCGTATACGGGCGTACTCTCATCACTGTCAAACGGCCAGTGTCCGACGGCCAGTCGAACGGCTTACGTTCATACGGCCAGATTCCAGCCGTACGGCTCCGGCCATCCCAAAGCCACCCGTGTGCGGCCGAAGTACGGCCACCGGAGGACAGCCGAGATGCGGTCGTCGGACTCCAGCCGGACTAAAGCTACAGGAAATTCGGCCGTACTACGGGCATTGTAGTTCAGCCACAGTACGTTAACTGTACTGAGGCCGGTGGGCGACCACTGCATGCAGCGCAAGCAGATGACTCAATTGCGCTGTCCAGCAGCACAAACCCGCCATTTTGCGTCCACTGCACCCACATCAAAGTGAGCCCGCGTGCACCCACCAGCCGTCCAGCCTTGAGCGCAGCCTGGATTAATGATCAGCGTCAGTTTGCACCAAAATTAATTTGTTCAACAGTGCTCACAAATGGTCGTTCCTTTAATAGCTGTGCCTCATTTACTGTCGAATACAGCAAATATTCATTTCTTTGCAGAGCTGGAATAGATTTATTGTCCAGGTCCTGATATCTTCTGTGGGGCGGCTTACCTGTAATAAACAAGGAAGGATGGGGGGGGGGGGGGGGGTAAACGGAGGCGGAAGGCGCATACTTTAGTGGGTTGAATTTCACAAAGATGAAAGTGCCGCTTTGAGGCAATTTGTGTTAAGACAATATCTTCATGCTGTGACTAAATCAATTATTTTTAAAACAGCTGCTTGACCAGTTTTTTTCTATATAAAACCGGTGCGAATGCCTTTACGAAGCGGTTCGGTGCTCCACAAAACACTCAGCAGCATTCGATATAATTTACTTCACACAAAAAGTACGTCCAGTATTTGCGCATTTTTCTTGCAAAGAAATATTCTAGTCGATCAGCTTTTCTGATGATCTTTCACAGGGCTGATCCTAGAAGAGATCAAAGAAGTACTTTCAGTTTCAATATATTTTTATGTTGTTTTCACGAGTTACGTGCACACTCCTTAATAGTCCAAAATAACTTAATTTTCCTCTAAAGTCGTACTACGTTAAGAAAATTCTAGACGTGTTGCGAATGACGCCCTTCTTCAGATGGCTGCAGTTGTATCCCACTGTGTTCACGCAAGGAAAGGCGTAAGACAAGAGTTTCATATTTTCTTTCAAACAAATAACTTCGCAATTCTAGTATTCGTACAGCAAACCTTGCATACTGCAACGAATAAAGCAATAAATATTTCATTGGTCAAGTTTGAATGCGTAGGGTTCTCAACCCGTCGGAGGCGAACTTGCGGCTCCGCAAGTTTATTTATTTATTCATTTATTTATTTGTTTATTTATTGATTTGTTCAGTTATTTATTTATTTATTTATTTGATACCTGCTTGCCCTTGCATGCATTACAGCAGGGAGATAAATAACACTAAGCATCAAATATGAGACCAAATAACAAAATAATTCTACTAAGCGCGGTGAAAGTCGTCATTATAAACAGTGGATAAAATCATACGTGGAAGATAATTACACTCTAATCTTGATCTAAAATAAAATCAAACCTTAAAGACAAGTTAATAATTTGCTTCAAGCTACCGATGCCACTTTGGGATATGTAGAATGGCGCTTGGATATACTTCTCCCCTTCTATTTTAGTTTTCGAATGATAGATATTACGAAAAAATTTCAACCTCAGGTTTCGTCTATGATCTTTCGCGTCTTACCATTTAAGTTTATTTTTACTTTCCCTCATCCTAAGTTGACAGTGCCAATACCTAATACGAACCACACTGCCCTATTCTGTATGTTTTCGAGCGTATCAACCAGCTCTTTGCTGTAGGGATACCAGAAAACACATGCGTACTCCTACATTGAGCGCACATGAGTGAAATACGGTTGTTCGTTTAAGTTAGGTGGACGTTCGCTGAAATTTTATCTCGGAAAGCCAAAAACACGTGCAGCCGTAACTTTTATGTCGTGAACGTGCCTATTTCTCTAACAACTCGTTAAATAAACTCCTCGTTATTTATATTCCCCGGCCGTTCTTAAAGCAGTGTAATTTACTGTATACGCATTTAATTGGAATGAAGCTTTTCTTGTAAAGTTGACGTTACCACACTTTTTAAGATTTAACGACTTTTCTGAATCAGCAGACCAGGATGTTATTAATTTTGTCGCGACAGCGACAGAGAGGAGCGAAGACACACGTCTGCACGCTACAGCGCCGTGGACCCAAACTGGGGTCCCCGCTTTATTCCACGCTCGTGCCCAGCGCGCACCGCAAGCTCGTGGTCCGCACTCGCCACTCGTGGCTCAGCCCCAGCGTCATCGTTCCTGGAGCGTGCCCGTTTGCGGCAGCAGACGACGCAAGCTGCTGGGGCGCCGCCACAATTTGAATCATGCTGCAAGTATTGGGAATCCCGTTCATTCGCTATAGTCCTGTAAATTACACAGTCATTCGCGAACATTTTTAACAAAGATTTGAGGCCACACAAACAAAAGAGTGCCCGCAACTGAGCCTTGGGGAATTCCTGAGGCCGCGGAACATATCCGGACGAACAACCATTGAGAGCGACAAACTGCTGTTTTAGTGCTATCCATGCAATAACCTATTCATTCGGTTTATTGCCCGCAATGTACTAACAAGAAGGTGATAAGAAACACCGTAAAATGCTTTTTTGCCGCACAAGAAAATAGTCAGCTACTTTAAGCTTATCTATTGCTATAGCCAAATCGTGCGTGAACTCAACAAGCTGCGTTGAGCAAGAAAAACCCGACAAAATCCGTGTTTGCTATGATCCTGGCGATTATGTTTAACCAAATGAGTCATCTCCTAAGTGTAGCTAATCTCAATTTCAAACACCGCAACTAAATTAACATCCGGGCTTCGTCATTCACAAGGCTCTGTTGTTATGGCAAATTAAAAATAACACTTGTTTCTAAATAGGCAGTCATAAAATCCCATCAAGTAACATAGTGCCGGGCACAAAGTTGAGCATACCAATGCACGAGCTTAGCCTCTTCTAGGTTTATCACAAACAATATAGTGCACAGTGTTTTTCGCTGTATTATTGTGAGAAGAATAGCCGGAAACTTGCGCTTTTGCGCGCCCTTGCCTTTCTTTGGTGGGGAGTCCTTGACATGGCGCCGGTTGAGCACCTGCGTGGTGGCCGCTTGCTCGACACCCTTTAAGGTCACTTATTTTGGTGAACCACCGCCATCTCGGGTCGGACATCGCTGCCGGGTCGATGTCTCCAATGGTCTCCATTTCTTGAGGGGGCGAATAGCCTCGAGCTGATGCGTCGACGAAGCCGACGGGCGAGATGTTGTAGCGGCTATGACTGGCGAGGCTTAGCTCACCCGTCGGTGTGGCACAGTCTTAATGTGGCAGTAAATGGCATTTCGAAGGCCTAAACATTTCCCTGGTAATTTCCAGTGAGTCCTTGCACCTTGCCCGTTCACCTAGAACACTCATTACTGTTTGACAAACGTAGTTCGTTCATTTAAAACGCAGAAACACCGAGCGGATGAAAAACGTGTCTGCGCCATTCGACTCCCTAATGGCTCTTTCTTCACCCAGGGAAAAACCGGTCCTACATCGGCGGGTCTTCTTCCAAGCACGTCTGTGCATCAATTATCGGCCCCACACGCGCGCCGTCGTTCGCATAATGACGTATAACCTGATACGTTGCGAAGGCCGGTCTCCTCTTGAACACCGGTTGCCGAAAATTCTGCGGCCGTTCGCTTGCCGTAATTCGGCCGAGGACCGCTAACCAAATGAAAAACGTACATTCTGAGGCCGTAAGTCGGTCGGTCTCCTTTATAACACCGGCTGCCCGAAGAAAACAGATATTCTACTGCCGGACGCGCGGTTCACCGTTGAAAGAGCGGATGCGCGGCAGCCGCGCTACGGCCGGTCTCCTTTGGAACACCAACTGTCACAAGAATACGGATATCCTGTGGCCGGTCCCTTGCCGTGCTTCGGCTGAACACCGCTTCCCGAAGGAAAAACGGATGCCCTAAAGCCGTACTCCGGCCGATTTCTTTCTGAACATCGGCAGCCGAAAGGCAACTGAATATCTGGCAGCCGGGCAGCTGCCATTGTGCGTCTGAACACGGGCGGCCGGAGAAATATCGAAGCGCTGGTTGCCGAATTTTGGCCGTTGATTGTATGATCAGTGGCTGCCAGAACCTGGATGCTGGCCGGACATGCTAGAAAGCAGCCATAGACGAGCCGGTCTTGGGACACACTTTCTGTGCCGCCTGGGTAATGGAACCTTGACCTTTCACCCACGTTATTTAACACTCTTTTCGCCCGAACAAAATTTCTGCGAATTTCGCGGTATGAAAAAAATTTGCGAACATAGCACCACACGAAAATTATTTTAAATATAAAATTCCGCTCTAACCGCTAAGCGCGCTTGCATTCTTTGTTACGAAGATTTTCCCAGGTCGAATGTGCGGAAAGCAAAGATCTACGTTTGCCTAAGGACGAGAGCACCGAACGTGAATTTCATAATACAGGGGGTTGCAACAATAAGGATCGTCTTTAAAAAAGTTATTTACCGGACGGGGGGAGGAGACAAGCTGGCGTGATTGCACTCGACCTTTTTATGGACATTGCATTTTGCGGCCAATATATATTTTTAAAAGAATGCGTGCAACTGCTATGTCCTGGATTTTATGTAGCCACCCTCTGCTCAATCCTACCAATCCGCCGTCTCCTGTTGTGTTTGAATGTGAGGGGGGGAGGGAGTCACTCTGAAGAGAACTGCGCCCTCTCCGAACAGGTGGTGCCCTGCGCATGCCTATGTCTACCTAGATGGATTGTCTTCACGTATTACTTTCTATTCATTTTAACCCAATTTTACTGGCGTATCCATTTTTTTCTTTTCGCAGTGCCGTTGGCCCCTATTTTATTGCTTTTTATTCTGCTAACTGCTTTTTATTCGAAATCACGCCTGTGCACTGATTGATTTTTTGCTCTATTTTCGCAGTGGAACTTAGTCTGTGGCAACGACTGGAAGCGGTCCGTCATAACCAGCATCGCTTTTTTCGGGTTCCTCGCAGGGGGAATCACCATGGGCCACATTTCTGATCGGTACGTCATTTTCGCCGATCCGTCCATGTCACCATCATTTTCAGACAGAGAATGCCGTTAGCATAACAAATCTTAAGTTTATAGGGACCCGTGCATGCACGCATCAGTGAGTTCCAGCTATGCACATGCAGTGCTTTTGTTAAAAAATATTCTTTTGTTTTTAATGCTACGATGTATACCTAAGCATTATGCATATCCGGCAACGGTAGTCATAAGGCAGACCACAAGGACCTTACTGATTTCGCGGGGTCGCGCCAAAATTTTATGCGTTTGCTCCACTCTGCACGGTCCAGCAGTTAGAAAATCACTATTTCCTCATTTTTGCATTTAGATTGCATTTATAAGTGTGATTTTTACATCCCGACCATGGCAGGGCTGCTTCGGAATCCCACTGCTACTACTACGCTCAAGAGTAATCTGGTAACTATGAGTCAAAACTACTGTAGCCAAGTAACAACAGACGTGCATGCTCGGCATTGCTGCTATCATGTGACACCTATACTATTCTTGATACACAGAGAATTAGCAGGGAACGTGGAGGATCCTTCAGCAGAAACGAAATAGCCGCAGCCGTTGTGATAAAGCTGAACAGGCTGATACAGGAGAAATATACTGCGAGCCCATGCACCAGAATGTAGCTACAATGACAGTAGACAGTTTCTATGAGGATGTCGAATGAGCAATGAACAAAAGAGCAGAATGGTTCACGACTGTGACGGGATCCTTTCCAACAAAGAGGTGAGAAGTGGGCGAAAGGTTATAGAGAAACTTCGGAATAGTAAGTGGCAACAGGTGAGAAGATATACTGATTTGCGTTGCGGAGAAAAGTAATCTCAGTGTAATGGACACATTCCGCAAACTAATGAAGAAGACGTGAACATGGGAAACCCCCAACGGTATAAGTACAAACGAAAGTGAATGCATCAAAAGTGACAATCCAGGTATTGTACAGGACTTTGAAGTGCTAGGTGAAAATAAAAACAGCGATTCCAGAATGGCAACGCGCAGTGCAAGAGTGCATCTCCAAAAGAAAAGAGTGGAGCTGCCATTCATAAATTTTATATGGCTTGAGCGCTCGGATAACTGAGGGAAAGTGTGCTTGTTTCAGCTGGTTTACGGAATAGAGACACGAGCACAAGTTCAAACTCACTTGAGGGTGCCTTTAAGCGCTTTCGCAATGCAAAATAGTGGGCCCATTTTCTGCCCGTCCCACTAAGGAGCTAACATTTACCTCTCAAGATGTACCATGCCTAGCTACTGCTAACTAAGCATAAATCAGCGCCAGGAGTAAATTTAATATTCATGGCATTTTTATACAGCTCCCCAGTAGTCTCAAAATTCTTCGACAAAATACCGTCTACCGAGAAGGCTACAGGGAGACACCACGGTTATAATTACTGTCATATACACGTTGACCATTACAAAACAAAATAAAACTTCTAAAGCATCAGGGCACGCTCCCTGTCAAGTGAGGTTTGTAGCTTTTTAAATGATTTTCATTCATTCACCTCAAAACACTTGCAAACTATGGCGTACTTTTAGTGGAGTACTTATGTACACTGGCACTTCTGTGTGCCGCTGCCCCGACTGCTTATTTTCATCATTCCCCTACTGGTACATGTGTTTTCAACCTTTTAATGTTTGTAATTTAATTATACCCTTTACTCATCACATCGTTGAATATTTGTTTTCCTTATTAGTAACCATATCACTTTAACATTTCTACAGTGACCTTTGTCCTCTTGTATTGCTACATCAGTGTTTCTGTTGGCACGGTTTTTCACATTTTAATTATCGGTAAACTGAACTACAAAAACTTTAAAAAGAGTAGGCGGGAACGTGCGCATTCCAGCACCCAAGCATTCGTACACCCCATTCGGAGTGTTTGCTACAAGATTGAACGCGAGGTTAAAGAAAGTACGTTTGAGGCGATGTTAGGAGTGCCCTCGTAGAAAGAAAGTCGCGGCAAACAGGAATGCGACGATCCATTTTTTATGTCACAACGCGCTGTAGATGGCTGTTCAAAACTTTATGAGGGTAATACCGCACCATTTAAAGCATTAAATCACCCTACCCAACAGATGATCCTTCAGGATTTCAATACATAACTGAATATATCTGTTTCCAAAAGTAAAGACGACACCCTGTGACTTAAAGACCCGGAAAGGTGGGATCGATATAGGAAAGTGTCCTCGAGTTCCCTTCTTTATGAACTGTGCAAAGTATTGAATTCTTATGGCTTCCTCGGTGGAACTCATTCTCATATCTCAACATCTAAAGTGTTGGTTACCCGGAATAGATTAACGTATGCATGGTATTCACTAAAAAAAATTGCGGGCGATTTCTCCGCTGGCAACACTTAAAAACACCTTGACAGTGCCCGCTGTGCCTGCGTATCCACTTTGCTCCCTGATCTCACAGCAAAAAAAAAAGACTAGCGGACACCGTCTGGCTCGTCTCAACCCGATTCTCGGCAGTGGTGTCAAGAGATGTATCATTAATCGCACACACATTATGTGGTTCCTCTCTACTTGCCCTCGAGCACTTCGTATCCCCGGAGAATGAGGCCGCGGCTGCGAACGAAATCTACACGGTGCGCAAGAGGCCAACGCTGCAGTTGCCTGCGACCACGGATGTCGCCACAAAGTACCCTCTGATGTGTGGTTGAGCGCAAAAAGCAAATACTGGTTTGAAGAGATATTTCACGCTACGCCGACTTAGTTTAATAGTTACGATAGTAGCGTAGCAGCTAGTGCATGCGAGACCATCTCTGGAACCGCACCTTGCTCTAAATGCTCAGCCGGCAGAAGCGCTGGCGAATCGCAAGCGACGTTAGAACAAATCGCTTAACTTGGCTCCCGCGCGGCAAAATTTTTTGCTACAATGTTTTGGTTGTTGTCCTTAAATCGGTGACAGACCTTGAGCGGAAATCGGCTGTAACTTGCATACGCACGCGACTTCGTCCATCACGACGCAGTTGCACGAATACATAGGCCCCGTAGTGTTACCACTCTACCTAGTCGCGCGACGATTTCAACTGTCTAGCGATACGTAAATCGTAAGGTTCTGCACGTAACAGTATTTGGCGTTGAGGTATTACTTCTCGTTCGGTGGGCATAGTTTGGAACATCGAACAGCTCGATGTTGTCACGCGCTGTGCTTTGACGGGCGCCAGTTCGGACAAGTACTGTCATCTCGTAGAGCCCGGCGTAACCACTGCGGCGTCGCCCTAGTAACACAGACGGTTGGGCAAAATCATGGCGCCGCACGCGCATGGTTTCCGCATGTGTGCCACACCAGTGAATACAAACTATATTTAGTAGGTATTACTAATGTATGGCCTACGTATTGAGCCAATATCCACTCAGCGTGTAAACACTGATTAAAGTTGGGGCACCAAATACTGCAGTTTGCCACACACGCGAGGTGCATGCAGACCGAGCACTGAAGCCTCCCCCATCCCAATGTGATGTGCAAATTTGGTTCCCAAAGGATTGCGCTGAACTGAACTGGGAATACGTTTATTGTAGCTCTGTTTTGCATAGTTGTGCGGCACATCAACAGGGTCTTGTGCCCTGTGATACAGCTCCCGACGGGGCTCACCAGGGGCGGAACCCTTGTTGCAGGGCTCCATCAGCCTCTTCTGCTTTTCGTGCCCTTTCAACCAGACTGATGTGGTCTTCGCAGCGGCCGCTTGCGAGCAGCTCCTTCTAGTGCCTCGCATTAGAGATTTTGATCCCAAGCGGGAAGAACAAACACGCCCCCTTTATTTCTAAATGATCAGAATTGATCATATCCCAAATTTTAAGACGTAAATTAACTTTGCAGAACGCCAATATTCCACTCCGTCCACAGCCAGGTTGTTCGAAAATGCCCCTTTCCCCACCTCTGCCTGCTGTTGCCATTTGCAGAATTACAAGAATTTGTACGCCATTGTCATTATTATTTGTTTAATATGAAATATATACGCATTTAGTTTACGGCATCAATAAAAATAAAAATGCATTGCATGAAACATCCGTCCGCAGTTCAATGAAAGGGCGTTCTCTTAAACTTGTCCCATGAACGGCGTTCCATGACGCGATGTTGAAGGTAACGGTCCAACGTGCATACAGGGTGTCCCCGCTATCATGCACCAAGATTTTAAGAAAAGAGAAACCACATTACTCAAAGAAAACCTAGTGCATAATGTTTCCAGCACAGTGGAGTAGCGGCCACTAATTTATTCGTTATTGAGATTTAAATACTTAGTTGAAATTAATTATCTAGCTCCAGAAATACTATCCTATTATTCAAGTGTCAATGAGGTACTTTTAGTGGCCGACAAGAGGCACCCAACTGCGCCGTTTTACGTGATTAATGCCACGAAATACGAAAAATACCACGCGACGGCGTGCCCGTCGTCATTACAAAGCAGTGTTCTCGAACAGGCTGCCTCCAAGTTAGCCAGAATAAAATAAAAAAAGAAAGAACAAATAGCGACCGAGTTTGCGCACTATCTGCTACACACGCCCCGCGAAACTTGCTGTAGCTTCTGATTCCATTCATGCAATTATCAAGGTTTTCCGCTGTCTCATAGGCCGTGTGGCAGTCAAAGTAGTTGCTTTAAATCAGCTTATTTCAGGGTGCTGGTTCATGAAGCGGGTGTGAGCACTGTCACGTGGTATTTTTATTATTTCGCGGGGTTTCTTTCACTCAGAATAAATGAGTCCGCAATACGTTCGTCGCCGAAAATACCACAGTAAGACTACTCTCGCAGATAACTGCTAGTGCCTCGTGGACACTTCAATGATTAAGACAGTACTTCTCGAGTTAGATAGTTAATTATAATATTTTGTTCGATTTCATCAACCACTAATATTTCCCGCCGCTACTCCACTGTAGTGGAAACATTGCGCACTAGGTTTTCGGCGGGTAACCCCATTCCTTTTTTTTTTTTCAAACCTTGGTGCATGATAGCTGGAACACCCCATTAATATGGCAACCAGTGACACACGTCAGAGATTATTAGTGCAATCCACTAGGCAACCACGTCGGCTCTCAGCTTTCACGTCGGCCAGTTCAGGGGTATTACTTGGGCCTTGCTCGACGTGGTGGCATCGCACGCCCTTGATTGGCTTGGTAGACTGTACGTCAGCTCGGGTCGTGACGTGGCACTAAACATTTCATTGAGCGCCAATTTATCTAATGCCGTATCTTCGAGGGCCGTTTCGTCCAATTCCATTACATCCAATTCTGTTCACCCCATGCCATGTCAAGGAAGCCAGTGTATCGAACGACATCACATCGAGTCACAATACAGCGAAGGGTTTAGGCACTTTCAGAAGTACTTAAATAACGAAACCTTTATCTCCCAAACGCTAGTCCGATTTTCCAGGGTTCCAACAGAATTTGCAAACCATTTCCTGTACAAAATCAAAAACATATGAATACTACAAACCTAATATAAATCAGCTCAATCAATCGCTTTTAAAGCGAGCCGTTTTTACAGGAGTAGTGAATGAATTCAAAATATTGCGCCATATTAAGTTCACTGAAAAGTGTACAGGGGGTCGAAGCCTCCCGTACGTTCCTAATATGTTCCTTATACATTAACTTTCGTCCTGATATAATATTTGCCGAATATAATATTTACAACGGAATGGTGGAATATCTTCAAAGACGTGTTCCCTCCAAGCTTGCCGCCGGCGGAACCTCACTGTTTATAATGATCCGAGAAAAGAAAATACAAGTTTGGTCTACTAAAAACCCTGCTTTGTTCGTATTTCGAAGACGCCAGTTTTAGTGCAAACTTACAAATGGGCTAGATACAAAAGCAAAGATATGGAGCATTTGTGACTCACCAACTCAAAGGAAGCGTGGGAGAGTGTGGAAGAAAGTTAGATGGGCAGATGAGATCAGAAAGTTTGCGGGGATAAATTGGTCGCATTTAGCCCAGGACCGGGGTAACTGGAGATTAATGGGAGAGTCCTTTGTCCTGCAGTTGGCGTAGATAGGCTGGTGATGATGATGTGACCCACCGGGCATTGTCTTACCTGATTCTTAGGCCATCTGCCGTTTGCGGACGCCTCCGTTGGGTTGGGCGACCGCCAACCAAAGCTACCCCTTCAGTTTTTCTTCAATGCTTACGTGCAGTTACAACATTTAGTGATGTGTTTTTAGTATTTCCCAGAATACACCACTGCTGCGTCATGCAGCTTTAAATTTGTCTTTTTTTTACGTTTCTTCCATTCTCTTTAAAAGAGCCACCAAAGGGTAGTTCCTTTAAATAAAACAAAGGTATTTAAAAGGCTGCGTTAAAATATTTTCAGTAATTCACTCCAGGATAACTTTCAGACTACAGCACCGAGGTCACTTTTATAGAGCATATTTATGCTACCGCTAATTATTCATTTCTACCATTGTAATCACTAAGTACGTTATTTCGAAATTTCCCTCCCGAGCACTGGGAGAGAGTGAGCGAAATAAAGATAATAGAGTGCACCTCAATAAAGACAATACAAAGACAATATACAATCTATAAAGACAATAGAGTGCACCTTACTTGGGAAGTACAGAAATGCGCACAGCAGGTCAACATCCATCGGGGACTGAAACAGGGATGCCCTTTGAGCCCAATACTGTTCATGCTTTACATGGCACGGTTAGAAAAGAAACTGGAAGAAAGTCAAGTAGGGTTTAGCCTAACCCATATGCTACAAAGCGAAGTGGTACAACAGCATATTCCGGGAATGTTATACGCAGACGACATTGTTCTTTTAGCTGATAACCAAACCGATATGCAGCGGCTAATAAATATTAGCGGCCACGAAGCCACCGACCTCGGGTTAAATTTCAGTACACAAAAATCAGGAATAATGGTTTTCAATGACGCTACCAATGACGTAGTGTCAATCCAGCAAGGCGAATTACCTAGAGTGAAGGAATATAAATATTTGTGAGTGTGGGTAAACGAAGGGAATAACTACTTAAGAATTCACAAGCAGCAACTTAAGGTTAAGGGAAAGCGAAACGCAGCTATAATGAAGCATAGAGCTCTTTGGGGGTATAACAAATATGAAGTAGTAAGAGGAATGTGGAAAGGAGTAATCGTTCCGGGTCTCACGTTTGCGAATGCTGTACTCTGCTTAAAATCAGATGTTCTATCAGGTCTTGAAGTAAACCAGAGAACGGTAGGACGTTTGGCCTTAGGCGCGCAAGGAAAAACAACGAACGAAGCAGTTCAGGGAGATATGGGCTGGGCGTCGTTTGAAGTTAGAGAATCTCAGAGTAAAGTATGTTTTGAGATGAAGTTTAGGGCAATGGATCAATGAAGGTGGACAGCTAAGGGTTTAGCCTAAAGAACGGAATAACACGAGCGCTGATCTGAAAGCGTGGACACGCAGTGGTTAAGAAAGTCTAGAAGGCTAACGATGAAATGCGGAAAGAGCAGTGGAGATTCCAAAAAAGCCAAGGTAACCAAAAAAGAAGCAAGGCAGATTGAAACGAGTAAATGGAGGGAAAAAATGGAAGCTAAAACGTCGTTAGAGAAGTACAGGGCTGAGAAATTGAACATCAGAAAGGAAAATTTCTACGATAATTCCCAGGGCAGTGTTTGCTTTTTCAGGCTAGAGCAGGTTGCCTGCGAACTAAGAGTTTTGTGGGGAAGTATTCACAAAATGATGGGATATGCGTGGTCTGCGGAAAAAAAAACAGAAACTATGCGGCACATAGTGTTAGAATGTGAGGGTATGCATCCAAATCTACATGAAGGGAATATTGGGCTACCAGAAGCCCTAGGATTTAAGGGTATCACAGAGGAAGTTAACTTCAAGACTGTCGAGGGCACGAAAAGAACATTAGAATACTGGTGGACGAAAAGCAGAGAGAGGAATATTGCCTAGGACAGTTACCACCTGTAACAGGGAAAAAAAGTATTTCGTGCCAATAAGCTTTAGTGCCTGCCCTAAGCAGCGCTAGTATTAAACCAAGAATGTAAAACATGCTTATATTAGTCCTTTTTGGTAAGATAACATGTCATCACCCCGCTTCAAAAGGGAAACCAACAGCAATCATCGATCATCATCATCAGATCAGCGCTCGTGTTATTCCGTTCTTCCAATTCGTCCTTGTTGCAAAGGCCCTTTCTTCAGCGCTTCTCTGACTATCTGTTTACCTTATCCTTCAAGTTTATTATGAAGCCCTTGACATCAACATTTCTACACTAATTTCGACCCTTAGGTACCAGCATTGCTGCGGTAGTGGGCATTTTTCATGCGTTGTGTATATTACTACTACACATAAACAGAATTCCGAATATAGAAAAGGCGGCGGCAGAATTTCTCCGCATTCTACCTAAGAGAAATTTTTGGATCCCGTTGGGGATATCTCGAAACGACCGGAACACGAACTGATGGATTGTAACCTCGCGGCGCTGCTGCGTGTGTTCAGAACCTTTTGGCTAAAAGGGTGCCCAGACCGAAACAGATGCCAACATCGGTCTCTAAATTGACCGCTGCCACCAAATAGCTGTTCCGTACTTCCTCTGGCACATTTCTCGCTGTTGGAATCGTTAAATGGCTATAGTGTAATATATGGCCGTGCAAACTTCTTCTGAATTAGTGAATAAAGTTATTTCGTAAAGCAAAGCCGTAAAGTTGTAAATTCGGGTAGGAGTAGCAAAAGTATTTTAGGACAGTGTCCTCGAGTTCCCTTATTCCTAAATTTTGTGACGTACGGCTTCCTCTGACCTCCTCCCTCAAATATCTAGATCGAAAGTATATATTCGCATAGACTGAACGTGTCGGATAAGGAGATGCTTCTGTGGCGTCTTTTAGATCCCACTCCTGATAGACCTACACCATGTCCAGTGGACAGCGATAAAACTTAGGACATTAAATACTGGGCCCAGTAACGCGTTGCATGCATATGTGGAATAAGTAGCAATATAGACTACAAATTTTTAATTTTACAGGTTGACTAATATACTTTCACCGACTTCTATGCATTTTCAACCATCGCTTTGAAGTGCGACCTTTCCCATCCTTTTGGAGGAGGAGCCACGCTACTCAGTGCAACTATTTTGGTTTGTCCCGGGCATAGCTAGCCTGATGGAAGGCATTGCTATAATGGCAAACACATTATTTTGGAAACCATATGCAAAGAATAAACTTTCATGTGTCAGTGAAATTGCGGGCTCCACGAATAAGGTGGCGACATTGTGCCGAGATTTGGTAACTATGCTACATTTAATGATTTCATTTTATTCTGAACTCTAAAAAGTCCTAAAAAACTCACGTGATGTAGTCAAGGAGAAACCATTTTCGACAGTTTCTAGTGTTGGACATCTTTCCTGTTACTTGGCAGCCTTTAGAACGTCATGAACTTAAATGTACGGAAAATTGCTCCTGGCTTGCAAAAAAAGCCAATGGCGACGACTGCTGTAAGCGCTCTACGCGAACTCCTAATTCTATTAATCACACTTTCGCAAAGACCACAGTAAAAATATATATATCTTGTGTGAATAAAAGTCTGCTTAAAATGTTCAGCTTACTTTTCGATCCGAGGGTATTTATGCTAGAGTTCTGATGGGAGACCGCTGATGAAAGGCAGTAATTATTAATGCACCGCGACAATTATACGGAAACCTATGTCTTTCAACACTCACTATGGCCCAAGGTACCCGCAAGCACACTGTTGGATGGCTAGGACTTTAGTGCAGTTTCTACACTACATCGATGTCTGAAGGTGTCGTTCAGAAAAGGCCCAAATGCTCGTATCCCTGTACACGGCGTGAATATTGTTTTGCTGCATGGTAAATAGTTCCTTATCGCACACTATATTTCCAGGTTTGGGCGACGTCCAACTTTAGTGGCCACGTTCTTGGGCACGGCCGTGTTCTCCTCGGTTTCAGCCGCGTCGCCGTCTGTAGAGTGGTTCCTGGCCCTACGGTTCTTCACATCCGTGTGCGTCGCTGGCATCCAAACAACATCTGCAACTATCTGTAAGCAATACGGAGCAGGCAACGCTAAAGAAGTTATTCTCTACCCATCTTAAGTCAGTTTTTTAAATGTGGAGCTCTATCCGCAAAACAGAAAAAAAAACAAGCGACAAACATTTCACCAATAGTGTTCTAGGAGAACCATTCAAAAGGAAAGGTTAATTTTGAGGTGATTCCTCATGTGAGGTTCTATGCCTCGCCTCGCATTATGTCGCAGAGGTTATAAGTTCAGCGGAGTAACATGCTGTCACTTTTGAAGAAATTCGTGGGGTTTAACGCATGAAAGGTATACGTGGGCAGTCAGGCGGGCCATGGACAAGGGCTACGGGATGAATTAAACCACGTGAGATACGTGCTGAAATGAAGAAACACAGGGGCTTTTGTTTCGCGCCGCCATCAGAAACAGGGCCTCCTCTGTCGGTAAGTGCGGTATAGAATTAACGCGCGCCTTTGGTTTCAGCGGACGCTCTTACAGTAATGAACTTTTTTTTTTGCATAGTGTGCCCAATTGGCAGTCTGGCGTACGAATTCTGGGTAACAGTAGTCGATCCGCTTGAAGTGCAACAAACTTGGGCATTCATTTTCCTGTTGTTGTAAGTACAAAATAAAGCGGATCAAGTGGGCGGGACAGGAAAACTTCTGGCGCCGGCTGTCAGAATAGCTGAGTGCGCATGCGTATCCTTCGCAAGCTAATGCATGTCAATTTTCTGGATTTCGGTTTCAGAGCCTGGTTGCACTTGCATGTGGCACCTGGCAGTGCACTTCGTGGTGCGCCGAGCGAGCGGCGCGGTTTTTGGTCGCGGATTCTTGGCAGCGCAATTCTTGACCCCGATTAGCTTCACGATATCACGTTCGTCAGGCGCTCTGCTTTATCGTCGTTATATTAATTGCGAAGTAAATTGGCGTTGGGATGTATACGAGGAATATTCACGCATGATTAAACACTTCGCTTTGCTTAAAGAACAGGCAGCTGATATCATGCTCTAAAAACAATGGTGATAGCTATTTCGCTTTAAAAAAACCTACTCAATATCCGGGATTTTAAAGTAAACTGCAATGAACACGCAATGAGTCGCTTCTCTTAAAAATGATATAAAAATAAGTAAAATGGTAAAATGATAAATAAATCAAAATGAATCCGGAGCCCTCCACTACGGCACGCCTCATCGCCTGCGTTGCGTCGGCGCATAAAACCTATACAAACAACAATAAAATGATATAAAAACAAGTACCTCGTATGGCGTGACCATGTGGAGATAGTTCTCGAACGTTATGATTGTTGCCACTCCACCGAAGAGTCACGGCTGCAGGCAGTCGGAGAGGAATGGAAAACGCTGCGCGCCAGTCCAGAAATCATACACTCTTAGGCAAAAAGGACTAAAATAGGGACTAAAATACAGCCGTTAGTCATCGCGGGCGACCGTTCATCTTCAAGGGGAGTATCTGCGGCAGAGTACGTGCCGTGTGCATAAATGCGGACTAACTGTTCGTCCCCGCCGATCTATAAGGAGTAATGGGAAGACGAAACTCATGCAGTTAGTCTTTTTGCTGCGTCGTTAATCCCGTAATGGCGTCGTCGTTGCCCTTTCGCGCATATGTCTGCGAACAGTTTTATATTTACAAAACACAAGCCATTGCAATCACTGGGTGCTTTAGATGGTGCCACGCGAGAAAATATTGATGTTAAGAGCGGCGGGTAATGGCAAGGAGCGGCGAAGGGCGATTGCCATACGCTTCTCGGCGAGGTTATGTTGATACGCTGTGTTGCATACGATTCGTGCGAGGTAATAACGGCCAATGAAAGCTTTCAAGCGCCTTAACAGTAACGCAAAAATTAGTGACAATAGCAAAAGTAGATTCCTGAGCGTAATGAATATGTATATGTTTAACAGACGAGAAAAAACGCATGTTGCTGATGACAACTGCAAAACAAAAATGCTCGCTACAGGTAGGCGTCTCGAAGTTATGTTTTACACTCGGTACATAATTTCCTTGGGCACCAAAGCTATATCAATGCTGCAACTGCTGTAAAAACCACTTGCATTTCCCAGTCGCAATCGTCTAGCGACGCGAATTTTAAGAATTCAGGCTAAGCAACACCGAATTCGCTTTCGCCGATGCAGGAAAATATGGCATGTTTCCTTATTCTGACACTCACACAGACGACACCGTTCACATACGTTACATAGAGCACTTAACATATGTATCGAACACCAAGAAAGTACTTAGCTTGCGCTAATTTGTGCGGAAACAAATTAGTCGTCCGATCGCCCGGCTACCTATCACAACTAGGCGACGACGAGTTGATTGTTATTTACGAGAAAAACTATGGTTGTGAGGCTCTACTTCGAATCGAACTGAGCAATAGTCCCTAAACCTAGCAAAGCGCTAAGCGCAAGGCGCGAAACGCGGTCACGTTCGCTTGCACAGATAGAAATTCGGGCACTAGTTGCAATGGATCTGTTGCGTTATGAACAGAACTAGACGCTGTACACTTGAATATTATCTGCCGCGGCTACCACGCGGCGGACTCCCAATTTCAATAGAGGAGGTTACGAATGCAATTAAAGATCTCAACCCTGGAAAGTCACCTGGGCCTGACGGCCTCAGTGCAGCCTTTTACAAGGCCTTAAGAAATGAATTAGCGCCAATTTTGACAGATGTGTATAATGAGGCTTACGATATTAATGTTGTGCCAACGTCTTTTACCGTTTCACACACAGTTCTTATTCCTAAAACCGAGGACCCCGCAATGCTGCGTCAGTCCACATCATATAGGCCAATCAGTTTAACCAATGTTGACTATAAAATATTCATGAAGATACTAGCTTAGAGGCTCCAAACAGTAATGACAGAACTTGTGGGACCACACCAAACGTGTGGTATTAGGGGACGCACAATCTCCACGAATATCCACACAGCCCGTTGTGTGTTGGAATGCTGCGATGCAACAGGAACCAACGTAGCGATGCTTCAACTAGACTTAGAAAAAGCATTCGACAGAGTTCCCCATGAAATATTGCTGTGCATTTTAGACTATGTGAATGTTGGCTCTGTTATTCGGGAAGGTGTGGCCATGACGTACAGGTGTTGCAAGACGCGGTTAATAGTAAATAAGGCTGTGGGAGAAAGCATAGAAGTACAGCGCTCTGTACGCCAGGGATGCCCACTTAGCCCGTTACTTTTTTGTTTATACATTGAATCACTTTAAGTATTATACGCAGCGACAGCGTACACGGATTTCGGCTGCATGGGGCAGAAGTTAAACTCTTAGCTTATGCGGACGATATTGCTGTTTTTTGTTCAGATGTCGAAAGCATCAATGCGGTAGTGGAAATCGTCAAACGATCCTGTGCGGCGAATGGGAGTGCCGTAAACTGGAAAAAATGCCTGGGGTTCTGGCATGGAAATTGGCCATCAACCCCTAGCATCTTCGCTAACATGAATTGGGTCAGCACACCGGCAAAGTACTTAGGTGTGCCTTTGGAATTTTATAAAGACAGCGATCCGTATTGGAGGAAGGAAGCCGAAGTAATGAAAGAAAGGGCAGAAAAGTGGAAAGGGTGGAGCTTATCAATATTTTCAAGAACGACTGTGTGCAACTTATTTTTTGTAAGCTGGTATGTCCTTCAGGTTCTTCACTGTTCCCGAGCAAATGTTCAAAGTAGAGCACTGCACGGGGCCGAGCCGGCCCGAAAGCCCGGGCCCGACCCGGCCCGCGGGCCGGGCCGGGCCGCCCGAAGTCGATTATCAGCGGGCCCGGGCCGGGCCCGGGCTCAGTGCCTCGGGCCCGGGCTGGGCTCGGGCTCAGTGCCGCGGGCCCGGGCCGGACTCGGGCTCGACGCCACGGGCCCGGGCCGGGCTCGGGCTTGAATTCATAGGCCCGGCCGTTAATAGTTCCGACGTGAAGTGTAGAAAAGAGCATAAAATTGAATATTCTGAGTATACTTTTATGCGCTTCTTGGTGTTAGTTGTACACATTGTTTTGAAAACGTGTTTTGCTAGGGCTGATAGTCACTATACTGTAACTTTAATGACATTTCATGTGCTGCATCAAGATTTTATATTTTGGTGTATAACATATCAAAGATACGGTTACAAGGAATGCCCTAGAGGGGAAGGAATTAATTAAGCCACCCTAAAGCTGTGCACCTATGTCTATGTACGTGTGTTTTAGATGTCGAACGAATCTTAATGCGGCTGCCGTGGCTGGAAATCAAACTCGCGTGCTAGAGAAGCACCACCTCTTAACAACCACTCCAGGGAAAATATTTCAACGCACGCACATACGCGTGGATTCAAATGGAGAGCAAGAAATTTCAATAATACCAACTTGTGACCGAAACAACCACATGAAGTTGCCAAGAGTCTGGCCATCAAAGGTGATGGTGTCTCTCGTGTAAGAATACGAGCTATTATTACGCCCATGTGGCGTGAACTGCAGACGGTGTGAGCTAAACTACGTGTACTTTTCAACCCTTTTTTTTGCGTTACAATTCAGGGCGTGCTTGTACAGACTAGATGCTCCGTCTGATTTCCCGCTACGAAGATACTCGACCAAATATAATAAACTAATTTTCTTCAACGTCTAAAACCAGGCCTGGTCACATACATGCGGGCCCTCTGTAGGCTAGAAAAAAGACCGTGCCCGGGCTGGGCGTGGGCTTGAGACGACGGGCCCGGGCTGGGCCTGGGCTTGAGACGACGGGCCCGGGCCGGGCCTGGGCTTGAGATGATGGGCCCGGGCCGGGCCCGGGCTAGGCTCACTTATGAATGCCCGGGCCCGGGCCGGGCCCGGGCTTGGCGTTACGGGCCCGGGTCGGGCTCGGGCTTCACAACGCGGGCTCGGGCCGGGCTCGGGCCTTAAAATCAGGCCCGTGCAGTGCTCTAGTTCAAAGACTGCATCGTGTATTCGCTGTGTTTATATGGGGGTCAAACTGGGAACGGACAAGCCGGACAAACCTGTTTCGTAGGGTCAGGGACGGAGGTTTTGGACTAGCACACTTGTTTGTACGTCAAATTGTAAACCGTTTCTTGTTTCTCCGCGATGTTAAGGACCCAACGTTAAGAACTATCTGTCAATTGCGCTTGGGTAGAGCGTTACCGGATATTATAGTCACGTCCAATGTTATACCTGGCGGCCTGCATGGTTTTATGAGAGAAGTTGTACTGTCATGCCGTTTCTTGGCTGTTCGATTTTCTTGGGAATACTTGTGTCAAGTAAATAGGAAAAAGTTGTATAAAGACGTGTGATGTAGTCCTCCCTGAACCAATGTACCGGTTGATTTATAGAGTAGGTAGGGGTAAAGATGTGCTTAAAAGGGTTAAGCGTATGCAGGTACCCCCTAGCGTAAAGACTTTTTTCTTCAAACTGCATACTGGAACCCTCTCTGTTAAGACGTGGATGGCAGAAAAAGACTTGTTCGTTCCATGGGGAATTGACTGTAACATATGCAAAAAAGCTGAAACTATTAAGCATGTATTCATCGATTGTTGGGATGCTGTGTTCCTGTGGGATGTGCTCCAACGAACTCTGAAAAAGGATCTGCCTGTGGATGCCCAAGGCATACGGTACTTGCCTGTTGAAAACGAGGATGGTATGCCTTACGACCTCATCATGCTTGTTGGTCTGAGCTCTATTTGGAAAGCAAGAATGGCCGCAAGGTACTCTGACATCGATGCGCGAAGCGCGAGACAGTATTTTAGAGAGGCAATGAGAGAATATGTGGAAAATCAAAAATATGTGTCGAATCCGCCCGAATGTCTTGCAGACATGGAATCGTTGGTACACCTAAGGGACTTTTAAACACATGACGTCAACCAAAGTCAGGTTGACGGCTGTCTGTGAATGAATGTCTGTGTTCTGTATGTGCCAAAGCAGGCAATAAAGAAAAAAAAAGCGGCATGGTCCATCGGATAGCGCGTCGGGTTCCTTGTGTACATTTCCGGCCGTCAGGCGTTCGATCCCTGCCGGTGCCGGAGTTTTTTTCTTTTTTCTGCCTCTACGCAGTTCGTCCTGGGGGAGTATCGGAACGGACCATCCGGGTGGGGGACTAACCGTTCGTCCCCTCGCAGTTAGTCCCCAAAAGGACTGATGATTGTGGCAGAGGCCGGTAGTCCCCGAAAGGACGAACTTTTAGTCCTTTTTGCCTAAGAGTGTGTGATTCCTTTACAACTCCTAGCCATGACACATCTATTGAAAACAAACGTCACTTCGCACACAATTGATCATCCTGATGGAACTGCCTCGCGAAATAATTAATGTCAGTTCATGAAGGGAATCAATTACCGCAGTTCTTTTCAGTGCTCGATATCAACTGTCGGTTTGTCATATCACAGCCGACCAGGATTTAGTCACGCGACATGAAGCTGCTTTGTGAGCTTGCTGCAATGCCAATCTGCTTTACAGCCAATAAAATGGCAAAAAACAAGTTCACGGAAAGCATAATATCGAAGCTGAACCGCTGCCGCGAAGAATCGTGCCGCCCACTCAGCACGCGCCGCTAAGCGCCGCGGGTTGCCACGTTCGAGAGATACGATGCGCTGTGGCCAAAATCGAAAAACTGGTATGCATTCATTGCTGAATGATACGCTTAGCGCTCAGCTATATCATTCGACAGCAGGGGCTGGGCCGGAAAATGTCACGTCAATAGTCTCCCCGCACCTGCTGTCTTGGCCATTTCATTTTGTGGCCGCCTGTACTATGGCGCTCACATTTAGCGGGAACACGGGAGCGCGTGGCGCGAGCTACTGTAAGACCATGCTAACGGTGCCGCGCGGAAACAGCGCGCATGCGCATTGTAGGGGCATGAAGAATACCGAGCTCATCCCGCGCGTCGGGTCATCAGGTGGCAGCGCGTCGTCTGCTACTTGCCTGCTGCCGTGCTAAAGAAGCAGTCGACGTTCTCAGTCCTGGGGATAGGCGCTGATTAAAGCTTTTTTTCGCGCAGACAAAACGCTTAATGCCGCAAAGCAAAAACAAATTGTGCTCCTTTTCTGTGCGCACACATAGTCATTCCGCAACCGTGAGGTTCTCTAGAACAAGCCGCAACCCCAATCTGAGGAACAGTGATGCTAATAGGCATTGCAATAACTTCAACCAGCGCTCCATCTACCAATAACAGCGTGGTGTTACGTCCATTTATTGGGAAGCAACGACGCGTCCCTGACGCTCAAGTCACGGACACTCCACTTGAGCTCACTGGCTCAAGTGGAGTGTCATTTGGCGTGAGATTCAGTAACTCACGTGATGCGCAATAAATGGAAGATAAAAGCAATTCTCTTAGCTGATAGCTTTTCTCGGTAGTAATAGTGGACTCCTGAGTCATGATCGCGCGGGAGGCGTTCAAGGTACCTTCACTGCGCGGCATATTACTTTCACGGCCACCCGGTACACTTAGGCGCTAGGCGACGAAGTTACGCGTGTTGCCACAAAAGTAATATCGGGAGGCTATCACATTTTTCAGCGTTATTTAACAATGCATGCTGCGGTGGGCCTTAAAATAGAAACTTGTGCAGTGAAGCCCACCGTTGCCCTGAGCATTGCCGGAAAGTAAGCTTCTCAAACGAAGAACCTCAACCCTGCAATGACGCTAATTATGCAGTGATACATATAAAGCAGTAGGGGAGTAGGAAGAGGAGAATAAACATTTATTTACCATAAGTGCTGATCGCAGGCCACTCGCTCGGTGGATGGCATCGTTATTCCGGGATACCCAGGCTACGACTTGGCGTCCAAGCCCTCTCTACCAGTTCTTGGTGGTGTCGAACGTCCTGATCGACCAGACGACCCATCCACTGCTTACAAGTTGGGAGGGAGATAGGGGGTAGCTTTCCAGTTTGTTGGCCCTCTCATACTGGTGGTACAGGGTGCCGGGCGTTGGACAGAAATTGCAAAGGGAGGGATACTGAGTTGGGTAGATGGAATAAAGGAGGGTGCTGTGGGGATAAGAACTTGTTTCCAATCGCCGAAGACTGGTGGCTTCTTCTCTGGTTAACCGAGGATGAAGTGGTGGGCATTTTCTTCTGCCAAGCCTATAATGCTCCAGGGCGTCTGAATACCGGAGAAGTGAGTCCGTTTTGGTGTCAGCGGAGAACACTTCGTCTCGGGTAATGGCACGGTGTATGTACGCGCGGGCAGCGGTGTTAGCCGCTTCATTACCGTCGATGGGTCCATGCCCAGGAACCAAGACGGAGTTTCCATCTCAGGTAGCTCTGGAATGATAATTAGAATGGTCAGTGCTGGTGTATAGATGCGCCTCCGCTGATAACTTCGACATGCCGTTTGCGAGTCAGTTAGTATAGTGATTAAATCTTTGCTGGTCGTGGCAGCCAGGGCACTCGCAACTTCCTCTGTAGCTTCTGTTGAGGTTGTGCGTACAGTCATAGGTGTCATTTCCTGACCGGCCGCGTTAACAACGCAGGCGACTTGTACTGGTTGATTTGGATATATGGCTGCGTCGCTGAGTCTTGTTTGTGTGTTCGTTCTATACTTGGAATTCATGCCTTTAGCTCTAGCGATGAGGCGTGTTTTGCTATGAACGGGGTGCACGTTTCTTGGTATTGGTAGAATTTGAATGTGCTGTCCAATCTGTCATAGAACACGGGTCTTGTGGCCTTGCATAAGTGGCGTCGCAAATCCTAGCTCTCTTCCCGTCCATCCCGTGTGAGTTAGCTTCAGTCGTTCAATCTGAGAGGTGCGCTATGCTTCCTGTATGTCCTCCCAACTATTATGTATTCCCACTTGGAGCAACATTTTCGTTGATATGTTTCATGGTAGTCCTAAGGCGATCTTGTAAGCTTCTTGAATTATATTTTTCAATCTGGCCTTCGTTGTTTTAAAGTCAAGATAGGGCGTGCCATGTGCGACCCTGCTGATGAGCAGTGCTTCTATAATGCGCAGTTATCCGACTCCAGCAAGCCAAACCTCCTATTCGACACCCGATGTATGAGATGCATTAGTTGGCTGAGAGTGGGGTTGAGAGGGCCAATTGTATGCATTCCTGAGCCATTTTTGGGAATCACAAGTCCTAAAATACGCAAATTAGGCACACTGGGAACTGGTTGGCCCTATATTGTGAGCTCGGGCTCAGGGATGCTTTTCTACCTCTGCGTAGCTTTCCCAGATATCATAGTAAGCAGAGCTGACTTCTCTGGGTCGCATTGGAGGCCTCGGGCTCGAGGGTATTCGTGTGCCTTGTCGATGGCTTAATGTAGGTCGTCTTGTTGCTCTCCCATTGATCCCGTGGTGTTCGAAAGGTTCACGTGGTCCGTGTAAAGCGCATGCCGTAGATGCGGGATGTCATTCACTATCCGAGGGATATCTTTCATTACTATATTCAATAGAAGCGGTGATGTCACCGAACCGTGTGGAGTGCCCTTTGGTATTGTTTTAAATGTTCTTGAATGGAGGTGGCACATTCCGATGGTTGCCGTGCGTCCTGTCAGGAAGGCCGAAACAGAGTTATATAGCCTCTGTCCATAGTAAATTGATGCTAGTCCACGAAGAATGGCTTGGTGGTGAACATTATCAAAGGCTTCTTTGATATCCAAAGCTAGTATGCATCTTTTGTGCGAATTGGAAAGCCTGTTTATTATTTCTTCTTTAAGTTGCAGCAAAATATCTTGTGTGGAGAGATGGGGGGAGTAATCCATACATATTTGTTGGAAAATACCCTTTATCTTCGATATACGGGGAAAGGCGATTATGTACTACGTGTTCCAATAACTTCTCAACACAAGATGTGAGAGAAATAGGTCGCAGATTTGCTGGGGCTAGTGGCTTACCGGGTTTTGTTATCAATGTAATGTCGGCGTGTTTCCTCTGGGATGGGAGTTTCTCGCTCATCCAATGTTCATTTATGTATCCTTATAAAGCCCCTAACGCCGTGGTGTCCAAATTTCGTAGCAGCACAAATATACACGAGAAATTAAGAGGCACGGAAAAACCGCAAAGCCGAGACTAGCCTTACCGGTTTAAAATGTCATTCAAAATGACCATGTTTTGTCCGTAATTATGCTTACAGAGGTTAAAGTTCTTCGGAAGACGACACCCCCTGCAGATTATGCGCGCTGGAGCCGCGTATCATTAGGGCAGTCGAGCGTTAAAAGCGTTCGCCAGCACGGGGTGACCACTCGTGCTAGCGAACTTCACGGTTACAGGATGACGATGCGCGTTTTGTTTGCTTTGCTGCATCAAGCGTTCCGTAGCGCGAAAAAAAGCTTTAATCAACGCCGCTATATTTATTATTGCAGTTGACGGCCACTCCGAACATCGACTACTTCTTTAGCGCCGGCAGCACGCAACTAGCAGAAGACGTGCTGCCGCCTGATGACGCAATGCGCGCGATGAGCTCGGCATTCTCCGTGCCCCTACAATGCGCATGCGCGCTGTTTCTTCGCGGCACCGTTAGAACGTTCTCGTAGTAGCTCGCGCCACACGCTCCCGAGTTCCCCCTTAGTGTGATCGCCATAGTACATACCGAATGGTATGACAGCCGTATTCAAACTTCCCGCCAGTAACTGCGCTGCTGTTTCAAATGGTTATACATTCATAGCTGCATGACGGTGTTTCTCGTGAAAATTAAAAAAAAAACACATTGTATTACAAGACATTTCAGCGCACATTGAAGCCCTCCGGGTGGTTTCAATTAAAGAGGCACTGAAGTGAAAGGGCCGAATTGTTGGTATACCTGCATTGTGCAGTTTACATCATGCCATTTACAGGACTATTTCGCGTAATTGGAAACGCTTGTCTCGGCTATTGTTGGCCGGAGAAGCAAAAAAACTACTCCCCAATCGGGGCTGCATGCACACCAACTACGTCAGTTACGCCGTGATGATTGTCAGGGTGTTTTTATACTGTCTCAGCATTCATTATATTTATTTTCACCAATTTGATGGTTACCATAGATCTTTACAGCGAATCTGTTAGCCTCTGCTTCGTCGGAAAAAAATTTTGTGTCCCAAAGGAAAAATACCAACCAGGACCCAGCAGTTCTCCTTCAAGACACCGAGCGCATGCGTCATGCTGATCAGGCGTGCAGCATAAGCTAACTATTCGTGTAAAGAAAAAAAAACATAAAAAAAGGACCGAAACCGCATGATGAATGATAAGGTGCCGCTGAACAATGGGTATCCCTCCCCCCCAATGTGTGCTGGTTAAGGTTAAGTGGCGGCTGCTCTCTAAAAGGGGGGGGGTGACGTCATTCGAGGGTCAGCGCGTGCGTCTGGCGAGGCAGCACCCAGCAGTTTTCACCCAATAGGCCGATGGCATGCGCCAGGACACAGCCTTTGCCGCCAAAGAAGCTGCGTGCAAGCGACAAGCCCGCCGACACAACGAAGAACATGTAATACCCTCCCCCATCCCCATGTGTAGTAGTTTACAACAGCTGCGCTGGAAAGGGACTTTCGCAGGGCTGAATGGCGTCCATCTTTTTTCGGTTTCATCACGCGCCCTTCAATGAGGCCACGAAGACAAAATGAAAGTTTGACTCATTCAAGAGAAGAATCATGCTGACACCCCTTTTAACGTAAACTTCGCTCAAATAAGCTGTATAATTAGTAAAAAAAGGAATGGCCATACGACTCACTAGCTCATTCCCCGCAACAGAACCTATGGTGTCATACCAGCCAACTCTGCGATTCGCGGAGGCTGGAAAAAGCGAACGCAAATTAGGCAGAGCTTACAAGCTGGCGGAACGAGCTATCTGCGCTTAAATGTAGGGTACATTTTTTTGTATATCAAAAGGAATGGTCGAACTAACACTGGAACTTATGAAAGCACACGTAAATATGTCAGTACCGATGCGTACTGCTGTTGGTACTGCGCGTACTACGCTTCGTTTAGATGTCCAGCACTGCGGGATTTGGGGTTGTCTCAGGCGACACTGGCCGATTGACGCAGGCGACGGTGTCTTACACGACCATATTTGTCGAGAGAGCACCATGTTTCACGAAACGGTTATTTTCTCCTTGAAGAAAAACAAGCCAGGTTTAAATACAGTCGCAAGCAAACCAAAGTCAGAATACTGCTTGCCGCGGTGTGGTGGCGCCATCTAGGTTGACTAACAATAAGCAAGTCTCCGCTCCACACTAAATTTAGCTGAAAGACCTGTTCTTATAATGTCACTGCAAACGTCATTGAGACACACGTTTTGGCTCGAGAATCAAAATTTGAGCTTAATTGATTCATTTCGCAGTGAATACAGCATCGTTTTCTTCCGGGCAAGCGCTGCGGCACTATATAACACGAAATCTTTCGAATAAAACAAACTTGCATTACGTCTTCATGGCCTTTTTAAGCACATTAGACATGCTATTAATGCTCTGAATATGGGTCCCCATATTCACTAGTTAATGCGCACACCCTACGTCGCCAAATGGGCGGGGAGGTGGTGCTAAGAAGACGGCTCTTTCAAACGCCCTTTTGGTATTTCAATCGAAAAAAAAAAGAAAATTAGTGTGTAGGCCACGTACCCAGCACTTTAGGCTCGTCAGGTATTGCGCCCATATTTACAAATCGTTTCAGGCTTACTTTAAGCCGCAGCGTTCGAACACATAGTCTAGGTGAACGTAGCTCGTGCGCAAAACGGAAGGTCGGAGTTTTCAAATTTTCATTCTGAAAGAATTCAGTGATATACATGCACGTTTTCACCTTTTATTATAATTCTGTCATACAATCCCCAGAAGCTGAACAACCTCTCTAAGCTGAACAAAGCCTTGCCGAAGACCGTTTCTGTCGGAAAACGCGGCCTTTGTATACTTTGGAGTCCTCACAGCACTGTTTCCTCGCTCCGTCATAACTCGCCCCTGTGTGTGCCCCCCGGTTACGACACCTGCACGCTGCCTGCTCCTCTGCGCAGTCGCAGAAATACTGGAAGCACGCTACCGAACGGCGCTGAACGTGGGCTTCTGCCTGGGCTTCGGCCTTGCTGCGGTGTGCCTGCCTGCAGTTGCCTACGTCATCGAGAACTGGAAATGGCTGCAAGTCGCCGTGGGCTTCAGTGCCTTGACCTGCCTCCCACTGATGGCGTGCGTAGCCCTACCATTATCCAACCTTTATAATGCTCTCCACTGGGAATTCGTTTCGTAATACAGAGTAAGCATTTGGTTTAAGGCTCGATAGCCAATTACCCTACACTGAGAACAAGCCCTAAAAACTACACCTAAATTCATGTACCATTTTCCGGATTATCACTCCAGGCGGAGCACTGCGGCATTCTGACAGCTATATGATCCAAACGTCATTAAACTAAAATTATTGTAAGATATAAATTATGCTAAAATATTAAAAAGACCCTAAAAAGCGTTTGAAGTGACAACCAACATTCAGAGTTCAAGAAGTTTGTCAATAACTTATAAGAATTCAGGTTTGTTATTTCCCCGAAATTAAGATAAAATTGTAATTTTACGATTTAATGAGATGCATGTGCCCTTGAATCTTCTCAAGGACAGAACAGCCCCTCCCAAACGAACACCGAAGTGCGAGCGCATATATAATCCAGCGTTTAAAAGAAACAAAAAAATTGAGAGAAATTGGAGGATGCCACGCAAGGGTGGGTAACGACGTAACACGGAGCTTATCCTGGAAAACCTGGGTTGATATAAACTGGCATGTGGCATTTCTTTAGATCGTTGTTGTGACTAGCGTGGTTCCTGATTTTTCGAAACTGTGAGCAGTAGACACTGCCTCGACAAATACGAGACATAACAGAAAACGTTCCTCGTCTCAACCACCATGGCGAAGAAGCCACCAGCTCCATGCGCAGAGACTGTGATACTAGAGTGAACCGGAACTTTCCAAGCCCCCCGCCCTTCCTCCCCCCCCCCCCCCCCCTACAACACTATTCTTTTGTCGTTTACCGGACCAACCCCTCCAGCGGTGCGCCAGCAAACCAGCGCTTTTTTGCGTACCTACTTTGGGCGCCCCTCACGAGTGACTGTCTGGATCCCGAGGGCACCATACGTGGAGGCCAGCGTTTTCTGAAGTGTACGATAAAACCCAGAGGCGCACCACTCCAAAAAGCAACAGAAACAGAAGCAGAAGCCGCAGCCCCCGCAAAAACGGGTGAAATGCAAAGAAAACTTCGCTCTAAACAACAAACATCCTGAGCCATTCCACTCGGGGAAGATCGATGACTAGCGAAGCTTAGGTGCAACAGAATTTTGAACAGAAGTACCAAAAAATTGCCGCAACTTACACTAGTGCAAGGCTGGTGAAAAAGCAGAGCTGGGGGGTCCTTCTTCCTTCGTCGGCGACCCGGCTGTTGCATCTTCCATGGATTTCCGAACTTGCTGCTGAAAGTTCTCCGTGACTGCTAGGCCCAGATAGCTTTGTCAGCAGGCTTTCACGTCTCTACTAAAGGGGACCGCGTTAGCACGCGCTGGAAGCCGAGGAAACCGGCTGCGCGAACTCGGCGTCTGCAGTTCGATAGTTGTGATATTATAACACATCTGTTTCTCCTGAAAGGTCTCTTTTGAGCAACACATTTATTCAGAAAAGTGAAGCCGACTCTCGCAAGGTTCGGTGTACTGCAGGGCGGCTGCAAAGAAGGATTTCTCCTTATCCCACAATTCGCACTTGGGGGTAGTACGCCGCCCCCCCAAGTATTCTTTTTTTCCACCACTTGTCTCACTGCAGTGTGAATTCAGAAAGTCTCCACAAATTCATGCTTTTCAATTTCTTTTGTTTCTGTAATGGCATGGACAAATGTAACGCGAACGCGAAAATATTAACCAAGACACCCAAATAGAGCGATTTCTTCTCATGCAAGTCAAAATGACGCGTGACCTAAATATAAAAACAAAGTTTCGAAATGTTGCTTTCCAAAATATCAATAGTGTGTCATTCATTGCTGGACCTCAAAGAACGTTATTTTTTCAATTTTGCGTGTTCTGGTCCATATTGTCGTGTTCTCATTTCCTTTTTTCATGACTGTAGACGCTTTCCTCACGTTTAAACACGTGATGATGCGTTGTCTATATTGCTGCGATTGAGGGGGTCAACTGCCAAAAGGTAGGTATGTTTACGGTCACACATGTGGGGGCTACAGAGCCTTATTAAGCTTCGTCTAATTGGCATGCAGGATCATCCACGAATCACCTCGTTGGCTCCTCACCATGCACCGAACCACGTCAGCGACCGCAGCAATTAAAAGGATCTTCGCCATCAACCGGAGGCCCCTGCCGAATGTACAGGAGACTGTAGCAGAGCTGATGCGAAGTATCAGTTCGGCCAAAGCTTCCTCGCCCTTTGGCCCCGTACACATTCTCCGCTTCAAGCGACTACGGCGACATGCTCTGTGTGCGTTCATTCATTGGTACGTGGTCACTTGTGGTACTTTAATATGAAGTACAGTCGAAACTCTACTTTAGGAAACCCGATTTTACGAATTTACTTATTTAAAGAAGACATTAGGATTCCCCTTGCAGTTACATAGGCTTGATGCTTTTATGAACTCGAAATAACGAAACTAACTTCGCCGCCAAATTCGATTAAACGAAGCATTCCGTGAAACTTGTGGCGAGAAACCCGGCCCTTGATTGTTGTGAACTGTTTCCGGCATGCTGGCTTCCGCACTTCTACTTCCGAGGCTCCGTCGGGCTTCACAAGAACGCAACAGGAGCAAGAATGGGAATCGCCCGGCTGTTGAAAAGAGCTTCGACAGCGTCACAAGCTGGCCGCAGATCAGAACTTCGATGACTTCGCGAACGCGGATGCAGACATCCACTTTGACATAGCCGAAGTTCTAGACGACGAGGACATAGTGCACCTTGTTTCCAACGCACAAGAGGGGTCTGAAGATGCGAATGATTGGGATACTTTCAAAGCTCCCGTGCCCACACCAAGCCAGGAGATGTACGCCGTCGACCTCCTGAGGCGGTTTGTTGGGGCATACAATGGTGCCGCGGACGCTTTGACTTCACTGGCCAGCAACGAGAAGCGTGTGCTCCCGCTGCTCACAAAGCGCATGTAGGCGATAATTACGAGCTTTGTGGCTGGCAATACATTTGTCGTTCTCTAGAACAAAATTTGTCGTTCTCTCGATTTTACGAAATCCCCGATTTAACGAAATAATTCCCTCGTCCTGGTGACTTCGTTAAATCGAGGTTCAACTGTACTTTATTTATCGTGTTGAGCTACTTACACCCAAAACGACTGTATTAGAAGCATTTCGGGATTCTGAGTACTGAGGTGTTGAGATTAGTTTGCTAAGGTTTATTTACACGTCACGACTAGGCCGAAGAACGAGCCTCACATCTGAGGTTGTTGTCGCACTTGGAACGTGAACAGAGGGTTCAGAGGTGCCCACTCTAACTCCCTCGCTATATCTGGACACTCATTTATCGCTAATCTTCTGATGCTACGCAAGGTCTAACGTATCGTCAGTGCCCTCCACTTTCCTCTGGCCCATTCTGACGTACAAAGATTTTGCAGTCCATCTTGCTATGGAGCTGACACGCGTAGATGTCAGGCCAAGGATACTTGACTCCTTCCCCATTGTTCTGGGGCCTCTACTTTACACTATTTCCCGCATGTACACATCCCTCTACTCGTCGTACACGTTTAGTCTCCCGCAACCTTCATGATCCTTCCAGATTAGGTACCTGCTTTCCGTACGTTTAAACGCGAGGTCGTCGTACACATTCGTACACAGCCACCTTGGCCAGCCATAACAAGCACTAAGCAAGCAAAAGTCGTTTCGATGAAACGTGTGAATTCAAGGAATAGTGATACCCAGTACTCAAATATTACTATCCCCACAGAATCTCGCTTTGCTGCAAAGTTGTTCAAATACGCGCAAAAGTATACGTTCCCAAGTGACATGGTGACCTCCGAGTAGTCTTTTTCGTGGTATGAGATAATTATCGGTGTACCATTGCATGCGGTCTCCAGGAAATTTTCTCCTGGTTTTTCACACCGAATGAAGACACAGATAACCACCTTAAAACTGCTGTGTGCGGAACACATCAGAAAACAGTCACAATCTTCATTTCTTCATAACACACATCAACACCCGCCTTCGGCCTTCCTCGAATTATCAGTCATCCACACGCCCTCTCCAGTATATGATAGGCGAGGTGTATGACGCCAGTAATTATCGGCGTCGACTCAGGCCGAGTATTTCCGTAGGAACTGTCCCAATCTATGAACGCTGTAGGCCAGTGTTCGTGGATGTGGAGCCGTATGCTTTGGTGTCGTTTAGGGCCAAGCTTTTCCCTTTTCCCTCTGCGTGAAAAAAAAACAATGTTTCATTTTCAGCATTCCTACTGCTGAGTAAAACATGTGGACAAGCGTTATTGTGGCAAATACACAAGTTTCTTGCCGTTTGTTTTTTATTTGTCTTTCAAGGTTCTGCGACACGTTCTTGTTGTACACCGTGGCCTTCATGTCGGTTGACCTAGGCGGTGCCGACAGCAGTTACCTGGTCAAGTTCGCCCTGTCGTCTGCAGTCGAGCTGCCCGGCGCCTTCGTGGCTTTCGCGGTGGTGTACTTCTTCAGGCGAAGGACATCGCTTATATTCGTCACGCTCTTGGGCTCTGCTGCGGGTGCCACCAGCTGCTCTGTCCCATCCAGTGAGTCAAAGCACAGTCAATTCCGCGCTCTAAAGAGAAGGCTCAACTGGAATAAACCAGATATGTGGTGAGGATTTCCTTCAAGGGGCTTCTCTAGCAATATCGTCGATAATTCGTGTTAGTAAAATTCAAGACAGATCACTATAGGAGGTCCGACATCGTTTCCTAACCTAAGCGTACGTGAATTTGGCAATACGCATACATTTTTGCACTCCAAGACAAACAGAATCGCGGCATTTTAGAAATTCAAGTTATTCTACGCTTTATGACACGTATTATCTACATACTTAAGCGTTTCCCGACAAGGAGCGTGGCAGAGAATAACAGTACGAATGAAAGATTGACAATACAAGGCGCCGACTAGCAACAACCAGGTTTATATCATCGTTGCGGAATATGTTTCCGCAAAAAAATTCGCGCCAATCCACCCTTTGAATGTAGTCCAAAGCAAAGCTTTAAACGGCAACCACAACGATTACCCATGCGACGTTATTTAAATTCACTCATGTCGCTCTACAAATAGTGAAATCAAAGAGAAGTGAAGTGCACTTAACCACACCCTTTATTACTTCAAAAATATATTATTGGTGAGGTTAAATCAATGCATGATGCATGAACGGTGGCTGGTTAAGTTCTATTGGTGTAGCACATGAGTGGAAACCCTTTTTTTTTCTCAAATTAAAGCAAGCTCAAACCCGGTGTTAGGCGTCTCACTTCTCCGTCTCTGCCGCCGCCGACGAAGGCGATGAGATCGGCGGCAGAGACAGAAGAGGAGGAGGAGAGGAGGGAGAGAAGAAAAAGAAAAAGGCGAAGAAGAAGAACAAGAACAAGAACAAGAACAAGAAGAAGGAGGAGGTGGAGGAAATACTTCTATTCAGATTTCTGATGGCTTAGAGTGCGGCCCAGAGGAGTGGTTCCTTCTTCCCTGAAGCCCACATGCAGTCGGCGCCGCCTGTGCTCTGTCCAGCAGCTGAAGCTGGGTAGGTAGAGAGGGGCTGTAAAACAGCATCTCCCATCGCTATTGTTGGGTAGTTGAGGGGAAGAGAGGAGGGTGCTCAGGGATAACGTCGCACACCCCCATTATGTGCGGGAGTGTTCCTACTTCTGAGTAAAATTTACATTCAACGTCATAGCGATTTGGGCGCATTAATTGAAGACGTGTCCGGTGTCGGAAGGAGCACGATTGTATGAGCTGTAGTGTAGTCTGTTGTTCTCTGGAAAGGTCACGCACGGTAAGGCGAGATACGGTCTGTCTCTGAAGGCGATATTACTGGGTTATGTCCGTGAACGAGAGAAGCTGATGACTGTTCTCGTGCGGCTCCGTAGGACGGGGGGTAAAAGCGCAGGCTTGTTGGTGGGCGTAATCGTTGCCCTCCATTGAAGCGTGAGCGGGTGTCCAGATGAGGTGAACGGAATCATTTGGATAGTGGTTTTTAGCACACGCAGTGTAGCCCGGGACACCCAACCCGTCTGGTACTTCCGATGGGCTTGTTAGGAATCGGCGACTACCTTCCGAATGAGAGCCAAGGCGATGGCTGCCTCTTCTGCTGCCGTTAAGTCTTGGGTCTTGAGTGAGGCACACGCAAGGAAGTTTGTTCTGGAGGTAGCCACGATGATGGCGCACTGCTGCCCTCGATGTGGGAACGCGTCGGTGTAGATAATTGCATGATCCCCACCGAGGGTGGTATTGAGCGCTTGAGACCATGCTTGTCGTCGACCCTCGTCGTGTCAGGGGTGCATATTTCTAAGCAATGGGGCCATCTTTAGTTGTCGCCAAGAGTGTGGGAGTACATCAGGTGGAGTGACATTTTGTGCTGCCCAACCAATGTGGTGAAGGATGCCGCGACCCGCCGCAGTACTGCTTACTCGGAGCTTCTGGTTAGAAAGATGGCCCTCTATCAGCTCTTCCACCGTGGTGGGGAGCCCAGTTCTAAGCAGCCTTTCTGTGGACGCACTCACTGGAAGACCAATGGCCTGCTCAACCGCCTTTCTAATCATGATATAAAGGGTCTTTATGTCTTCCTTGCCGACAAGAAGAACGGGGATGGACATAAGTGATTCTCAAGAGGACAAAAGCTTGAATTATTCGAAAGGTATCGGATTGATTCAGGCCTCGCTCCTTGGTGGCAACTCGCCTGATCATGTGTATGATTTGATTGATGCTGTGTATGAAGCGCTGCAAGGATACGTCACTCTTGGTGTTGGCCAGGAGATGCAGGCCCAGGATCTTGATGCTGGGGCTTGGAGTTGGCCATCGATGAGTATTTGAATGTTTCCTTGATGTGCCGTTTGGCGTGAGGGCGGGAGACAAGGAGTTGTGATTTTATACGTGAGCACTGGAGGCCACAGGCTTTAGCACATGTGCGTACTAGATGTGAGAGGCCATGCGTTGGTGTAAGCTTCCTCTAATTTTTGTAACTCCTAGGACACGCGCAAGGCCCGCTAGACCGGCCGTGGGCGGAGCACACAGCGGCGCGAGAGGTGCCGTCACGCTATCACGTGGCATTCAGCGAGAATGCAGGAGTTAAACCCGTAGATATGCTTGGTGAGTGCACCACCTGTCTTCCCCGTCTCCGTGTGGGCTCGTAGCTAAATCGGTAATACAACGGGCTCCCGCTTTGTTACTCTATTAGTTCAAGGTTCGATTTCTGGCGGTGCCAGTAAATTCTTTTATTTGTTCGCGGGAGCTTTCTGTTGACACCAGCGGTCGCGAAAGAATCCTTGGGAGGTATAGGTAAAAATCTTTGCTTTAAAATGCAGAAAGAAAGAACGGATAAAGATAAAGAGATTGTAAACAACTTATATTTACATACATAAACACGCGCGAAGAAAGTTCTCATCGCTCAAGATAACCATGCTCCTTTGGTAGCAAATCAATAGATGGCTTGCTGACGGATGAATCCTTTCGCGTGTGGATGACGTGCGCCTCGAAGATCTCTCTGGCGCACTGATCTTTGTATTTTCGAAGCACACGTGTCTGGTAGAATTTGGGTGTGCACTTGCACTTAGCGCAACGTACGGCGAGATTGCTGCCTCTTCCTTCCTTGTATGTGCCTGCATGTTCCTGCAACGGGTCATTCAAACAACGTTTTGTTTGACCCGTGTTGGACCTCCCTCGAGGCAGCGGAATGTCGTGAACGACGCCTGACTTGCACTCCACGAATGGCTTGTCGTGTTTTTTTGAGCAAGCTATCGCGGTAGTTCCTTCCCCGTCCACTATGCTGCAGAGCTCACCTAATTTGTTGCGAGCGAGAAACACCACGGTGACTCCGGCTCGAGCAGCAACTTTTTTCAGACCCCGGGAACGGACGGGATGACTGCTACCTTCCTTTTTTCTTTCCGTTCGTGCTCTTTCACAGGATTTAAAGAGCACGATGCTTGCATCAAATGGGCGACAGCTTTTCCGCTCAGGCTCAAAGGCTGACAAGAGCAGGATTCCCCACACCAATGCTTTTCAAATTGTGTGAATCACTGCTGAAGGAAATCCGCCGCCGCAACCTGCCGCCGCAACCTGCATGTAACCTGTCCCCTACTATAAAAAGAACACCGGTGGACAAAGATGTATTTCGAAGCTATTATGGTGTGATTCACGCGATGTGAGATCCCTGAAGCCCAGTAGCAAACTGCATGCGCTGCGGGTGAGCACCCAGTGGTCTACTGTGATTTGATGCACTTTCGTCACAGTTCCAAATACATCCTGGTAGCAGCGCGCTTCGTTTCCTTTACGTACAGACATGGACCAATGAAACGCGGAAGTGAAAATATCACTCAAAACACGCAAAACCGACGAGTATAGTTCGTGAAAACCACACAATAACGCGGTTGTGGTATATTTGGAAAGTAACATTTCCAAGTTTTGTTACTGTTATGAAGCTATTCCACACTTTTATTTGACTAGAACAAGTTTACGCTATTTGTGTGTTCCAAGTTATATTTTCGTTCTCGCATTTCTTTTTTCCCTGACTGCATTTCTCAGGCGCAAGCCGCAGCCAGCAACATATGTGGAATGTGTTGCTAATGTAGACCCGACAACAAGGCGGAAAGTCGTCGGTAAGCGAAAGGCGTATTTGGGTCAGTGCTGTTTCGCGTCCTCGTGCTGCTTTCACTGCGCCTGTTTAGCATTCTTCCGTGGCGTAGATTGTGTTTACATGTTTCGTCTACTATGTTCACTGTAAACACAGGAGTAGATTTTACTGCATAATCGCTACCCTAAACGTAATCCGTCAATAAAATTTACGTTACCTGATATTAAGGAGAAAATTCTTTTCACCTCTATTCAAATCCTAACAGTGTTTTTGCAGGTCGATGCCCATGTTTTCCGCTTCTTTGTTCCAGTGAAAAGTGTAGTAATGACCATGTCTGCGGCGGTCGATCTCGTGGAGCACAGGACCTATTTGTGCATTTTTTTCCACAAATTGACGACCTATTTCCACTTCGTAAAAACATCGTCATTGTCAGTCCTACGTATTAATCCGCAATTCCTGCATCGTCGTGTCATCTTCTTAGCGCCCATTGGCGTGCTCTTTCCCCTTGACATGACACAACACATGAATAGTGCAATGGCGAAGCCGGTTTTCCTTGCAACCGCCGACATTGATCACAGATCCCGTCGCTGGGTAAAGTGCGGTAAGTGAAGACCTATGTGCGCCCAAAACAAGCATAAACATCCAACAAAACTTCACCGAGTTTTTAAAAGACGATAGTCTTTCTCGGGCTACTTAAACGCAGAAATTTTGGTCTGTCTGTATGTATGTATGTGTGTCTGTCTGTGTCTGCGACTTGATTCATCCACCCGGCCAAAATGAAACAAGAACTGCGCAGTAGTCTTATATACCCACAGCCATATCTAAACGTCTAAGTCCGTTTTCAATGTTCATACTTGTCAACACTGCTGAACAAGAACAACACATTACGCAAATATAAGGCAGAAACTCAATAAATAAAGGATATGTGCCATGTCGCTTTATTAAAACATTCATGGATGCTTGGGTTTTGAGATATAAAATGAAATAGTACATCTCCTTCAGAAAACCGTCTCCTGCTGTTGCCAGCGCTACTATAGCTCCTGGCGGCAATTAAGAATTCAAACGGTAAACCCAAAGAAAGGTTCCACTACATAGGCTGGACGTTCCGCTTGGCATGCTCGTGGAGGGTAACGTGGTCCTATAAGCATTGTAGTAGGGAGACTCAATTCATGTGCGTCTCCGTGGTATGGCAGCGCTGACGTCGAGGCACCCGACTTGGAGCAGGGGAACTCGGCAAATTTAAATTGACTTGAGCATACCTCAAGCGTGTTATCTTGGGAGTAACGAGACGTGAAAGGAACAGCATGACAGGTGAGCGGGAAAGAGAAGAAAGGCATTTGTTATTTACCTTGCACAGGCACCAGTCGACTATCGTCTTTCGTCGACACTTGCAACGAGAGGAGCAGATACGCGGCCATTATTTTTTGCAGGCCGAGCATCCGAACTTTTATCTCCAAATGCATCCAATGATTGTCTTCAATCGACTAGTTCAGTGGTGCCCTCGGTTTATATTGGTTAGTATATGCATGTAAATACGCATAAAACATAAAGATTGTCCCCTCTCCCATCCTGATTTCCAGCCATCGTTTATATTGTATTCCTCCTCACCGCTCATTTTCAAAGCGCCAAATTTAAACGCCATGTGCCACCTACGTTTTTTCTATTGTCGGTCATTCAAATGTTGAGTACGGAGAGTAAACTTGCCTATCGTTTTAGCCTTTCCAGCGCCTGGTTCTTCATGTATGTAGGTATCTATAGTTTCTATGCATACTAAATCATCAATTGGATGACTCATGCTTGTGTTCATATCGATCGCGGCTTCATCAACTTTCGCCTGCGTAAACTTTCCAGTTCGTGTGTTTCCTGCAATGGTTTCGCACCCCTAGAAACGGTACACTGCCTGGCGAAACTAAAGTGGAAAACAATAACACTTAAACATTCCATGCGTCTCTGCGGGACAACGCTCACGTGGGCGCTTTGAAAATTTAACCTGGCAGAAGCGAATACCATTGACGGAGTTGGGTGGGGCATGCTCAGTTGTTTTCAAAATACTCCACGCACTACATAACCTTTGAAATTGCCTCTCAACTGAGACTGCGGAGTACTTAGCGAAAATTCAGCACATAAAGCAACCCGCCGACGAGAAAGTATCACGACATAATCAAGGCCTTCTGTTCAATTCCGGTCATTTGTATATGCCAAGCTGCACCCGCTGTGCCAAGTGCTCTATTCACTTCTGGCAGTTGCACCGTCCGCCGCCGAAGCCCCTGTTCCCTGCTATTTTCAGAAGGGGGGGGGGGGAGGGAGAAGGGGGCGACAGGTTTGTTATTTTTTCAATTGATCTGTAACCAGCCCTACCAAAGAAGAAATGATTTCCAAGCACGCAGCAATTATGCATACCAGGCACAGAGATGACGTTAGCGAACGAAAGAGAAAGCCCTGCTTTTGGTTTTTTTTTTATCTGGAGAGCCAATTGTGGTGCTATTTTAACCATTATGATACCACTCAAACTCACTTGGCATTTTATAAATCAACAAAATTACGCAGCGCGCTTGCTAGATAATGCAAATATTAGTAAGGCGTCTGCAGTGCTTCTGCCAAAAGTTGAAAGCCACGAGAGAGTGCAGCTTGCCACTTAACTCCAGCGTTGGACACCTATAGTCGGCAAGACGCTGGGCTGGAAGAAACGAATTTGATTTCCCGCGCCAAATATTGATATTTCTAACGCAAAACTGTTGAAACAAACCTTGGTTACGTACGTGCCCACTACACTCAGAGCAATGCAGCAGACGGTAATGACTTGAAGCATTGCTCGACAGAAGGCCCTTAACGACTGTACTGTAAAACGAACAGTCCAGTCATAATTTCCAGCCAGCGCACCGTAACTTTCACATCGTCTCAAATCACAGGGGCAGCAGAAAAAGAAACAAGTGCACTTTTCATAAATAATCTGTTATTATTGGTCGTATTAAACCTTTTGCAGGAGGAGAGTACCTATGTGCTCCACAGCGTCAGCACCGAGGGCTGCAAAATTCATGTAGTTTGCACTAGAATGCTTTTCATGTGAGCACGTTATGTGCTTGATGAGTCGATGCTCCAAGTCCTGCATTTATTTTATTTTTATTCGAGCCCGATTTTTGTTTCAGGGAACATCGTAAGATACCAAAAGGGAGCCAGGAAGCTTACCGCCAAAAATATGCATCACTTACATGGTTTTGTTTTTATTGGGAGTGTAAAACTGTTCCTTGTATGTAGTTCAGGCACAGAAGCACTAATCCTGTATCGATTCCTTATATAATTTATTTCCCGTTCTTGGAAGAATTAATGGCCATTTCGTGAATAAAATTACATTGGGAATACCTTTCACTGCTTCATTGCATAGACTTTGAGCAAGTTTTCCTGCTACGCTGTTTCAAATGGATTTATATTTAAATCTCTTCTTTTAGAAATAAATCGTAATGTAGCGGATCGTTAAAAAGAAGCAAAAAATGTCTTTAATGATAAATATCTCCGCTCAGTCCCAACCTTTCCTATCAAGATTGTAAGGAGGTTACAGATTTCGTGTGACAAAACGAGAGCTGCTTATGTCAGCATCACGAATGTCCAGAATAAGTGGAAAGGCCTGCGGAGATTTCATAAGAGAACATGATCCATCCCCTCCAGTGAAAGTGAATGACCAGCGAAGATAAGGTCACACAGAATTTAGAGCAAAGGTGCAAACTTTTGACCAAAATCGCGCCCGTTCAACGACGTCATTCCATTTCAGTAGATGGTCGGGAATCATGGGGTATACATAAGCGCTCATGGTGGAAAATCGAGACAGTTCACGTTTACTTAAAGCAAGGGGCCTTTAGATGCCTGGAACACATGGAATATTTTGACTTCCCCGGCGTCTGGGAGTCCAAACTATAGTCGGCTTCTCCATTACGACAGAAAATCAAATTGAAAATGTATAACAGCAACTCGTCGAGTTAAGGCAAGTACGGAGCCAAATCAAACCAGCAAGCCCCCAAAGTAACAAATAAACAACAAAATGCGGACACGAGAACTCATCGTGCTACGAAACGCCTCAAACTTTTGCATCAGACTCTGGAAGTCAGTTTTACAGCCGCTGATCGGTTGCCGGACACGAACAATCCACGGCACCCTAGCCATTAACAGCTTCGCTGTAAAAAAAAATGGACGGCACAACGCCACCACCACAACTCCCAGTACCCTACCCTCTCTGCGGCATACTGGAGTTTAAATATCCCGCTTCAAATCGGAGTGTAAATAGCTAAAAAAACGCGAAAACCAGAAGTCGCCATCAGTCAAGATAACAGAGTGAATAACGTCACAATGCATGCAACATCAAAGATATCCTCGCCGCGTTACAGTTTTTCTTGGCTGAAATGCGCTGGATAAAAACGACTTGAAAGGATTTTGTGAAGGTCGGACATCAGGCATGGCCAAGGCTTCTGACGCATGGAAAAAACTCGATGTATTCCGCAGAACGAACTCACTCAATCACCTCCCCTCTACCGGCAACGTGAAACCACTAACCCATATAGATATAATTATTATTTATTACCTAATTATTACTTAATAATTATTGTTTACTTGATAATTAATTAATTCGGTTGTTCAGTTGCTCGTTAATTCAATCACATACGAAGTAATGTGAAACAGAAACGGGCGACAGGCTTTCAACGCAGCATAGTAGTGCATGCTCAAAGCCTAGAGTAGCCTGAGATAATCGGTATCTAATGGCAGAAATGCCAATCTGGAGTTGGACATCTTCCACAGTAACTTCACCGTGTAACAGGATTACACTTGAAGGGTGGCAGTGCTAGGAGAAACGGAATGCCAGTTGAATTGAGTGCTTGTTGCCCCTAGTAGAATGGTAGTGTTATTTTGGATGAGCTGTATTGATCTCCAGCTCGGGGACACAGCCAAGTTGGCTCTCGAAAAAGCTTCATTACAATGATGCCGGAGGATCGAGTCTTCTACTGGTATCTTATCGTCCATACTCGCTCACAAATGAAACTGGTCATTGACCATGAGAGGAGTGTTGCGCAATTATGGAAGACGAGGAGAGCGACCGCTTACTATCATGGCGATCAGGGGCTAGAGGTACCGCGAGTTCGTCGTGTTCAGCGGAAGAGAACACGGAGAAGCACAGCACCCCTACATTTGCAACGTTGTCGGTGAACCACGCCGCGGGACGTAGCCGCAATACCGAGTTCGACGAAGCAGCCGGTGCGGTGCCATTCCGCCCAAGTGAGGAAAATACCATCCCAGACTCGCATGCTCTCGGGGCCAAGCCCAAAAGGCCATCGCGCACGCGCAAAACTCAGATGAAGTCAAGGGATAACAGGTGTCCCGCGTGCAACGACAAGACATTCACCCGTGTGCCAGCGTTACGAAACGAGTGGCTCAGCAGTAAGTCTCTGAAGAAGCGAATTCAAGCACGTGAAAGACAAGCGTCCGCTCGACCGCCTGAAGACAGAAAACGCCGATCCATTGCGACGATACAGATGCAAGTTGTTAAAGCTCAGCCAGTACGCAGAAAGGAACGTCGAAGACGAACAGGAAAAGAAAAGGGCACCACTGACCAGAAGGTTCAGGCTGCATTCCGAACACGATTTGTCCATGCTCACTCGAGGACCAACTTTACTGCATCATTTATAATACAGCCCGACCCAAGCAAAACTTGGGGCCCCGTCCTACCCAAGAAAGAAGGCATCGAGCCTCGAAGCATCGATGGAGAGTAAAGCAGGCGCAAACTGCGATTTGTCGTCTTCAAAGGAATAATACTGGACCACCCATCTATGGCAGAACCTATACTAACATGTTCTAGTATAGCAGAACCTATACTAACCTGTTCTAGTACCTGTTCTATACTAACCTGTACTAACCCACTAGTGTCACCGGCGGGGGTGGGAGTATGTTGTAGAATTATGGAAGACAAGGAGGGCGCCCGCTTAATATCATGGCCATCAGTGGCTAGAGGAGAAGGAAGCTAATAAACCTCGGTCCGGCTCAGCCATGGCCTCGCGTCCGCGTCCCGTTCCATAACAAGGACACAGAAAATAATGGGAGGAGCGGTGAATCAGAAAGGCAGGGAAGTAAAACTAGTGTGACCAGGTTCGCTGCCCTTTTGGCGGTAAAGGGGAATGGTACGGTAAAGAAAGATAGACTAATGGAATCATTGTAAAAATCTATGAAAACGAAAATACAAATTTGTATAAATGAAATACAAAAATAATGCAGTCGATACTGCAATAAAAATAGCCGAACATTTCTTTGTAATGAGAATACTGAACGAAACTGTTCAGATATTTTTCCCTGCGATGACAAATCATATTTTCGATGACATATGACTTCGAATCAACCCTCAATCAGACAACCAGGTCACAAATTTCAACAGGCTGTCGAGTAACCGCTCCTGACACGCCCCCTGAGACATGTGATTCCACGGGGCGCACGTAGCAACGTATCATCGACATTTTCTTCGTGGTGATCTGGGCCTCTTTCTCACTCTGTGCTACAATAACACCGACCCTCTTCTAGCCTCCGTCTGCAGAACGCGCTATTCTGGTAACCATAGTTACTGCCTTTGTTAAACGGTTCACTCGGGGTAGAACATGCAAGAATGTGGTTACCTACGCTACCTCACCCTTCGCAGACCGACCTCCGCTAATACAGCTCTGTGCTTCCTCGTTCGCTACTCTCCTCCTCCACTTTCCTTTTCATCCTTCCGCTATGCATTTCATCCTTGCCCTGTCTTCGCCGTCCATTAATTCTTCGCTGAGCTACGAGTTTGCGCTCTTTCATCCTCCTCTGCGCCAATAAATCGGTCGGTTACGCCAAGGCCAAATGCACGAGCAACCGCTTAGAAGTACACAGAATGTTTTTTGAAGCTGGCTATCAAATGAATTGAGCTGATAGAACAAATAATGCACAGTATTTGAGGCAAGTATGAGCCCTTTATGATGCACGTATAACCTGTAAGCAGTTTTTAAAGATGCCCTTTCATAACATGTAACGGCGACTGCACAGTGCTCATTTTTTTTCCGGCGTGCCTCCTGGCAACAGAGGGTGAGCCGTTTCATTCGACTTGGGCTGTTGACATCTCGTGGCTTGGCCACGTCCCGGCGGTATTATTCAGGTGTCTTCCTGCTCAGTTCAGTGCTAGTTTCAGTACGACCTCAGTGAGCTTTAGGAATAAAGTTGAGTACTGCTTTTGTATTTTTGAAACCTGCACTCGCGGTCTTCTGGTTAGAAGGGAATCTCAAATAATGAGTCACTGGTTACGAAGCCAGCGGATGTCTTGATTTTAAGCTCCTAGGGGCTCTTTCGAAACATATTTGTCTACCTGTTCATGAAATCCTCGTGTTTGTGGCAGGCACTTCGCGCCTGTAACGTGCAATATTCCACCATTTAGGAGAAGCATGGGCCTGTAAATCAGCCTTGCCTGTACAGAAAGCCCTTGCCTTCTGTGGGGAACTTTGTCTGACAGGTTTCAGACCAGCGCACGCGTAATCTTGCTTCTTGTTTGCAACGACACCAATTAGAGATAGATGAACAAGTATATCTATCGCGCACCCCATCGCAAACAATATCAAATGACTTCCCTAGTGACCAGGCAGGCAGATAAGCCGATCATACACCCGCTTCCTTAGCCCTCGTGATATAATAAACCACCCGGGAACCTTACATAGAAAAATAGGCATTTCATGAATCGCGCAAAAGCAAGTTGATTGTATTACGTATGAGGGTTGCTTTGACTGCCTTGCACTTCTCATGGAGAACCGTTGTGTAAAGCAGCTTACGTTTATTTTCTGTTTTCGCTAAACACGGCAAAGGCCAATGCTAACTTGTTTTTCAGTCAGAGTAACTGCTTACAGTGGTCGTGCTAGTCATGCTAGACTGCATGTAGATTGTGTTTGTGTTTGATTACTTCCTTGCATTTACCTTGTACACATGAAAAAAGGGAAGGCGTTGTCTACCTGCAAGACATTTTTGTAACACTTATCGGCTGGCATTTCTCGGCCGCAAAAGTTATCATCACTGCTTTGCAACTTGACTAGGCAGTGTCTCAATTGTTTGCCTTTCAGATGGGCAGTGAGCACAATAATTCGAGCGTTGGCTCTGCTTTATACTCAACTCGAGCTGACCTTTATGCACACAGCACTTAAGGAGCTCGCCTTGTCGTCGTAGCTCGTACGCTATCACAATGTCTAGCGAGTGCCGGAATCAAGCTGCGCAGCGAGATAATAAAAAGAACCCAAAAAGCAAAAACAAATTTGGCGGGCAGAACCGCTGAGTATGGGCAGGTCGCTGTCCATAAAGCTGGTCGTGCTCTTGAACTACGTACTCAAGATACACCTGCGCAAAAACAAGCCTTTTGACTGATTACGTGGGCTGTGAACAGACCGGTGTTTCGTACAACCTGCCTGATAGATGGTTGCGTTTTATATGCTGGACTGGAAAAAGTGCAGGTACCAGGGTGCTCGCAAAACATAGTTTACTTAGGAGAACCCGTTTGAAAGCCCAAGCGGTAGCGTAAAATTCAATCGGTCATTTGTCATGACCCTACTTCCGGTAAAACGCAGCTGCTGCAGGAATAAACCCCGAGCACGATACGCTCATTTGGAACAGGAAATTCACAGCTTCCCCTTGGAGCACTTCACTTCACCCTATTTATGATCGATGGATACGACGCGAGGTTCTGTGAAGTACTGAACAAATGTCACCCTCCCCCTCCCTTCCCCCCCCCAAATTAAAGCTGTAATACTCAACGTGGAAGCTGCCGGAAATGCAGAGCAGTGATTCGCCATAATGGGCTGCGGCACCGTTATCGGCTCAAGGCTACCACCCATCACGCTGTTCGCCTCCCTGTCTAACTCCTCTCTTGATGAATTGAACGGAGGTTTCTTCATTGCAATTCAAATTTCTCTCCTCCGCCGTCCTCGCGCGCCCCCTTCTGGGAACAGCGCGACAAGTAGTTCTGTTCTTTTTGCGCATGCTTTCATCCTGTACATGCCGGCGCCCAACAAACCCATGCGAAAGCAACACCGCAAGAAGAAAAATACCACCCCTCCAGAAGACCCGCTACCAACGGATGATGTTAAAATCGTGCTGCGACCACAAGGAGGCCTCAACCTTACCCAAGTGAACGCAGCCCTTTTGGCCGACACCATCTTCAAGCAGGCCAACCTCACCAACACTCACGAAGACCAAGTCCGAATTAACCAGAGATCGAACTTCATAGTCATCAGCACACCGTTTGAAGCACGCGCCCAACAGTACTTGAATCTACAAACCCTTCCATGGAACAACACCAACTACGCCTTGGCCAACCATATCCCTCCGCCCAGTACAACCGTAACAGGGGCACTCTTTCAAGTACCCCCCAGCGATGATGACACCACCATTATGGACAGTCTCGTCCAGTGCAATCCTACCATCACCGTCCTTGAGGCAAAACGAATCTGTGGCACAGGAATCGTTCAAGTGCTCTTTCTCGGCCCATTAATCTCCTTCTGGGTCCGCTACCGTGCCGTCATCCTCCGGTGTTACCCTTTCAAGCGGAAGTCGGAGGCCTGCTTGGCCTGCTGGAAGCCAGGCCACAGGCGTGACGTATGTCCCAACCCTTCCCCACAACCTCACTGCACCACTTGCGGAGCTCCAGGCCCCATACCCGACCATCCCTGCAAACCCAAGTGCATCCTCTGCGGCGACGCCCACGTCACCGGAGCGGCTGGATGCCCCAAACGGTTCCAGCCACGCCGCAAGACCCCCGCCACAAACCAGCAGACCACCACTACTCTACCACCTGGGAATCCCAGCACTGCAGCCTATCCACCCCTCAAGCCCTTCCACAACAAGTCCTACAGCCAGGCTGCCCAGAGCTCGGCAAGTGCCCAGGGCCTGCTCTCTCCCCCACCCTCTCCACAATGCACAACACAACAATGGCAAGATGAGATGGCGGCACTCCGCCGAGAAATGCAAACGCTCCGCCACACAATCACCCTGCTACGCCAGGAAAACGAACGCCTCACACGCGAAAACGCCCAACTCAAACAGCAAGTCTCCCTCAACAATCCGCAGCCCCCCGCTCTCAATGACTCGTCGCAATCTCCCCCCCTCAAAAGACGGGCATCCGCTCCAACTAACACACCACCGGCCCCGGTAACGCATGACGCGATTACGTCCCTACGCACAGAAGTAGAGTCCGCTTTTACCGCCCTAAAAAATCAGACCGCGGAACAAATCAAAGCCATCCAAGTCACTGTGTTCGACCTTAACCAAGAAATGCTGAACTGGATGCAGGCAGCCATTCTGCAGCCCGTCCCACCTCCCTCAGCTCATACCCCACTAGATGCTCCAATAGAACATAGCGAAGAATTCTAAGCCGCAAATTATATGGCAATGGAATTGCAGAGGGTACAGAACCAAACGCTCTAACCTCCAGGCATTCCTCACCACACTCGACGAAACACCACTCCTCATAGCGCTACAAGAAACACACACGCCAACCAAACTTCTCAATTACAGAGCACATCAGGATACTCGATTCCCCCAACTAAGCACTCTCGTACACAGGAATACAGCCACCCAACAACACAGGCTCAACTCTGACATCCCTCATGTATTCATTACTCTTTTACCCCCCAAACCAACTAGCACCTACTTACACGTCTTGAAGGTCTACAGCCCACCCAAATCCACCTATACTAATTTCAAAGCGCTATTCCAACAAGCCATACACCATTCCAAAGCCCAGCCACTACTCATTCTGGGCGACTTCAACGCGCCACATATAGCATGGGGATACACACGCACCACCCGAAAGGGTAGAATACTATGGGAAGTTATACAGGAACTCCAACTCACAATGCATAACGACCCTTAACAGCCCACCAGATTATGCAATAGCGTGCAAAAGGACACAGCTCCTGACCTAACCATAACGAAAAACATATCCAACGCCACATGGAACCCACTTCCACAATCCCTAGGAAGTGACCACTTCATCACTCAAACACAAATTATCTGTAGCACTCATACACGCCCCCCACGAAAACAACACACCATTACCAACTGGGACCAATTCCGAATCAACAGTCTAGACATCCCGCCCCCTAACACAGAAAGTGAGCTCGAAACATGGATAACATCTATCCTACACGCCAAAGAACAGAGTACGTCTCTCATCGACCCCAAAATCCCCACCCCATACGTTGACCCTCACATTATTCACCTATGGGAAGCTTATTGCAGCATCGAAAAACGATGGCGTAAGCACAAACAAAAAGAGCACTCAAACTCAAACTAGCACACCTCCGAACACAAATAGAACAGCATGCCCAAACTCTCGCGCGATCGAATTGGACCTCCCTCTGCGACGACCTCAAAGGACAGCTCTCAACCAGAAAGGCATGGTAGATACTTCGTAGCCTCATAGACCCCAATAACCCCAAACAACAATCACAACACCGCACAACCCAATTAATCCATTCGCTCCAAACACCCCCGGAAGAAACCATAAAAACACTGAAGGACTTGTACATCCCGCAACCGCTACCCGCAAATCCCACTTGAACTTGCTACATGGGAGCACCAAATGCAGCCCTCGATTCCATTATAACTATAGAGGAAGTGAAATCGGCCATATCAACCCTACGCCGGCACACAGCCCCGGGCCACGATAAAGTAACAAATACGATACTTAGACATCTCAATGACGATCTCATCACGCAGCTTACCGATTACTATAACCAACACTGGACGTCAGGCACCCATCCAGCAGCCTGGAAACACTCGGACATCACGCTAATACCTAAACCGGGTAAACCATCCTCTATACACAACCTCCGCCCCATATCTTTGACCTCCTGCATTGGAAAATTGCTAGAGCACGTCATCTACAACCGTATTTCCCACTATCTAGAATCTAACAACCTATATCCTCTCAATATGTTAGGCGTCCGCCCCGCCCTCTCCACACAGGATGCCCTTTTACAATTCCACCACGACTTAATAAAACACCCACCTGCCAAAGATAACTCTGCGGTACTCTCACTTGACCTGGAAAAGGCTTTTGACCACTTATCACATGAGGCAATCCTCGCAGCCATCAGCAACCTCGGACTGGGAACCCGATTTTATATCTATATCCACAACTTCCTTTGCCAACGCACAGCCGCTATCAAACTCGGCCCCATACAATCCATGCCTTTCCAAATGCCTAATCGCGGGTCTCCCCAAGGGGCAGTTCTCTCACCCCTACTTTTTAATATTACTCTCATTCCACTCGCTCCCCAACTCCTCAATATCCCCGCACTTCGCAGCACCATTTACGCAGATGATATCACCCTATGGGTGACACGTGGCAGTGATAACCAGATAGAAGACACCTTACAAGCTGGGCTTGACCACATCCTCACACACATCACCCCTCTTGGCCTAACATGCTCGCCCACCAAATCTGCCCTACTTATCATGACACCTCCCAAAACCCGCCCTTCCCCCCAACCGTCAATACGACTATTTGCGAATGAAAACCCCATCCCCCACACTCACGAGTTAAGAATCTTGGGGCTTACTATCACACACAACAGATCTACACTCCCCACACTCAAGTACATTAAGAAATACACAGCCCAAACTATCCACCTCATTAAACGGGTCTCCAACCGCCATCATGGCTTAACAGAACTGGACCGACTACGTTTATTACACAGCTTTATGATCAGCCGCATACTCTACCACCTCCCCTACATGCATATCACAAACACTCAAACAAACGCCCTGGATGCCATGATCCGCAAAGCATATCGCGCGGCCTTGCTCCTTCCTCCCGGGGCTCCTACCAATCGCCTTATGTCACTAGGCATCCATAACACCATCCCTGAAATCCTTGAGGCCCACCGGACAGCCCAACTCGCCAGACTCTCCACCACACCCACGGGCCATTACATACTCCAAATCACAGGTCATACACCCCTCACAACATCCACTACCCCCCAACCTATTCCACGCAACATCCGAGCTCTCATCCGCATCAAACCGCTTCCCCGTCACATGCACCCCATATTTCATTCCAACCGCCGAGCAGCTCGTGCAAGTCATCATGCAAAACTCCACCCCCCTGACAAACACACCCTATACGTAGATGCAGCCAAATACCCACATAAACCGGCCTATGCCCTCGCGTTTACCGGACCTGACATCAATGTCCCGACACACACTGCCACCATCTCCACCTCATGTGCAACTACGGCGGAGGAAGCGGCCATTGCCCTTGCGCTCTCCCAAAGCCCCACCCCAATCACCGTCCTATCAGACTCGCAGCAGGCCATCCGGCACTTCTCTAAAGGCTTTATATCCCCCGTAGCCCTCACAATTCTTCTCCAAAGCCCCCCGACCGACCCTGTGCAACTGGTGTGGACCCCGGCCCACACCGGCATAGGTGCTAACGAGGCAGCGAATGCACACGCTCGAGCTCTTACTTCCCCGGGCCGCTGTTTCTCGTACACCTATACACGGGCCTCCCGAGACCGAGACCTCCGAGTCTCTCCTCAGTTTCAGGGAAATTACCCTTCATTACCGCCTCCTCCGCCGTACTCTCCCACCCCCCCATCCACACCTATCCCCCGAGGCTGCCCACATGTGGCGGATACTCCAAACGCACACGTTCCCTCATCGTACTCAACTAATACATACACATCCACATCAATTCCACACACCCCACTGCCCCAAGTGCAGTCAGCTGGATACTCTGTATCACTCTCTTTGCGAATGTCCTGCTGACCCATATTCCCCACTCCCCTCCTCATTCCACTGGGAGCAGGCCCTGGGCAGCTCCGAGGAGTCCAGCCAAGTGCTGGTCACCTGCCGAGCTCTGGCGGTCGCGGCGGACCTCTGGTCCTCCGCCACGCTCCCTCGCTAACCCGGTTTTCTTTTCTTTTTTAATAAAGTTTTGTTCTCTCTCTTACTGCGCAGTTTGGAACGCGTCGTTTTTGGCGGCCACTTTTTTCGCCTGCTATCGTAAAAACCAACCCAACGGCTGTTCCTGACTAAATGGACGCGGGGGCTCCATGTTACATGCACAGATTTTGCCTCACATGTACCTGCAATTTTCTTTGCGCTAAACAGCGGGGCGATGTATGACAGGCGCCAGCAGTTCAGGAGTTTCGAACAGTTATGACTATATAAACCGCTTGCTTTTCGAAGCCTCAGTTGGGGTCCATCATGCCGTGACCCCGTGGGGCTGTACTTGGGTCCATTTTCTCGCTGCATCGCCTGATTCCGGCCGTCGCTAGACATTGCGACAGCGAACGAGCTACGACAACAAGGCGAGCTCCTAAAGTGCTCCATACTTAAAACAACTTGTTGCATGCTTTCATATAGCCCATCAGCAAAAAGCAGAAAGAAACACTAGGTGGGTGGTCAATTCCCATTGGCTTACGCTGCGTTCCATAGCACGTTTGTAACGACGAAAGCACGAAAAACTCGTGCGCATCATAAATCTCGTCCGACGTCTTGTTTGGCCTTCAGCTTTTTAGGAAGCAGTGTCGCAGCCGCATAGATAGAGATCCTGCAACAAATAATTACGATGACTCTGCTGTCGAGTATGGTCGATATGGGTAGAAGGGTCGACGAAAAATATATCCAAAAGAAACGGTTTCCACAATGACTATGCTGAAGGATCCTGTGCAACGTTTTCGCATAGTACTTTCACTGAACTAATTATCGTACACCACGGTATCTTGTTGCGTAAAGATCAGCAAGACCGGCAGCCGCTCTGCTAAGGCAATTTCTTTTCATAAGGTTCCCATGACTTTGCTACGGGTCAGTGGCTCAAAGCTATACTCCTAGGATAAGCGCAGTGCTTACTGCCGGCATTGACTGGTGACTCCTAGCATACCCAACTTTGTCAGTTTTTGGGCTTATAAGACAGCTTATATATATGCTTATGTTATTTGAGTTGTTTTTATAAGCCAACACATTTGAGTTTGTTTGGGGATTTTAACACTGGTCTCCATAGCAGGTGCATTCTGCGATACCGCTGCATTGAGTCCGCACGTTGCCAGTGTAGGAAGCAATGGTAAACCAATGCGTGCCGTGTGACAAGTGAACGTGGTGGCACGTGAGTACTACAGGCACACCTAAGCCTCACGAAGTCTGATTTTACGGAAGCTGTGGCGTGTGTCACCATTGTGCCGGTTGAAATATTTCGCATCCAAATAAAAAGAAACGAACGCGAAGAAATAGTCGCTATTACTATGTAGCTATAAAGAAGTCGATAACTATCGCAAGGTCAACAACTTAATAGCCCCGATAATTTTTTGCATTTACGGATCGCTTTTTGCGCTTTATTTGTATTTACAAGCAGGGGTTTGAAGCTGCACACCATAAAGCTTATGACATATAAGAAAAAAAATTACACGTACTCTATTATAAATCAACACGGCGTGAGACTGGGAATTGTAGATTTACTGCGTCTCGTTTCGTGGACACTGCATAGGGATTCGCACAGTGTTCTATTATGCTCCATATTGTGTGCTGCTGATAGGTTGGAGCCAATGCCTTAAAATGTCGAAATCGCCGCGCTCATATCGCGTTCATTATCACAGCACATGTATTAAAAATCGGATGCAAAAAAAATCGCGCCAATCCACCCCGTGAATGTGGTTGGAAAGCAAAGCTGTAGACGGCACCCATAACAATTACCCATGTGACGTAACTTAAATTCCCTCACATCGCTCTACATATAGAAAACCAGAGAGAAGTGAAATGCACTTAACCACACCATTTATTACTTCAAAGAGATATTCTTGTTAAGGTTAAATCAATGCATGAAGCCTGAACGGTGTTTGTTTGAGTTGTATTGGTGTAGCTCAAGAGTGGAAACTTTTTTTTATAAAAGTAAAGTAAGCTCCAACCCGGTGTTAGACGATCTGTCTTCTCCGTCTCTGCGCCGCGGACGGAGGCGACGAGATTTGGGGCAGAGAAGGAGGAGGAGGAAGAAATACTTCTGTTCAGATTTCTGAACTGCCCAGAGTGCAGCCCTGGGGAGTGAGTCTTCTGTGGAGCCCATATGCAGTCCGCGCGGCCTATGGTCTGTACACCCGCTGAAGCTGGGTAGGTAGAGAGGGCCTGGACAGCAGTATCTCTTATTGCTCTTGTTGGGTAGTTGACGGAAGGAGAGGAGGGTGCTCAGGGCTAAAGTCGCACACCCCGATTACGGGGCGGAGTGTTCCTACTTCTGAGCAAAATTTACATTCAGCGTCGTAGCTATTCGGATACATGAAGTGAAGACGCGTAGGTTGTGGGAAGGAGCCCCGACTGTATGAGGCGTAGGGTAGTTTGTTGTTCTCTGGAAAGGGCAGGGTAAGGCGAAGGTACGGTCTGACTCAGAAGGCGATAATGGTGGGTTATCTTCCTGAACGTGACAAGCTGGTGACTGTCCTCGGGCAGCTCCATAGCACGGGAGGTAAAAGCGCAGGCTTGTTGGGTGGGCGTATTTGTTGCCCTCCATTGAAGCGTGAGCGGATGCCCAGATGAGCTGAATGGAACCGTTTGGGGAGTGGTTTTTTTCACACGCACAGGGCAGGTTAGGACACCAAACCCTACTGGTAATTCCAGTAGGCTTGCTGGGAATCGATGACTACCCTCCGAACCCCTGGTTGAGCGAGAGCCAAGGTGATGGCTGCCTCTTCTGCTGCCGCCATTTCTTGGGTCCTAAGCGAGGTACACGCAAGGAGGTTGGTTCTGGTGGTAGCCACGATGATGGCGTATTGCCGCCCTCGATGTTTGGAGGCGTCTGTGTAGATAACTGCATGATCCCCACCGAGGGTGGTGGTTAGCGCTTGAGCCAGTGCTTTTCGGTGACCCTCGTCATGTGAGGGGTTCATATTTCTAAGCAAAAGGAGCATCTTTAGTTTTAGTCGCCAAGAGTCTGGGAGTACGTCAAGCGGAGTGATATTCTGGGCTGCCCAGCCAATCTGGTGAAGCATGCGGTTACCCATCGCAGTTCTGAGTCGGACCTTCTGGTTGGAAAGATGGCCTTCTATCAGCTCTTTTACCGTGTTGTGTAGCCCCGTGCTAGCAGCCTCTGTGTGGACGCACTCATGAGAAGAACAATGGCCGGACCTTCTGGTTGGAAAGATGGCCTTCTATCAGCTCTTCCACCGTGTTGTGTAGCCCCGTGCTAGCAGCCTCTGTGTGGACGCACTCATGAGAAGACGAATGGCCTGCTCGACGGTATTCTAATCATTATATAAAGCATCTCTATGCCTTCCTTGTCGAGAAGACAGGGGGTTGACATAAGTAACTCTCGAGAGGACAAAAGCTTCAGTTAATCGAAAGGTACCGGATTCCGTTAGGCCTAGCTTCTTGGTGGCAACTCGCCTGATCATGTGTATGATTTGATTAATGCTGTTTTTGGGGCGCTGCAAGGAGACGTCACTCTTGGTGTTAGCCTCGAGATGTAGGCTCAGGATCTTGATGCTGGGGCTTGGAGTGATGGCCTGGCCATCAAGGAGTATTTGAATGTATTCCTTGATTTGGCGTGAGGGCGAACGACAAGGAGCTGTAAGTGTTTACGTGAACACTGGAGGCCACACGCTCTAGCACATTGGCTTACTAGAAGTGAGATGCCATGCATTGGTGTGAGCTTCCTTGAATTTTTTAAACTCTAATCCCATGAGAAAAGTGCGCACAGGGCCACTAGATGGGCGTGAGTGGTCGCGTAACGCTTTCAAGTGGCATTCAGCGAGAACGCAGAGGGTAAACCCGTAGATGTGCTTGGTGAGTACACCCCCTTTCTTCCCAGTCTTCGCGTGGGCTCGTAGCTAAATCGGTAAGACAACGGGCTCTCGCTTTGTTAGTCTATTTGTTCCAGGTTCGATTCCCGGCGGTGCCAGTATTCTTTTATTTGTTCGCTGGAGTTTTCTGGTGACACCAACGGTCGCGAAAGAACCCTTGGAGGGTAGAGGTAAAAAGCTTTGCTTTAAAACTTCGCAAGGGGCTTATTTAACTTCCTCATTTGTAGCGTCGCCGGGATACAGAAGAAAACGTCAGACTATATGGACAGTGCATACCCCGTTATTCTTATATCCATTACAGGCATACCGTATCTGAGCCTGGCGCTGAATATGACGAGCCGCTGCTTGTTTGTCGTCACGACGGGCATCAAGTGGGTGTTCACCATGGAGGTGTTCCCTACTCCCGTCCGCAGTTTCGGCTTTGCGGCGTCTTTTACAGTAGGAAGGATCGGAGGCATCCTTTCACCTTTCACCAGGGATCTGGTAAATACGCCTTTTTCCGCTTTCTGTAGTCGTGCGAGTACCTGTGCTCTTCAAAAACTGTTGTGGGTTTATTCTCCAGAATCCTTTGGAAACATCGAGCTACGCGGTGGCTCAGTGGCTCAGGCACCTCATTCCTTGCCGCTGTGGCCGCGTGTATGATGAGGGCGAAAAGCTAAAAAGCTTGTGTGTTAGCTTTTGGTGCAAGTTAAAGACTCTTCTGTGGTGAAAATTTATCCAGAGCACTCCACTACGGCGCGTCTCATAGCCATGGGGAAGCTTTGGCGCGTCGAACCCCCAAATTTTGAATTTCGAATGAGTGGCAACACCATGAAACATGGCTCTAGGAAAGTGATGTACTGAACCCACCACTCGTAATTCCACATTTGAATCTGGGGCTCGAGACGACGAAGGAATGGTGTTATAAGGCGCACCGTAGTGGAGAAGAAGGAAATCATTTTTCCGAACGCGTTCAAAAAACATTAGCAGTGGCTTAGCTCGGCTATGGCAGGATATACGTATAATGAGCTCAGGTTCAGCTGGTTATTGTTTTATTGCCTGGTTGTCTAGGATTAGCTTGATTATCATGCTTACTGCTGCTTCAATGGCACACACGTGGTATACGCATTATGTGACACATGTATATTAATCAAGCGGCTCCGGCGCAGCGTCACCTATCACTCTGGCGTAAGCTGGTTCAACAGGCTGTTACGACCGGCGTATTAGCATTGCCGCGACCGTCTCCAATATTATCGTGTTCAATCACCCAACCCTCCCGTCGTCTGGTTTTCGCCAGTTATCCCCTCCCCCTCCCCCCATCGACGGGGAGCGACAAGGCTTTGTACGCAAGGACGTGGGGCCGACTAATTCTGCCATTGGACACAAGGCACTTTCCGCGGCTTCACGGTAGCCCAAGCGCCCGCCGGCAAGGCCGGTCACAATGAGCGAGCATGGTGCAGGGCGGGATGAACAAAGGCGTGCTGTGTTACTCTTCCCGCGGCAATCTTCAGCTGCGAGCCGAGCATCGTGGGGCCGCTTTGTTGTGGGTTCGAAACGCCGCTGTTCAAGGAAGGTTGCACCACCGAAGCCAACCGAATGACCTGAGCGAGAGGGAAAGTTCCTTCTCTTTGTGAGTGTCGGGACGTGAATTTGAGTGCTACGGATTTTCGTGATTGGTGCGTCCTGACATCAGCCGAGAAAAAGGGTGAAAAGGGGTGGACCCAAAATGGTTATTTAATTTTGCGCGCAGGAGCACAGGTCCCTGTTCACTCAGTCAAACGCCATGTAAATATCTGCACATAAAGTTTCTTTTTTCGCCCTACCCGGCCCCAATGTTTGTCCCAACTCCGGAACAACGAACGCCATCACCGGTCCCGCTACCAGATCCGCAACACTTCCGGTCTCTCAAGAGGCATGGGTTCGAATCCCACCGCTGCCACCAGTGTTGCGGAGCTGGTAGCGTGACCGGTGATAACGTTCGTGGTTCCGGAGTTGGGACAAACATTGGGGCCGGGTAGGGCGTAGAAAGAAACTTTATGTACAGATATTTACATGGCATTTGACTGAGGGAACAGGGAACCTGCGCTCCTGCGCGCACGAGATTAAATAACCAGGTTGGGTCCGCCCCCTTTCACCCTTTTTCTCAGCTGACGTCAGGACGCACCAATCACGAAAATCCGTGGCACTGAAATTGACGTCCACACACTCACAAAGATAAGGCACTTTTCCTCTCGCACAGGTCATTCGGTTGGCTTCGGTGGTGCAACCTTCCTTGAACAGCGGCGTCTCCAACCCACAACAAGTCGGCCCCACGATGCTCGGCTCGCAGCTGAAGATTGCCGCCGAAAGAGCAACGCAGCTTGCCTTTGTTCATCCCTCCCTGCACCATTCAGTTATATTAACCTGCCCTGCCGGCGGGCGCTTGGGTTACCGTGAAGCCGCGGTAAGCGGCTTTCGTCCTGTAGCAGAATTAGTCGCCCCGCGTCCTTGAGCACAAAGCCTTGTCGCTCCCCGTTGATGGGGGGGGGGAAGGGAACCGGCGAAAACCAGACGACGGGAGGATTGGATGATTGAACCCAATAATATTGCAGACGGTCGTCGCAATGCACATACGCCGATCGTACAAGGCGCACGCACGCCGGTGTTGCTGCGACGCACGAGCCTTCGGTTCCACACCCGGCCACCCCTCGCATGATCCTCAAGTGGAGTGGGCCGCAACGTGCGGAACGGAGGTCAACGAAGACCATGGGCGCGTGAGGTGTGTGTGTGTGAGAGAGAGAACAAACTTTATTTTCCGCAGCACCTAAGTCCAGGTCCTAATATGAAAGTTCAATTCACCGGATCCACGTAGTACTCCAGAATGTCCGTGCGGATCCAGTGCACGTGTTTGTAGAGAGCTTCCTGGGCAGCCTGGATGTTTACTGCCGGCGGGGGAGACAACCAGAGCTCTCGGGAGGTGATGGAGGCAAGGGATGGGTCAAGTGATGGCGGGGTGCAGTCCCAATAAGAAGGATGGATGGGTAGGAAGAACAGGTGGGACAGGAAGGATGGCCAGGGCGCCGATAGATGCGGTGAAGAATGTGATGGGAGGGGAGTGAAGAGGTGACGCCCTGCAGCGACCAACGTTCTGTGCGCCGTGTGACGTCAGTGCTCCTCGCGCATGCGCAGCACGGCTCTCCAGGAGCCACGCGAAGCTGTTAAACCTCTGCCACTGTAGCTCACGCTACAAAAAAAAGCGCTTTGGTAGCTCACGCTACCAAAGCGCTTTGCTTTCACTTCAACAAACGGTGCAAGAGGCTGCTGCTTTTAGCCCCCCTCTCCCCCACAGCAAAACACCCGCGAAAAAAACAAAAGAAAAACGACGTAGATTAAGCGTGTGTGCTTTCCGTTTTAATTATTTTCTCAATCAACCTCGTATTCGTTGAATTCGGTGTTGGTTATACTTAAAACTAACCAACCAACGGTCGCACTTACGGTGGCCTTACTTAGGGGAGGAGAAGGCTGAGCCCCGCCGGCTACCAGCCCCCTTGGTACAGAGAGAAGGCTGTCACTTGTGGTTCACCATTGCGTCAACTGGACTTCGGCAGCTTAAAGAGGGCTGCTGCCGCTCTCGTCACACTAGCCTATTCACTTTTTTTGCACGTTATAATGGGAGAAAGCAATGTATGCCTGGGGTGTCATATGCGTAACTTGAAGAGTTAATTCCCAACGGGCAGACTGAAGGCGAAGAAAGAGCGATTCCTGGAGTGGGGGTGCCATGGGTATGACCGCCACGCGCGGAAGGGCGTAGCCAGCAAACGATAGTGGCCATTGTGTTCTCCGCGGCTTTTTGGGTGACGTTTTGTTGCACATTATAGAGGTTTCGTGAGCTCATGGTGAATGTAAAGCATTTTCCTGTATCACTGCTGTGCGGCTTCGGAAGCCGTGAACGCCGCCACGTCTGTAGGATTTTCAGGGGAAAACGAAAATAATATGACTGAAAAAGAAATCTGGTAGAGATTCGAGCGTGAAGGAGGGGAGGAGAGGGGGGGGGGGGGGCGCTAGGACAAAGAATTAAAATGTGCTTAATGTAGGCATGTAAACATGAAATGAAGCTTGGTTTTCCCGAACAGGATTAGTGCAATTTGTATGCACAACCCGTGCGCGCTGCGGCTGTTGTCAAAAAGGCCCGTTCTTCCTCCACGACAATATCCTAGACCAGTGTTCGCTAATCCATTTTAGCAAGGCAGCCCAGTCTACGTAATAACCTTCATAAGGTTTTCTGCATTCTGGGGGGCTAGCTAATGTTTGTTACGTTTCGGATATTGAGAGTGTGCATGTAATTTATGTGATTTTAGGGTGTACATTTTAAAAAATACAAAAAAGGCATCGGACCGTCGTAAACACCGGTTAATTGTCTTAGCTAAAAAAGAGCTAATTTAAATTAACGACCTGTCGTAAATGAAAAAAAAAACGTGTGCTAAAGACTTCAATCAGCTGCCTAACAGCTGTCCCCAGGAATAGGTATTCAACAAAAAATATATGCATGTAGAATTTCTAAAAATACCTGGCAAAGATCAAACCCGGCATCAATAAAAAATATTTCACTGCTCCACAGTGTTGTCCATAACCCACGGTAAGCGGTAAGAAAAATATAACGGCTGTCGCAAACAGGCAAGAACCAGACAATTTGGTCGCCGAAAAGTTGGCGCACCGAAATGTCCGTACACCAAACTTTCCGCACCAAAAATTCTGCGCCGAAAAGTCCAAGAGCCGTCTGGAGTTTGTCCGGTGCTCCATGGCAAAATTCGCACAGGAGATTTTTTCTTGATTATTGTTATCCCCAGATAATCTGCTGCCGACGGTGCTAATATTCGTATAATAAGTAGTTCAATGTGAGTTTTAAATTTCTCACTTAATTTCGCCCCAGGATTATCCGAAACTATATTTTCATTTAAAAATCTAATTGTAACGTTAATGTAACGACACGTTCCAATTTTCGAAGTGGAACTGGAACGCGTTCCTTTCGCAATAAACGAACTTGTAACGGGAACTCGTTTCGAAATTGGGAAGGAACGAGGAACGACCTTTCGTTCCTTTTTTAGAGGAACGTGTACAACACTGGAAGGATGATAGTAGCGGCGGACCTATTATAAATATCCTCTAGTATTCGTACACTATGCTCACCTACACCCTGGTTCCGTAATGCCTGAATGACTGCTGAGGTTTCGACCGAGTCAAATGCTTTCTCATAATCTATGAAGGCTATATATAGTGGTTCCATATACTCTGTGCACTTCTATGTCACCTGATTGATCGTGTGAATACGGTCCATTGTTGCACAGCCTTTACGGAACCCTGCTTGTTCTTTAGGTTGACTGAAATCTAATGTGGCAGAAATTCTGTTAGAAAACACCTTGGGAAGTACCTTGTAGACGTCTGACAGTAAGATAATGGACCTTAAATTTTTCAAGTCCTTCATGTCACCTGTATTACGAATTAGAATGATGTTCGCGTTTTTCCAAGATTCCGGCACACTCGCGGTCATTAGGCATTGCTTGAATACTCAATGCCTAATAACCGCAATGCCCAATGACCTAATGGCTTCGAAGCAACTGACCACGGCGGCGGTCAGACCTGTGACGTAGAAAAGGGTGCTAAGAATACCTGGAGCCGTATGGAAACCGTAGGGCACAAGTTAAGATTGCCTTTTAAACGCTGGCGTTAGAGTGGTGAAGACCGGGATAAGACGTCGCGGTACATCACTGTAAGAGGGATCACCACTGCAGCACTTAATTATGCCACTCCACACTTAACACTAAGTATGCAACTCCCCTCACTAGAGCGGGATTGGCCACCCTGGTGTAGTAATGGCCCCAACCTCCCATGAATACGCCTGAAACCCACGGCCCTCAGCCTCCAGTGGCTGCGAAGCAACTGCCCACGGCGGCAATCAGACCTGTGACGTAGCAGAGAGTGCTAAGAATCCCTGGAGCAGGACAGGCCGCCGTTGGAAGCTGAACCGGGCAATGTTTAGCACGGAAACTTTATCTAGAGGAGCGAGCCTAGAGGTGCTGTTCGAAGAATTAAAGGGCATTAAAAGGGATGTCATAAGGCTTAGTGAGGTTATGAGGAAAGGTGAAGTCTTTACGGTGCTGAAAAATGGACGCGTCCTACACTACCGTGCTCTAGTGTACAGAAGAGAACTGGGAGTGGGATTTCTAGTCAATAAAAGCATAGCTGGCAACATAGAATACCATAGTATTAAAGAAAGGGTAGCAGGTGTTGCAGGTAACTCAAGGGTTACGCGCCTCCATTCAGCCACGACGACAAGCTAGTTTAACGCTTCTATGAAGATGTGGATCGGCACTGGCTAAAGTAAAAACACCGTATACCGTAGTTATGGGAGACTTCAACGCCAAAGTAGGCAAGAATCAGGCTCGAGACAAGGCAGTTGGGAACTATGCTCTGGGGTGTAGAAATAGGAGGGAGGACCTACTAGTCGAGTTCGCAAAACGGAATCCTCTGCATCCTGAGTACCTTCTTCTGCAAACTGGAGAGCCGGAAGTAGACGTGGAGGAGCCTGAATGGGGAGCATTAAAATGAAATAGGCTTCATATTATGCGATGAACCTGGCGTCGTGCAGGATGTGGAAGTGCTCGGAATGGTCAGGTGTAATGGCCAGCGTATGGTAAGATATCATATTAGGCTAGATTTGAGAAAGAACCATAACAAGCTAGTGCGAAAGAAGCCTAATAATGAGCTAACAGTAAGATGTTTATTTTAAGAATTCAGGATAGCGCTGCAAAACCAATATTCAGCTCTTACCGATGAAGCAGAGTTTATGACACAGGAAGCCAGCGACAATCTTACACGCATTATCACGGAGTGTGCAGTAGAAGTGGGGGGCACGATGGCTAGACAGGATACTGGTAAACTTTCCCAGGAGACAAAAGATCTGATTAGGAAAGGGCAAACCATGACAATCCCCACCCCAGCTGACAGAATATAACAAGCGGGGCTTTCGAAGTTAATAAGAGTAAGACAGCTGACATCCCGATGTATAAGGTGGGGGGGATCAAAAATGCTGTAAAGAATGGAGGCAGGCTGAAAGCAGTGCAGAGGCATCTAGGCGTGGGGAGAAATTAGATGTATGCACTTAAGACAAGCAAGGCAATGTCATCACAAGTAGGGATAAAATAGTCATAGTAGCTGAGTAGTTCTATAGGGATCGGTACAGTAGCCAGGACATCCAGGATAATGCCGAACGAGGAAGTAGCTCCTCAGAGAAGATAGACATCGCAGCAGTAACGACAAAAGGAGTAAGTAATGCTTGGAAAGAAATGAAAGAAGGCAAAGAACCTAGGGAGGATCAAATAACAGCAGACCTCTTTAAGCAAGGCGGGGCGAATAGTCCAAGTGAAACTGGCAAACCTGTTCACGCAATGCCTATTGCAGAGTATAAGTGTATTCAAAGATGGTAAGTCTCTCTTTTGCCACACGGCGCACGCTCAAGCGGGATTCACACGACGGAGAACCCCTTTCTTTTTGGCCCGCGGGAGCCGCTCACGTGACCGGTTTTAGGCTCCGCCCCTCGGTGGGGATCGCCCGCGGATGCTCCGGGAAAGAAAATGCCACCGCCTGTTTTCGCTCGGCGGCGGCGGCCCTCCGTAGGGAATGGAACCAGTTTTTGGCACACAGGGCGAGGCTCGCGCGGAGGAAGCGAGCCTCGCCCTCGCTTCCTCCGCGCTGTCGTCTGCTAGTCACTCCGGGCAGCTCCGCACGTGTGGATGCGCCACCAAGACGGAAAATCCGGTCACGTGGTGTTGACGTCACATATCCGTCCGCCTCCGTGAGAGGGTTTCTCCGTCGTGTGAATCCCGCTTCATCGGGCGCTGGAAAAACTCCGCTGGGAGGAGGAATCGGGCTCTTGCGGAGGCGGTGGCGCCCTCTCTTGCGTTTAACCGGATTTAAGCAAATAAAGAAGTGTCCGACTGGCCGTAAGTTGCCTTTGTGTCACATTCCGCAGCATGCTAAGAAGTATGCTTTACAAGAGACAACCCCACCTTTGAACGCATTTGTGAGACAAAATTTATTACATTTCTGTTATAATGAAACTAAATTCTGAGTATTCATTTATTTTAAATTAGTTTAAATCATCTAAGTTTATTTTGAACTGGTTTAATCCATGATACACTTGTTTCTTGACCATCGTTTCACTTGATTTACCATGGCGACATAAGACGACGGCGACAGGAGACGCCGACTGCCCGAGCCCCTCGGGTGGTTCGCCCCTAAACAAGGGGTCATCTGCACTACCGTGAAACCTTGGCGGGGGCGAAGCATGCAGTGTATAAGTGTATTCTTTGCGGAGCACAAGTTAGTTCCAATAAGGGTCAAATTTTAAGGTACATCGCTTCGCTCTTCACTGCTTGACAATAAGCAGCGACGATGCCAAATCACCCCACGGCGCGCTATAAGGATTCCGAACCCCCTCAAAAAACGCATAGCGATAAGAGCTCTTTGGCATGTAGGCCTATGCTCATGTAGGCCTATGCTCATAGAAGAAAAGTGGTCAAGTAGGCCTATGCTTATAGAAGAAAAGTGGTCAAGAATTATTGTGTGGCGCAGAAAAATTAATTTAGGGAGCAAGTGCTCAAAAAAAATACAGTTAGTGGTGCTTGCAAGGGTGCGCGTTTGGATGTGTCCGACCCACTGAGGTAGTGGGTAGATACAGGCGATAGTTTGTTTTAGGCTGGGGATGACGAGCTCTCTGAATTCTTTGAGCTTATCAATTGGGAAACGAAACACTTTTTCTGACGCCACATAAACACTCCAGCACCCTTTAAGATACATATGGGAAGGCACGGAAGCAGACAAGTAGTGTTCCAGAAACGTGTTAATTGCAGTGGAACTTCAGATGGTGTCATGTGACTGGCGAATACAATACTAGAGTTGTACAGACCTGTTTCTTTAAAGTGTTCCTTGTATCATTATGTGACCTACAAATTAACGCTACACAGCAGAACTACAAACATGCTCCTTTAAAGTGATTCTTGTGTCATTATGTGACCTACAAAGAAACGCTACACAAGACAACCACACACAAGCTTCTTTAAATTGCTCCTTGTATCCCTATGCGACCTACAAAGAAACGCTACACAAGAGAATGCTTTTCGCCGCCTAGTACCGCTGCCTGGGGAAACGCTGTCGGTGCACCTAGGTTTTTGTGTCATTTGCAGCAAATAATTTTTTTCCGGTTTCTGCTGTTGTCAAGAGCACGTTACAAAATGTGTTTATCGCTGCCGTCTAACCTAAGCAAACCTTTGTTGCAGCCACAGAGCCATCAGAACGTACCACGGCATTGTCCAATTGCAAGTAATAATTTAAGCTGCTAGCTTTGTTGCAGCGTCTTTGTTGAATCGCCCATAAGCTTCCGACTCATTGCGGTCAGTTTTTAAGTGCCGAGCACTTTAGGGGCTCGCCTTGTCGTCGTAGATCGTTCGCTGTCACAATGTCTAGCAGCTGCCGTGATTAGGCGGCGCAGCGAGTTAACGTACCTAAGCAAAGCCCACGCAGTTACAGCGTAACGGACCCAAACAGAGGGTTCGAAAAACAAGCGGATTAACCATTCGAAACTCCTGAACCGCTGGCGCTTGTCATACGTCCACCCGCTGTTTAGCGCAAAGAAAACTCCAGGTACATTTGAGGCAAAATCTGTGTATATAACTGGCAGCACCCGTGTCCATTTAGTTGCGGACGCCCATTGGGTTGGTTGTAACGACAATAATCGAAAAAAGTGGCCGCCAAAAAAGACGCGTTCGAAAGTGCGCAGTAAGGCGCCGGCATGTGCTAGATACCGTATCCGGTGTTCCAGGCAGGGCGCAGGAGAACACTGTGAAGGCGGGAAATATGAATTCCTTTGGACAAACGTCCCTTAAATTCATCAAGAGGGGAATGAAACAGGGAGGCAGAGGGCGTGATGGGTGGTAGAAGTGAGCGAATAACGGCGCCACAGCCCATTATGGCAAAGACTGCTCTGCACTTCCGACACATTTCACGTTGAGTTCAATGGCTTAATTTTTTTTTCCACAGCTCTCTAGACTGTCCGCAGCCGGAACTTCTCCGGAAAGCCGTAAACAACGCTAAAAATGGGTCTGTGACATTCAATTGAGCCTACCCGGAAACATCACGGTTTCAAAACTGAGGCAGGCCTAAGCCATGCTTAGAAACGTTACTTATGGCAAAGTGATAAACACAAACTTTCTTTGTAATAGGAAAACGGAGATCATGCATTTCGTTCGAAACATTTCTAAGACACGTCGGCGATTCGTTACATTTTCGAAGAGGCAATGCTTGTGTTCTTAGGCGCTGTTTGTCCATATGTTAGTTAACCATAGTATGCCTGCCTCTATGCTTTGTTTGCATGTATTTAACGTATCAACTGCCGCTAATCCTACACACGCCTTCGCAGATGCTGCATGCCCACTGGACAGTCGTTCCGGCCGTCCTGCTTGCCGCTGGAGTCATAAGCGCCGTGGCCGTAGGATTTATGCCAGAAACCCTTGGAATAGACCTGCCCGACACCTTCTTTCAGGCTGATCAATTAGGGCGCCGACGCTCAAGGTAGGTGTTTGAAGATAATATATGAAAATAGACATTGTCAGAAAACCCTCAAGAAAATATATTGGCCAGAGTGGCTACTTCAATAACAGCAGCTTATACAAGGTTTGGAGAGCGGCGGCCACGGCGCAACCATGTTGAACGATGTGACGTCGCCCGGCATTGCGGACCTTTTCGGGCGCGCTTCTCGCCGCGGCCTTCAATGGGCCGGGGCGCATCGGCGAGCACCGGAGCTAATTTATTGGGGAATGGAGCAATTATTTTGGAGTGTGCCTGTAAATGAGGACTTATCGGTTGATTTGATTGATTGTAGGGTTTAACGCGGCGACGCAACGCAGGCGATGAGGCGCGCCGTATTATAGGTAGGTCTCCGGATTAATTTCGGCCACCTGAGGATCTTTAACGTGCGCCTAAATTTCGTACACACGGGCGTTTTACTGCGGAACAGTATATGTCTAACAGCCAACCCCCCCCCCCCCCCCCCCCTCCCAGTTTTCTTTCCGGTGAAGCCGATTTACTCGGCGACGCTCAGCTGCGCTTCCTCGGCACGGCCGACCCCTCTTTCACAACTGTTACTACAACTGTTATTCCCTTCCCAACACCAATGCGTCTTTCATAAGTTGCGCAATCGGCTGACCACGGCGGTATCACCGTTATCAAGTGATTGCGGATAATACATAGAAGCGCGAATGGGCCTAAATACGACCGAAAGCCGCCGCCACCGTTGCCACCTCAAATTCCACATAGCCCAATATCTTGCGAATCCTTCCGCTTGAAGAGCAAATCTCCATCTTGGAACGCTGGCGTGAGCCGAAAATTCTTCTTTAGCTTGACAGGCTTTCCGAACGACATTTTCGCCGGTGTATTTCACGCCTAACTATACGCCCTTCACCTGTTGCTGGTTCATGCTTGCCCGGGTTGGGGCTGGATGGACGTGGGCGTGAACACACCGCTTGGCTTCATGCCGCTACCGATGACATACCCGTTGTGCTGTTGGGAGATTTAAACACGGAAGCGGCTTCATGCCGCTATCGATGACATACCCGTTGTGCTGGTGGGAGATTTAAACACGGAAGCTGCATGCCTCAATGCGACGTGTCAGCTGTACTACGCAATCAGCTGGTTAGGGTCTGGGTTGGTGTGTTACACAGTCATTAAGGTGCCTAAACGGAGAAGGGAAACGGACAGCCACATGTTTGTCTGCTAAAATAAAGCTCCAGGCCTTCCAGGTTTTAAGTTGCTATGGAACAGACGCATATGCAGCTCACTTCGAGGAAGAAGAGTGGGAATTGAAGGAACGTCGGCCCTAACAGAAGCGGGAATGGGCGCGAAAATAACGGAAAGACGCTGTCGCTGCCGTCGCGGCTCAAGTTTCAGCTCGTCGAGTAGCTACGTTTCACTCCCGGTTGAACAGCAACGTGCCCGGTCAGAACACCGACGGGACCGAACAATACTTGTTCAGCTTAAACGGCTTCCAGAGTGACCTTTTCGACCGTGTCTTGAACTTTTAAGCACGTGCATATAACCGGTTGCCGGTTTATGCATGCACTGGATCGTAGTAGAGGGGGGGGGGGGGAGCGGGAGTGCACGCTCAACTATAGTTTCATGCACTTATTGATGACATGTCCATTGTGTAGGTGGGAAGTATAAAAGTGGACGTCAGACGGCCCAATGCGACTTGACCGGTGTCCCTCAATAGTCGAGAGGAATGGGTTGGTGCGTTACATAAAGAGTAAGATTCCCAGGATGCGGGAGTGAAGCAGACAGCAAATATAAAACAGTGCTAAGATGGCACAAAGTGAAAAGCGACGAACACTTATCCGACTAACAACTGTTTATTTTTGGAAATAAAGAATATTGATGGGGGGAGAAAACCAGCATGGCTATCAGTGTGCGTATTGCGGCAAGCGGAAGCGAAAACAGGGTGTGAAAGCCCGTACCTAACACGGACGCGGTCTTTACGTGAAACATGAACTTCTCCTATCTCGCCTAATAAGTTATTTGTTTACCGAGCAGTGCCACAGACGTTGTGCTTATGACGATCTTGTGGTACGAATGAAGAATCCCTCGCATATTTCGCGTGTGCGCTTGCCTCTGAGTAACACACAGCTCCATATTTTCCGCTAGAATAAAACAAAATTCCTCCCCAGTTTCAATCATCCAATTGAATGGGAGGTAGTCTCAGTCGCAAATTACAAAGAAGCGTGTTTTGTTTCGTGCACTCCGTGGGACTGCATCGACTGCAGCTTTGCACGTCATCCATTTTCACAGAGTGGAACGGCACTAGTTTTTTTATTTCGCCTCCGTCAGAAAAGCGGCCACCATGGACTTGGAAGCCTTATCGGACGCGTAGATATTGTGTGCCAACGTTTAGAGACTACTTAGTCGGGAAAAATGGCCCATAAAGCTTTGCAAAGCGCTGTTCTGACTGGCGCCAGTCGCCAAAGCCCTTTTCACGCGTTTCATAGCTGTTTCACGGCATTTTTTTATTTATCAGAGGGCCTCATATCTACGCCAGCACTGACCATTCTGAAAACCAAGGCAAAGCAACTTGAGATGGAAATCGGCTGGGTTCCTGGCCATGAATCCACCGACGGTAACGAGGCGGCTCGCACCGCTGCCCGACCGTATACGTACATACACCGGGTCATTACCCCAGACGGAATTTTCCCCGATGACACCAGAACGGATCCACTTCTCCGGTATTCAGACGTTCTGGAACAATATAGGCTCGGCAGAAAAAAATTCTCACCACCTCATCCTCGGTTAACCAGAGAAGAAGCCACCACTATTCGGCGATTGCAGACGAATTCTTATCCCCACAGCATCCGCCTCCATTCTATCTACCCGACTCAGTATCCCACCCTTTGCAATTTCTACCCTGTACCACCAGGTATGGGAGTGACAACAAACTCCAAACGTACCCCCAATCCCCTTCCGAACTTTTGAGCAATGGATGGCTCGTCTGGTTGATCCCGACCTTGGACACAGGCAAGAGCTGGTCAAGAGGGCCTGGACGGCAAGTCGCAGCGTGGGTATCTCGGAATAAGGATGCCCTCCACCGGGGACATCAGCGTAAGTGCCATCAGCACTTACGCTCAATAAATGTTTATTCTATTTCTCGCCTCCTCGTCTATTTCTACGTACACAGAAAGCGTTTATATCAGGGCTCGGCAACCTGCGGCCCGCGGGGAAGTATTATGCGGCCCACGGCATAGCGTCAGAACCTCCATCCCAATGTGACTTCTGCAAGCTGACATAGAAAATCGAACCTGAAATGGGGTTAGACAGGAACAAAGCGAGATCACTTCCAGTTGGCATTGCTTCTCATCTTCCCACTTAGCCAGATAACATCTTCACTTCCTTTCTTTTCCCCGCTCTAATAAAGCCATGCCTCCCCCCACCCCGTTCACATCGCGGCCCTGCCGTTCGGCCTTTGCCGTGTCGGCTTCATGCAACTCGGCCCTCCAAATCAAAAGGTTCCCGACCCCTTCTATAAATGAGACGGCTGTGACACAGTGGTTGAGACACTTTTATCAGATGACCATGTAGGAATTCATTCACAAACAGATTATTAAGAGTTAGAAAAATAATGCTGTTCCACTCTGTGAAGAAGGATGACCTGCGAAGCTAAGCACAGTCCAGGGAGTGCGCGAAAGAAAGCACGTTTATTCGTAATTTTCTATTTAGCACACTTCCTAGCGAATTAGCTGAATGAAACTTGTAAGAACCCGAGCTCTGTCTCGCGGACAAACATAGAGCTGTCTGTTTTACTCCCGCGTCGTACGCATCCTACTGTTCGTGCAAGACACCAACCAAATCCGTTCGACAACTGAGAGGACACCGGACCAGTCGCACTGGGCCGTTTTACGTCCACGTTTAAACATCTCGCCAGCACAACAGACATGTCATCAGTAAGGGCATGAAACCTGGAGCTTCGCGTGAAAACTCCCCCCCTCCCCGCCGCCACCTCCCAACTCGTGCACGACGGCAGCCGGTTATGTGCGAGGGCTTGGAAGTGAAATAAACCGTTCAAAATGTGGCTCTAACAGCCCTTTAAGCTAAACAAATAATATTGCCCCATGTCGGCGTTCCAAGCGGGCGAGTTGCCGTTCAAACAGGAGGGATTCGCTTCTACTTGACGAGCTGGAACTGGAGGACGCAGCGGCGGAGGCAGTGGCTTTTCATTTTTTTTCGCGCCTATTTGTGATTCTGTTCGAGCCGACGCTTCTTCAACTGCTGCTCTACCTCAAAGCGAACGGCATGCGTCCGTCCCTTAGCGAGTTAAAGCTGGGAGCTCTCGAGCTTTATTCTAGCGGACAAGCATGTGACCGTCCTGTTTAACTCCCTGTCATAGGCATCTTACTGTGTATAACACACCAACCCAGACGTAAACCGCTCTATTAAGGACAGCTGACAGGACGCATTCAGCCATGAGACTTCCACGTTTAAATCTCGATCAAGCCGTTGTCAGCCGATAGCGCAACTTGTGAAAGAGGCATCGATGGTGGCAAGGGGAATAACAGTTCTGATAGAGCGGTCGGCGGTGCCGAGCAGGAGCCCCGGATGGGCGCCAAGTGAAACGGCTCCACAGGAATCAAACCGCAGGGGTTAGAGATATACTGCTTCGCAGTAATAACGTCGAAGCTGCAGCCTCCGGCGCAAGGCAACAACCGCTACGGGTTAGATCTGGTTGCGCCAACGTGCATAAAACAGGCCTGCAATGCGATGAAACACATGCATTGCAAAATAAAGCCAGGTTTCTGCGGTACGATGAAACGCGTTTGGTAAAATTTAAATAACGCGAGACCAGATATTTTGCGCTGCGGCAAAGCTGATATGCGCTAGCGAAAACTAGATAAGAATCTAGAAGTCACGGTCGGCTAGCTTAAACTGCCAGACTGACTCGTTTTGTCGCGACGACACGCACGCATCGCGTAAACACGACAGGAGGCATGCTTTTGAACAAGCGTGCCGAGGCAAACGGGTGTGGACTACACTTCGCTTACAAGCAGCCTTCCGTCACGGTCTGAAAAGTCGCCCTTGCCGATGTTCTTGGAGCAAAATTCTTTCGTCAGAGAATTGCGATCTAGCGACGCCTGGTATCCATGTAGCGCTCACTGCGCGGAAAGCGGGGCATTGGGAAAACCGCACACACGGGTGGACTTAGTAAAGTTGCCGCCAGTGAGGCTCGCATGGCATTTAGTCCCACACCTTCAGGCCCCGATCCTAGCTGGTACATCCGAGTACGGCTCAAGTTTTCCCCCTGACTTCCACATTTTCTGACTGCGCACTTCGCTGAGCAGCCTGACAGCCTACGGCGGAAACCGAAATCGGCCCGTTCTAAAGGCCAGTCATGGCGAGTGCAGCGCTAGCGTCACCTCTTGAAGGTCAGCCCAACTGCTCGCTGTAAACGGTCTATATGTCTCTGCGTTTCTTTAACTTTGTAGTTCGCAACGACTTCTTCTCCATGTTATAAAAATTATTAGACCTCTTAATTCTATCCATTAGTTTCCACTTTATACACAATACATAAATAATTCCATGGCCAAGAACTCTTTAGTTGACTTCCATGACGACAGTATACTTTCCTTCTAGTTTCCCGATCTATTTTGTTCTCTGAATTTCTTACCACTCTTAGTTGCCTTTCATTGTTTTATCCCCACAGCTCTCGCAGCGAAGTACAGCTGAAAACGGAGCTGCCATCGGAAGAAAATGAAGCAGTCCCGCTGGAGACGTGCTGATACCTTGACCAACTAACAAGTTCCACTTCACCTGAAAGCACTTCGGAGATTTTCATCTAACGTCGGTATTATCAATTTCAACCTAAGGCGTTTCAAATAAATAATATTACTCACTTTTAACCTCGGCGGCTATGAATTATTTCTCCATTCCTGCATTCATAGGCGACCCTCCTTTTTCAAGGTATCCACAGCCAGAGGGATCAGCTCGGAAGGGAGTACGACGAAAGCGATCCCTATTACATTATATCAGAAGACACGCGTTTTTTTTATTACTCTCTCTATATTTAGCACTGCTAGACCTATAGTGTGCACTGATTTTGGAAAAGGAGCGTTAACTCATTTCTGAACCTGGGACAATGGAAACACGACAACAGTAAGTTAGTATGAAGCGCCCTTTTCGCATTACATGGAGGGACATCTAACAACTTCTCATTGAAAAATCCTCTAGATTGAAAACCGTGATTCCAGCACGATACTCTTGGTCAGTACAGCCGGCATGCACTTATCAGAAACTTTCTTGATGAAGAGTTTTAGCTTACCGTTTCTGACGGTGCGCTCCGCTCCTCTGGCAAGCGGGACCGCCATTGCGCACGCGTGGCGTGCGAGGGCGCTAGCAGCGATACCGTAGCGGGGCCCCGCTCCGCTAGCCAGGGCCTCTTAGCGGACCATCGCGGCAGCTTACGCTACCGCGCGCAATTTTGACATGGCTGCCCCACCCCCCTGCCCCGCGAGGCGAGCGCGCTACGGCGAACTCTGTTTCGTCAGCTGAAACACGAGCGACGAAACCGCGAAAGTGGTTCCAATAGGCAAAGGTGCCACACACCTCAACGAGCTTTAGAACGGAATCGAAAATCGTTCACCGAAGCGCCAGCGTACTTCTATGCAGCGCCGAGAAAGGCAGCCTTGTCTTGGCTATTCCAACGCTGAACGGCTTCTTTGAAATTGTTTAGTACCATTACATCGCGCCAGCGACTACATTGTATTAAAAAGGATAAATTAGGAACAAAACACGGTATTTGACTCTGAGTGACCAAAATATCAATTTTTATGTTTACTTTGGGATGGAATTTGGTTCACACACACAAAGGGCACGACCAGTCACGCGAATGATTCCCCATCGATGGAGATATCGCCATCGCTTAGCAAAATCCTTTCGGCTGCTGACGCTGCTGTTGTGCTGAGCGGGCCGCCGATACCAAAGCGGACCGTCTAACACGTCCAGCTAAAAATCTAATAGGTGCATCTAAAAAAATTTAATTAACAATTCATTTACCCCGAAAAATCGACACGAGACTCCTGAAATCAGCCAGAAGAGATGCAAGAGAAGCGGGTGGGTCTTTAATTCCTCACAAGAGCGACCGTTCTCTGACAGAGCAGTCGCTGATAGATCTACAGAAAAAAACACGACATGCTAGTGCGCCCGTCCAGAGTCAAAACCTGATTATAGAGACTAACTTCCTCTAGCAAACGACACCAACCGCTGCAGTGGAAGCACATCTAGTGCCCTGCAAACACAACGAATCTTAGTTCTATATCTATTACCTTGACAACATCAAACACAACCTGCGCAGTGGGCAAAGTATTAGGCACCACTCTGGAATTTTCGTATAGGCAATTTTGTCGAAAGGACACAATAAACATGCCCTTTTAACTTAAAGCACCCATAAGTTATTCTATGCAAAAATTCTTTTGAAAATTTCAAGTGTGCCACATTTCATGCTTTTCATGCTTTAAGAACACTGGGGAGCATTTTACACCCTTCGTACAAACGTCATCATCATCCCCTTTTTTGTCTACTGCAGGACGAAGGCCTCCCCCACCGAGATCCACCCACTTCTGTCCTGTCTGCTCGAGTTCATTCTTTGTCTTCGAATTTTCTTATTTCATCTATCCATAGAGTTAATGGCCTTACCCTCCTAGTCTCGTCTCTAGGTGTCCATTATGTTACCGCTGTGGTCCACCTGTTGTCAGTTCGTCGTACCACATGGGCAGCCGACGGCCATTTCTTTCTCTTAACCTGAACCATGATTGCCTCTATCCGAGTTTGCTCCGTAATCCAGGTTGCTCGTTTTCTGTACCGAAACGTTACTCCTCACATAATTTGCTAATTGACACGTTGGGCCGAACTAAGTTTGTTTTCCAATTGATTAGTAAGGCCGGGTTCAGACTGTTGCCGCAACTTTCGTAATAACTTTAGAGAATGAAGTCATTTCACGTCTCATTCAACACAACCGCATGACATGCCGTTTTTTCGCGCCCATAGATCACGATATGATTTTTGTGTCGGTAGTCTGAACATAGGCTGAGGCGCTAAATTTTGGCTCCGCATGTTATTTCCGGCAGGACGCATTGGTTGAATACCATTCATTTTAGGGATAGAGGTACCTTACTTTTCAATAGTTAGGAGTGCTTGCCGAATGCACCCCATACGATTCCGATTCTGCGTCGGATTTTTTTTTCTCGTGGCCGGGATCAGCACGGTCCATCCGGCCAAGGTATTTATATTCTTGTAAGCGTTCTCGTGTTTTGTCTTCATCACAGTGCTTAAGAGACGGGTTCAGCATGTTTATTTATCATTACTGTTATTTTATTCTTTTTTATCCTTAGCCCCACAGCGAAGCTCTCTGATTTTAGTTCTGCAATCATTTTTGGGAGTTGTTCAGCATATTCACAAAGACAGACTATGTCGTCTGCAAACCTTAAATGCCTCAAGTATTCCCCGTGTATCCGGAGCCAAAGTTTTCCAGTCAAGCCTCTTGAATACACTCTCCAAACATGCTGGGAACAATTTCGGTGAGATGGTGTCTCCTTGTCGCACTCCCTTGCGGATCGGGAATATATCACTTTGCTTGTGAAAGGTAATTGTGGCCGTGCATTCCTCATACACGTCGCTTAGGAGTCTCAGGTAGGTCTCTTCTATTCATTATTCCTTTAAGTCGTCCATTCATGGGGCTGCGTTAACTGAATCAAACGCTTATTCATGGTCTATAAATGTGATGTAAAGCGGCTTATTATAATCTGCGCATTTTTCTATTACTTGGCTGATGACATGGAGGTGATCCATTGTACCGTATCTCTTTCTAAGCCTAGCCTGTTCCCTAGGTTGTTGGAAGTCTAGACTAGCGGTTATGCGGTTAACAATTATCTTGGTAGACAGCTTGTATTCCACCGACAGGAGGCTGATGGGTTTCTGGTTCTTAAAATCTCTGTTATCACCCTTCTTGTGAAATAAACAATGTTGGTGTTTTTCCATGCTTTGGGTACCTTTCAAGTGCTTAAAGGGGCCCTGAAAGGCATTTTGAGCACACTAAATGAAGTAGCGCAATCGTTAGGTTGGGTCGTCAAGGTCATCTGGGCCAAGTATTACTCTTTTACGCGCAGCGGAAAGCTCACACTTTTGTTGCAAAGTTTGTCGCTTTTTTCTCAACCTTTCCTTCGTGTTTTTGGACGCCGCCATCTTCACATGTCTACATCAACGATTCCCCGATGTTCGTCATGAGCTAGACATCCTGCTATTGGGCGGCTTTTACACGCACTTCCGGCAAAGAGATGAGTCGTCTGCTCAGCGTCGACTCGCCGGCTGATCTGCCAGCGTAGTGCCGGAGTGCTTGGACATTTTACGACAAACGAAACAAGTGTAAACAAACGCTTAACCGTTCGTATTGAATGCAACACGGCCATAACACGACATGGATATTCTCTTACTGGAGTACGTTCCATAAAGAAAGCGTTGAAGCCCCGTGGCACTTCTTTCGTGCAATCGCAGAGAACGCCCTGAGCCGAATGCCCGGGTTTGACGGATACATTTTTTTCCACTTCAAAACAATCCAGAGATGCGTTTCGAATGAACACAACGTCACAACATGCGTTGCAAGTCTGAACCGCGATTGACAGACGATGGGTTGCCTCCTCCTGCCCGTCGTAAATTCGGCACTCACCTCGCGCGCGGTTTGCGGGGACGAACAGCAAGTCACTTAACTCTGGCGCGCAAGCCGAGATGGCTTTTAGCCACGCACACTGCACATACCCCATGCGAGGTTGAGTCGTACGTCGCTCGAGAAAGATAATCCAGACCATGGGAAGCACTATCCACCAGCAGAAGCACAACGTCGCATTTCATCGCGAAACAAAGACGTCCACAACACACACACCATCGCCTCCTGTAATGCCAAACGCATCTCACACTTCCTAATGAGAGTGAGTGGTACGTCTGCAGTGCCCACATGTCGCGAGGTGGGGCCCCGAGCTGAACCGGGATCACGCAACCGTAACTGACCTCTGGGGCGGTTTGTGCCTTGTTGCCAAGGCAACCGATGTTTGAGATCGTCAAAGAAAGGCGCTCGCTCCAGCGCTAGAAAGCTCAGAGCCGTGCCGGAGCATGTTTTGCCAACGTTGCCGCTCTCCACCACGCGTCGCCCCAAGCTGAACTGGTCACATGATTGAAGCCTTTTGTGCACGGGTTCTGTATCGGTTTAAAATGTCTTTTTCACAAGGCGCCACCTCGGACCGGCAAGGATCAAGTCCTGGCTAGTCTTTTCAGCAAATAAACGTTTATTTCTCTCTCTCTCTCACATGGCGCCGGCAGGAATTACCACCACCGCAAAATAAGACCCGGCACCAACGGGGCCACATCTGATACGGCGCTTTTTAGATAAACAGTGCGCGGTGCATGAAAGGGACCGAGCGCAAGATCCTCCCCAGCGGCTGCGAGTTCACCGCCGATTAAAAGTCACGTGCTGCACTGCAGCAACGCACACCGCGAAAGGGCAAGGCCAGGCCACCGCACACATGCGGCCAGATTTTTCGTTCGCTTATCCATCCTTGAGCGGAGTGCGGAATTCATGGTGTCAACAAAACTTGCCCGTAGCAGACGGCAGTCTGAGGAGCGTAATGCGGAAGTACGTCACCGCTGACTAGCGCAGCATCATGGGAGGGAGTGCTCGCGCGCCGTCAACAGTTGAAAAGAGGAGGAAACGCGGCGCGACGATAATGCGCGGTTTTCGATTTACGATTTCTCAGCTAATACTCATCGCTTTAACAAAATTCTTGCGGGAGGAGATTGCTAATACATTGTCTTATTTGGTTACATGTACATCCATGCATCGGCGGAACGTATTTCAGGACCCCTTTAAAGGGAGCCTGCAACACTCTTCCAGCAACAGAAGTAAACCTACGCGATGGTTGGATTACGCTGCCAGGAATACCTGATCCAAACATTACACGTGCACGTGAAGCGGTGAGCGCGCAAATCGCTGTGATGGACGCGGAAAAACCAACCGTGCTCCCTTCAACTTCCCTCATTATGCACCCCTGGCAAGGCCTAAACGACGTCATTGAGGCCATATCTGTCTATTGGCTATCGCTGTGAGCTTCGCGGCTTATTTCTCTCATTTCCTGTGACGATCCGCCGTTGTGGGCGCTGTGTACCAACCTCTTCTATGCCCGAACCACTACGTACAGTTTTGACGTTTCTTTTGTTTTGAGTGCGCGTGGAGTTTGAGTGACGAACTTAATACTCCCCTTTCTACCATATCACATCACAACAAATGTTTATTGCTACAAAAACGCCCTACCAGCCTGAGCGCGCGCTTGCGAGCAGGTAGCCGTGCCTGCTTTTTTGTGGCACCAAACCGGAAATAAACCCCTCCACGTTTCAGAGAAAGGGGAAAACTCCTCGGCCTGTCATATATCGAAGGCCGCCGCAGAAGACGCCGTGAGCCGCACCCCTATTCGGGAGAGAGAGCGCAGCTTTCGTCACGTTTTCTGCGGTCGAGTTGAGAAGCAACAATTATGGGCGATTTCTCATCGCGCGTAGTTTCGGTGATATTGAACGGATGTTCATAATTTTTGTGGGGGGAAATTGCTGGGACAATAGGATTTACCTTAAAATAATTTCCGAGTAGTTGATGGTAAGTGTTGCAAGGTCCCTTTAAACATTATGAGAATAGTTTAGCAAGCGTTTGTAGTATTATATGTACACCCTCTTTAAAAGGTCTGGGGTTACGCCGTCGTCGCCTGCAGCTTTCCTTGTTTTCACGCCCTTAAGTGCCATTTTTACGTCATCTTCAGTTACTGGGGGAACATTGCAACGTACTCTTGTACGCTCGGTAGGTTCCCCTAGTTCAACGTCGCTGGCCTATATAATGGTGTAGAATCGTTCCGCGATTCTTATTATCTCGTCCATATTGTGCGTAATGGTACCCTATTCATTTCTAAGTGCGTACATTGTGTCTGTGCCAATATTCAGCTTCCTCCTAGTTCCTTCCAAGCTGCCTTCTATTTCCAACGTTTCCTCGATGACCGCCATGTTGTACGCATGCATGTCATTTGTTTTACTTCTCTTTGTCAATTCCGAGAGCTCCGACAGTTTTATTTGATCCAACGTACTCGACAATTTCATGTTCTGACGCTTCGCAATAGGCTCATTTTTTCGCCGGAGTTAGTTTTCCCGTCTGTTTCATACATGCACTCCTCCAATAGCATCTGCTGAGTCTGTGATTGCTGTTGCTAGGTTGTCATTTAGGGTGTCAACACTGTCCTCGTATATACCGTCTACAAGCGCGAATTTCGCCTGCAGGGTTAGTTTAAACTCCTGCGTCCTGTCTCGGACTGGCTTGATTCTGGGTTTCTATTAGGGGCGGAGTACCTTTGGACAGCCAAATGTCCATCCGCGTCCGTGCATATAGCATTTTACAAGCGCTAAAAACCACAGAGTCACTGGCAGTATTCGAGCCTGTGTCTTGTGGACCAGACAGAGTTAGTGTCAGTCGTCTGACCTATTGGGATACGACTGTGAGTTAGTACCCGAGAGTCAAACGGCTTACTTCCTCGCCTGTAACCACGCGGAGTACCTTAGGGCCTCCCAATGTCCGTCCGCGTCCGTCCGTGCGCACACCAACATCAAGCGAAAATCAAGCGAAATTCAATTTAAGCCATGGTTTGATTTAGGGAATAATCTAGGTGCAACTCACGGCTCAAATCGAATGACGGTCGGGGCACAAATCGGATGTCACTCGGGGCGCAACTTGGATGTCATTTCGAGTCCCTGTACTCCGCACCCTCGGCATCATCCACGGAGTGGAGATGCTGCATTTTTTTACGAGTTCCCGTCTTTCTTTTTAGCGATTTAGCCTTACTTTGCACCTTACCATCCTATGATCACTGCACCGAATTTTACTTAGTTACCTCCACGTTCTGCACAATAACCGGGTTGTCACTCAAAATAAAGTAAATTTCGTTTTTGGTCGTCCTGTGAGGACTTTTCCATGCATATTTCCTACTTCTGCGTTATGGGAAAAGTGTTTTGATTAGTTTGAGGTTATTTCTCTTGGCAAATCCAACTAGTTTATCTGCTCCACATTTGGGAGTGCCTATTCCCAAATTTCCCATCGATTTTTATTCTACTCTCTATGCACCTACTTTCGCATTAAAGTCTATCATTACAATTGTGAACTGCGCCGTTCGCGAATTCATTGCCTGCTCGACGTCTTCGTATAAACTGTGTACGGCCTCATCCTCGTAACTAGCTGATGGTGAATAGGCTTGTAGTATTTTTAACCTTTACCGCTTTTTAAGCTTAAACACAATGACTGCGACTCTTTCGTTAAATGCCGTAAGCGGAAAGTTGCATTGGGAGAAAAGTTGAATGTGGTAATTTTGTCTAAAACGTCTAATTACCAATCACACTGAAACTTTGCCCGAACATCAACTCCGAATATTCGCCAACAGCGTCAAAGTTTCAAATTTGGGATCACATCCCGGAACCTCTTGCGCAGCTCAGAGGCGCGGTATTGGAACACCAGGTAACACTGATCACCAGGGACCAGAAGGTCCTGGAAGCATATGGTACCCGTTAAAAGGGAACTACCTCAATTACACTCTTAGTCGCGTCCCGGATGGCGTCCTAGTTGTATGCGGTGGGCAGTCTCAGTACCGTGATATAAGAGGCCCTGACAGGTTTCTTTTCCGTGACAAAACCTCAGGTGGTTGCATCACGCTTATATGCTGCACCAATGGCCAGTGTCACGGCTATAAACTAGCAGACAGCCTGACGCCAGAAATAAAATAAAAAGGGGGGCAATCGTGAAGCTCCGAGCGATATGTGTGGCTTGCGGCGCATGCGCGTATTCCTCCTCACACAATCGCCCACGAGCTACTTTTGCGGTGGCCGACGACGCGCGCCCGACGACGCGGCGAAAGCCGAAAAACCTTCAAAAATGTCTCGCGCGCACATGCGCAGTAGGAGTGGAAAAAAGTTCGCGCGCGGCGAGTTGTCGTGCGGTGATTTGTCTCTATCGCGCACGTGCGAGGAATTTGACCGCGGAGCAAGTTGGGGTCCCGCGCTTTGACTCTTGCTCTGTGTAGTTCATACTTAGTTCCGAGCGTTCACACTTTCTTGACCACGTTCGCTTCCGCTGACATCGAATGTGTGCTTCGAGGTTCGTGCAACAGTGGAAACAACTGCAAATGCGATGGGAATATTAGGGCCACCGGTCACGCAAGCCGAACAGCGACGACATTTCAAGCCGGCTCGTGTGTGTATTGCGGCCATAGCCCGGTTGAACACGAAAGGATAGATCCCTGGACTTCTTGTTTTTTTTTCCCGAGGGGTGGGGGGCGCAGACTGTAAAAAATATGTGTTTGCAGACAATTAGTAAAGGCCATGAAATTATGCCTTTTTCGTCGTCGTAAGAAGCCCGCGCCAAAACCGTTCTCCGATACCCGGGGCCGTACGGTAAATTTGAAGGGCTTTATAGAGATGATTTGATTTCCCTGTGCGACGGCCGTTTTGGGATCCAGGCGAAAAATGAAAACGCTTGCACATGTGATGCACTTCCGTTGCCGTAAAGAGTACCGTGGTGTCGTAAAGAAATTGCACTTTTCCATTCGTTTCATTGTCCAGGTCAAGGCACATAAAACCCAGTTTGAATTTTGTATTTTTCAATATTCCATGGCCACTGCTTGCCATTTTCGGTAGGCGTAGCAAAATGTTATGTAAAGTTTTTTTATAACTAGGTTTTCGCGTCATCGTTTCGGCTCGTGACTTTTCTGGCGCGTTGAGTAGTCTGGCTTCTGCGGCGATTTGTAAAGTTCATTACCGTGCGTTTAAGTGGTAAAGTTTTCACATGAAGCAACATGTATGAGTAACACCAGCACCGATCTTGTTTTGTTCGCCACAGCTGTCGTCTGTCTGGAGTGTCAACTCGCGGTTTGCAGAAACATGATAGCATTGGCAGCGCACACGCGGCGCGTCGCCGGCGTGGAGGTCGCTCGAAGTTGTGGCTTCTAATGTTGTTACAGATGAGCTGGCTGTTGCTCGGTGCGCGCAGTTTACCTATGCTGTATCAAAAGATATTGCTAGCAATTTTCTTCCATCTTTAATAAAATGTTTTGCGCCATACTATTGGTGGCAATTGTTTCATAAAAATAAACTAGGGCACATTACCCTCCGTATATAACAGCGAACAGACTTTCTTTTCGACGTGCAATTGACGTGTCTCCGTCATATAAAATTATGGCAACGTTTTCTCGCACGCCTTTGCACTGAAAAAGCGCTCGGCCTTCCTATGTATATGAAGAAAACGTCCTTTTGGAGTGCGTTTGAATCTACAAGCAGTAAGAAAGAAATAATTGCCCAAACTACAGCGATGCACTTACCTGATTTATACTTTCGCATATCTGCTAACGCGTTGGTAATACTTCTGCTGCGCCCCTTCAGGCTATACTGTTTTACCACCGATAAATAACGCCACCCTTTTGTACCTGGTCACTTATTCACCTGCCGTTTCTTCACGCAGTGCCAACACAACAAATTGCTACCCGTGACTCAACGTTTTTGAGATGTTTACAACGCTGTTTCGATTCCAGTGGTGCGAAATTCCAGAAGCAGCAGCTCCCGGCCCAAAGATTGCTTGGGGCGATTCTACAAAGGCCATCTACATCATCAGAAGTGGTGTACCTGGACCATAATTTAAGCCCAGAGAATGTACTTTTTATTTCTTTGGTATTATATTGCATGAAGGACATGAGATACCCGTCAGCTTTAGGCCAAACGTTGAGCGTTATACAGTCAGTAGCCTGAAAAAAGACGAGTTTCCTCCCTGTTTTGTAAACAGCAAGCTGCTGAAAATTCTATAAATAAAAACAATAATTTTATCTTGACAGGCCGTTATTTGCTCTTGCACAAAAATATTTTCATTTGTGTGTTCCATAAGGGCAATCTGCTAATATTTGTATTTGTTATTTCAGTATAAGTCGTTTGTGTTCATATTTGTATTTTGGATATCAAATAAAAAGAAAACATCGCTACTTCGACATGGTGTCATTTTGTAATTTTCATCTCACACCTGTGCATGCTCATGAATTCGAGAATGACAAAATACTTAACATTTACCTACCCAACTCAGTTCTCTGTTCGTGTCCCAAGCTTGTATGAGTATAAACTATCAGTTCAAGATCCGGATAGGTTTTAGGTATACAGATACTTGCTTTACAGCTTTGCTTGTAACATGGCATTATAAATAAAGGGAGTTTTTTTTCGTGGTATGCGCATTGAGGCCTCATAAATCAGGTTGCAATATACTGAGATTATGAAGGTAAAACCTCATTGCATAAAAACAGGTCATGAAGATGTTCCAGAAGGGCACAAATTAAAAATGATTTAGGGAAATTGCAGCCATTGCAACCCATTTATTTGTGGCATTGTTTTATACGGCTTAAACTTTCGATGCTCTAGGGTGCGTTCATCCCCAACTGCTATGGGTTTGGTGAACTGCCTTGAAAGTATTGAAAATGCTGAACCGCGACCTTGCGCTTCGGCGTACAATAATATAACTCGTTAATAACGGAAGCGCGAATGAAACGAGGCCACTTAAAAAAATTGCACGAATTCCGAGAATTGTCTGCTAATGCGCCGCATTTTTATGCCATTTCTCTTGAGTGTAAGTCTGTTAGAGCCAATTTTATTGGTTTTTCAAAGCCCGGTCCGTCCAATTGTCTCCATTTACCCTATCAATCACTTACTTGCGCTAAATCTGCATTTTTTGTAAATGAAGGGCGTAACAAGGCTTAGCATTTCCGTATTTTTTACTGTCCTTGTTCTTTAGTTTTTCATAATTCTGTTCGACCAATTATCTCCATCTACGCTATGATAACGATTAAAAGCATAATTTCAGCTAAATCTGCATTATTGTGGAAATGCAAATCGTTATACAGGTCGCCATTTTTCGTCATTGTTTTATATTTTTCCTAACTTTTAGTTTCTCAAAATTTTGTTTGACCAATGATCTTCATTTACGATATTATAATGAATAAAGGTGAAACTTCCGCGAAACCAGCATTTGTCTGGAAATGCAGGGCGTTACAAGTTACACGGCCGGGCGCTTATCTGGCCTGCGCGAGAAAACGCTAAGATATTTGTTGTGTGCTCACGATCCATAAAAGAAAACGCAGTATCTGGCCTTCCGAGGGCTCTTTACCTGGGCGTCGACGCAGCAATTCTGCAGGCGTCGCGACACAATGTTAGGTAGAGTGGGTGATTTAATATTGCTTCATTACATTACAAGATGCGTATTTTACTACCGCACCCCTATTACAAAAACAAAGGTCAAAGCATGTAACCGCACCATCAGAAGAGCTACGACGAGCAGAAAAAATTTAGTACACCATTTCATGCTTGGTATAATTGCCACTCGTGACGAGACAGCTCTTATTTGCAGTGCAACAGTGCGCCTTACGTGTTAGTTATTTTCAAGCATTGTCATATGGGACACTTTCCACCAATGGCCAAGAATACTTTCGGTAACCAGGCAGAATACCTGTTATCAATTCCGTTTGCATCGATTGAATAAATCCCCGCACGGCGCATCATACTGTTGGAACGGGCACACAGCATGACAAAAGGTTTCCGCTCGTACCAGTGTACTTAAATTCCCGCAAACCATGTAGTATTATGCCTCTTTGGTAGAGCGATTCAAAAACGGTGGTCTAAAGAAAGCCACCTGCCGCCGAATGTGTTATTTAAGACTCAAGCTTGACGCGCAACAGCATGCAGAATACTTATAAGCCCACGCTTGCACTACCCAGCAGCCCGTGGGTCGTGGCGCAGTGGTTATGATGTCCGCCTCTTGATCGCCCCTTGATGTGTTGTAGTAGACCCAGGTTCGATTCCCCGTAGGGTTACGTGAATGTGCTTATGAATACTTTGTGTGTCTTGTATATCGTAGCGTATATTAGAGCATTCACCGCAGGGTGCTGGCGTTGGCGCTGTCAATGCGGACAAAAAAAAACGGATAGAACCGATCCTGGCTGAGTGCACTGACTTTTTCTTTTTTTGTGATGAAAAGCAACAAGGCCGCTTATTTGAGGGGCTGTATGATTTGGGGGCCGCTCGTAAGCGGGAATATATTAGCATAACGGGCTAATAGAAAAATTACGGCTACGGTAGAAAAATTACGGCTAGCGGCCCGCCGAACACTTGGCCCGGGATTTAGGTGGCCTTCTAGCTAGGCGGCCCTCAATATGGCCGCTTAAACGCCGGACCGCGTGTTCGGTGGGCCACGTGTTTTGCGGGCCGCTTGTGCTCGAGGCCGCCTGAACTGCCGCTTTATAAGCGGCTTTAAATTGACGCGGCGGCCCGCCTGCATGCGGATCGTATAACCAGGAATTGACTAAGAGTGTAGCGCTTAAGCGCTACATTTAAATGGCTCAATAAAGTTTCTTTCTGGTGTGGGAACGAGAGATAGTTCAGGCAGAGTGAATCAATCAAACCTTTGTTGGTTCTGAGGTTCAACGCAGGTGATGAGGCGCGCCGTAGTGGATGATTCCGTATTAATTTTGATCGCCTGAGAATCTTCAACGTGCGCCGAAATCTTGAACACACGGGCGTTTTCGCTTTTGGCCTCAATCACTAAAGTGGCCGCCGTGGCCGGGATTCGAACAAGCGTCCTTGGGCTCAGCAGCACAACGTTTTAGCCACTCAGCCACGGCGGCGGGTGAACTAATTAAAACAAACAAATCACTAACGCATCGCCTCCGGGATTGCAAAAAAAGCAAAAACAGACACCAAGGCCAACCAGTGCCGGATTAAGAAAATTGAAGGCCAAGGACGTAACCACATCCATAGGGCCCCAATGACGACGACGACGACGAAGATGGCGATGACTTGTTCAAGACTATGAATTTTTCGAACGCAACATGTTACGCTCGCTTATAAGCGGAGAATATACATCATGCATTGATTTCTCTGTTTGAATTCTAAAACTATGTAACCGTTACTGCCAGAATTACACGTTGGTATGTTTCTAATCATGACTTCATCCCAAATTCACGATTAATCGAAGTACCATAACGGCACGCAGCACAGGCCACAAAGCAGAGGGGCGTTTTCTTCAAAACAAGAAACTTTTTATTAAGCATTTAAACTTTAATTGCAAAGCGCAGAATGTATGAACATTTACAGCCTTTGTACATTAATACAACCGTAGGTGATTTGCTTATAAATCAATATTTACATTCAATACAATTAGGAAAAGCACCCGCCGCGGTGGCTCAGTGGCTAAGGCGTTGCGCTGCTGAGCACGAGGTCGCGGGTTCGATTCCCGGCCGCGGCGGCCGCTTTTCTGATGGAGGCGAAAAGCAAAAACGCCCGTGCGTACGAGATTTCGGCGCACGTTAAAGATCCCCAGGTGGTCAAAATTAATCCGGAGCCCTCCACTACGGCGCGCCTCATCGCCGGCGTTGCGTCGGCGCGTTAAACCCTACAATCATCAGGAAAAGCAAGCATGTCGGACTCAAACTTCCTAACTCGAGGCAAAATCGGAACAAACAATAGAGAGTTATAGCAGATCGGAAAAACGGTTCCGGTACGGTACACGGTACCTGTTACCGGACCGTACCGGGGAGGCTCGTTTTAAGAGTTATAGCAGACCGTAACTACCGTCCACGCTACCGTGACTGGGAGCGACTTGTGTTGTACGTCGTATGACAATTTTTCGTGAGTCTGTGGCGTTTCCTGTACTGAAGTATTAGTTTTCAGTTCTCAAAAGCGCTAAAGACAGCATTAGAAAAAAAAAAAAACATCCAACGCCCTTACGGAGATTCGAACTGCGACTGCGTGAACATGAAGCGAGCATTTTACCTCTTCGCCATTTCAATAGATGGCGCCAGCAGGTCAAGCTGGGCCGTCAGTACACACGGCTGGCTGTTTCTCGTTCTTCGTTGTATTTGAGAGTCCCTAGCACTGACACCGCCTGTTCCTCACTCGTCGATTTGTAGACGGGCCCCATGTTGCTGTCAATACAAGTTATGTAGCCGTATCGCCTTTATTTAACCTAAAAGAAGCTATCGGACATGCGTCGTTCGACGACACAAGCCACGGCAGTTGGGCCGGGACCGTGTTTCGCTTGCTGCTTGAGCTGTCAGAATCGCGCGGAATTAATTTGTTGCAACCTCATTTTTCTTAAGCGATCTCATATTTACAATCCGTTCCACTAGGCGTGAGCCAATCGTACGTCTCCCAAACTCTTCCAAAGCGGCCGCCCGCTTTCGAACGACGGACCGTCTCGGTACCGTGCGGCCAAGTCGCTCCGGTATACGGTAAGGTTCTGCGCATGCGCGGTGGCGTCCAGACGGTAGACGTTACCGTACCGGAACCGTTTTTCCGATCTGCTATAACTCTCTAATGACTTTCATCAGGCATTACATTGATCAAAAACAAGTAAATGAGAGAAACTAGCCTGAGCTAATGCATCAAGAAATATTACATTTAAAACACTAGCTTGCGGATTTTTGCGGCTCTCTCTCTCGCGCACGCTGGTCTCGCGCTACCAGAGCGTCGTAGACCTGATAAGAAACTTTTAAAGACGCCAGTCTATTTTGGGCAAATGAAACGCGAGAAGTTGGGTATCTTTGTCTACCTGTCCCGCGATTTAGCCTTGTGAAGAAAGGTGGAATAAATTCGTCCAAAGGTATATATAGGAATTAACGTTGGAAACTTCTGAAACTGCTGGCATTGGTCATATATGTCCCCATTATTTAGGGCAAAAGGAAACCTTAGGCACATTTCAGCCAAAATGTAAATACTTTACTGGTGATCCCCGAGTTATTATATTAGGGAATAGACGTTGCTTTAGTTTTAAGATGGCAAATGCGGAGAAAAAAATTGACAAGTTAAAAATGACGCCGAAAGGCTCGAGCACCGGCGGCACGAAGGCAAGCAGAAAAAGAACGGGATTCCCGCTGGTGCTATTCCAGGCTTAACAATAAACAACAAATATGGCAGAAGTCAAAGCGTTTATTGAGCAAGAAGGCCATGGGGGGTGTTACATTCCGGAAGACGACCCCGAAATGGTCTCCGTCGCCTCCGTCATGCGTGTGGTAGCGTGGTGGTGAGCGGCCAGCAAAGGTTGATGCCTTGGTGACGACAAGAGGCCGAAGGCAAACTTAACTGGTTTACTGCATGGCGAGAGCTTAGACGAAGCAATGCAGAATTTCATTGATTGATTGTAGGTTTTAACGCGCCGACGCAACGCAGGCGATGAGGTGCGCCGCACAAGAGGGCTCGGGAATAATTTTCACCACCTGGGGATCTTTAACGTGCGCCGAAATCTCGTACACACGGGCATTTTTTGCTTTTCGCCTCAATCAGAAAGCGGCTGCCGCGGCAGGGCATCGAACCAGCGACCTCAAGAGTCAGCGCAACGCCTCAGCCAATGAGCCACTGCGCCGGGTCCGAAGCAATACAAAAAAATCGTGCCAATCCACCCCGTGAATGTGGTTGGAAAGCAAAGCTGTAAACGGCACCCATAACGATTACCCATGCGACGTCACTTATATTCACTCACATCGCTCTACAAATAGTAAAACCAGAGAGAAGTGAAATGCACGTACCCACACCATTTATTACTTCAAAGAGATATTCTTGATAAGGTTAAATCAATGCATGATGAATGAACGGTGTTTTGTTGAGTTGTATTGGTGTAGCACAAGCGTGGAGACTTTTTTTATAAAATTAAAGTAAGCTCCAACGCGGTGTTAGACGATCTGACTTCCGTTCAGGTTTCTTCCGTTCAGGTTTCTGAACGGCCCAGAGTGCAGCCCTGGGGAATGATTCCTTCTTGTGTGGGGCCCATATGCAGTCCGGGCGGCCTGTGTTCTGTCCACCCGCTGAAGCAGGGTAGGTAGAGAGGGCCTGGAGAGCAGCATCTCCCATTGCTCTTGTTGGGTAGTTGACGGAACGAGAGGAGGGTGCTCAGGGCTAAAGACGCACACCCCGATTACGGGGCGGAGTGCTCCTACTTCTGAACAAAATTTACATTCAGCGTCGTAGTGATTCATTAAGTAAAGACGCGTATGCTGTGGGAAGGAGCCCGGATTGTATGAGCCGTAGGAGTTTGTTGTTTTTTGGAAAGGTCAGGGTAAGGCGAAGCTACGGTCTGTCTCAGAAGGCGACAATGCTGGTTCATCCCCCTGAACGTGACAAGCGGGTGGCTGTCCTCTGCAGCTCCATAGCAGGGGGGGTAAAAGCGCAGGCTTGTTGGGTGGGCGTATTTGTTGCCCTCCATTGAAGCGTGAGGGGGTGTCCAGATGAGCTGAATGGAACCGTTTGGGGAGTGGTTTTTTATCACGCGCAGTGCAGGTCACAACACCCAACCCGATTGGTAATTCCAGTAGGCTTGCTGGGAATCCGTGACGACCCTCCGAACCCCTGGTTGAGTGAGAGCCAGGGTGATGGCTGCCTCTTCTGCTGCCGTCATTTCTTGGGTCCTAAGCGCGGTACACGCAAGGAGGTTGGTTCTGGAGGTAGCCACGATGATGGCGTGTTGCTGCCCTCGATGTTTGGAGGCGTCTGTGTGGACAACTGCATGATCCCCATGGAGGGTGGTGTTTAGCGCTTGAGCCCGTGCTTTTCGGTGACCCTCGTCATGTGAGGGGTTCATATTTCTAAGCAAAGGGAGCATCTTTAGTTTTAGTCGCCAAGAGTCTGGGAGTACGTCAAGCGGAGTGACATAGTGGGCTGCCCAGCCATGCTGGTGAAGCATGCGGTTACCCACCGCAGTTCTGAGTCGAACCTTCTGGTTAGAAAGAGGGCCTTTTATCAGCTCTTACACCGTGTTGTGGAGCCCCGTGCTAAGCAGCCTCTGTGTGGACGTACTCATGAGAAGACCAATGGCCTGCTCGACCGCCTTTGTAATCATTATATAAAGCATCTCTATGTCTTCCGTGTGGAGAAGAACACAGGGGGTTGGCGTAAGTGACTCTCGAGAGGGCAAAAGCTTCAATTAATCGAAACGTACCGGATTCCTTAAGCCTCGCTTCTTGGTGGCAACTCGCCTGATCATGTGTATGATTTTATTAATGCTGTTTTTGAGGCGCTGCAAGGAGACGTCACTCGGTGTTAGCCTCGAGATGTAGGCCCAGGATCCTGATGCTGCGGCTTGGAGTGATGGCCTGGCTATCAAGGAGTATTTGAATGTATTCCTTGATTTGGCGTGAGGGCGGACGACAAGGAGCTGTGATTTTTTACGTGAACACTGGAGGCCACAGGATTTAGCACACTGGCGTACTAGAAGTGAGATGCCATGCATTGGTGAGCTTCCTTTAATTTTTGTAACTCTTAGCACATGAGCAAGGTGCGCACAGGGCCGCTAGACGGGCGTGAGTGGTCGCGTGACGCTTTCACGTGGCATTCAGCGAGAACGCAGGGGGTAAACCCGTAGATGTGCTTGGTGAGTGCACCACCTGCCTTCTCCGTCTTCGCGTGGGCTCGTAGCTAATTTCAGCTTTTGTTCATTTTGCGTTTTCGGAATTAAAACTGTGTGTCCTAAATAAAAGGTTGGCGGCAAAACATCATGGTCGTATGCTGCTGTGAATATGTCTAACAGAACGGGAGCAAGGATATCAGAGAACTTTTGATAAAACTCTCCGCTCAAACCATCGGGCCCCGGGGTCTTGTTTGTCTTGAGGTCAGAGATGGCAGCCTTAACTTCTTCAAGTGTAATAGGCCCAGAAACCAGAGCGCACTCATCGTCTGTCAGCTTTGGGAGTAAATCAGTGAGGGAACTAAATTCTTGCCCCCGAGCTAATAGACTTGACCCCGCAAATAGCGTGCTGTAGCGGTCATGGAAAGCACTAGCAATTTCAGCTGCTTCAGTGGACTTAATACCAGTGTTGTACGGAACGGCGTTACAAGGAACGGCGTTCCTGGAACTAGTTCCTTTTTGGAGGAACGGAGGAACGCCACCGTTTTATTAAAGGTCGGTGGAACTGTAACGGTAACCCGTTACGTTTTTGAAGGAACGGCAGGAACGGCGTTCCTGCCGTTACATCGCTAGGATTTGGCTGTTTTTGATGCCAAGGCTCGAGTACAAAAATCCACAAAGCGCTACTACGTTTCTCTTCATATAAGATGGTCAATTTGCCCGCCCTTCAGCCGTACGTGCTTCCTCGAAGGTCAAAGGCAGAAGAATAACCACGCAGCAGGCCGCAGCTTGTGTTTGCTTTCATGCTGGTTGCTTGCGCGGCGTTCGACGGGTGAATAGCGTAGCCGCGAGAATGCTTTTCACCCTTCATCGTTTGTCTGGGGAGGCCATAATGCGCGTGTGGCCGATAGAATTGTTCCCTGGCGGGGAAAGAATAGAGAGTTTTAGCAGTCCGTCCGTTCTGTCGTATGCGTTGTTACTGGGTTGACCGGGACCCGGCTGGGCACTTGGGCATTCGTCGCGGTAGGGAGATTAGTTTCGCGGGCCTGCCTTCGCCATGTCCGTGCCTCCGCACCCTTCCCACTCGCCCTTCCACGCGCTCAGGAGCAGACCGGTCCCGGTTAACCCGGTAACAACGTAGCAAACGAAACGGACGGACTGCTAAACGGGATCCGGACATTGCGGTGTCGGACATTTCGGTCCAGCACGTTTCAGTGTGGACATTTCTGTGCACGAACATTTTGGTGCACGACGTCTTGGCCCAGACATTTTGAGTGAGGGGATGTCCCAGGCATTCTTTGAACATTTTAGCTTTAATATTGTAATTTCGTGACTTGATATGATTTTACGTTCGAGACTTGTACTTGCACCGCCGTTCGTGGAAACGAACGCTAAACCCTGGCGGAGCATTTCCACGTGAAACCCAATTTCTGTAACAGATGGTAAAAATTAACGTTGTTAATTTGGATCCATTCCACCATTTTTCTGTTATTTTAACATTCATGTGAACAACCCTAATATTTTAAGTGTTACCAAAGCGCTTTCCTTTCACTTCACCCAACGGTGCAAGACGCTGCTGCTTTTAGTCTATTCCTGCCCTCCCCCCCCCTTCCCCCCCAAGAAAACTACCGCAAAAAAACAACAGAAAAACGAGGTCGATTAGGCGCATGTGCATTTCGTTTCAATTAATCTCTCAGTCAATATCGCCTTCGTTGCATTCGGTGTCAGTTCTGCTTAAAACTAACAAACCAACCGTCGCACTTACGGTGGCGTTACTTAGGGGAGGGGAAAGCTGAGCCCCGCCGGCAATCATCCCCCTAAGTAGAGAGAGAGGGGTGTCACTTGTGCTTCACCATTGCATCGACTGGACTTCGAAAACTTGAAGGCGACTGTTGCCGCTCTCGTCACACTAGCCTATTCATTTTTTTTTTTTTGCTCCTTATAATGGGAGGAAGCGATGTATACCTGGGGTGTCCGTGATATGCGCGACCTGATGAGTTAATTCACAAGGGGGCGATTGAAGGTGCAGAAAGAGCGATTCCTGGAGTTGGGGCGCCATCGGTATGACCGGGACGCGCGGAAGGGCGTAGCCAGCAAACGATAGTGGCCATTGTGTTCTCAGCGGCTTTTTGGGTGGCTTTTTGTGTCACATTATAGAGGTTTCGTGCGCCCATGGTGAATGTAAAGCTTTTTCTCTGTTTTAAACGCGAAGTGTGCTATGTAATTGTTCTGAATGTATCACCCAATTCCTGCAAAAGCCTCCACTAAGAGGCTAGCAGTATGTTCTAAATAAAAAAATAAAAAATCACTGCGGTGATGCTTCGGAGACCATGAACTCCACCACGCCAGTAGGATTTTTAGGGGAAACCGAAAATAATATGGCTGAAAAAGAAATCTGGTCGAGCGTACAGGTGTGAGGGGGGGGGGGCACTAGAACAAAGAATTAGAATGTGGTAAATGTAGGCTTGTAAACATTAAACGAAGGTTGGTTGTCCCGAACACAATGGCTGGATTTTGTATGCACAACCGGTACGCACTTAATCAGCATTTAGGACATTAGAACCTGCGGCTGTTTCCCAAATGGCCCGTTTTTCCTCCACGACAATATCCTAGACCAGTGTTCGCGAATTCATTTTAGCAAGGCAGCCCAGCCTACGTAATACTCTTCATAATGTCCTCTTCATTCTGATGGGCTAGCTAATGTTTGTTACTTTTGGATATTGAGAGTGTGCATGTAATTAATGTAATTTGAGGGTGTGATTTTAAAAAATACAAAAATTGTCTTAGGTAAAAAACCGCGAATATAAATTAACAACCTCTCATAAATGAAAAAAAAAACGTGTGCTAAAGAATTCAATCTGCTGCATAACAGGTGTCCCCAGGAAGAGGTATTAAACAAAAATATAGAAATTTAGAATTTCTAAAAATACCTGGCAAAGATCGAACATGGCATAAATCAAAAAAATAAATTCACTGCTCCAGATTGTTGTCCATAACCCATGTTAAGCGGAAATAAAAATATAACGGCTGTTACAAACAGGCAAGCACCGGATAATTTCGGCGCCGAAATTTGGACACCGAAATTTCCGCACCGAAATATCCTGCACCGAAATGTCCCCGAGCCGTCTGGAGTTTGTCCGGTGCTCCCTGAAAAAATTCGCCTAGGAGCGTTTCTTTTGATTATCTTTATCTCTAGATAATCTGCTGCCGGTGGTATTAATATTCTTATAATATATGTAGTTCGATGTGAGTTTTAAATGTCTCACTTAATTTCGACCCAGGATTATCCGACACTATATTTTAATTTAAAAACCTAATTGTAACGTTAACGTAACGACACGTTCCAATTTTCGAAGTGGAACTGGAACGCGTTCCTTTCGCAATAAAGGAACTTGTAACGGGAACTCGTTTCAAAATTGGCAAGGAACGAGGAACGAGCTTTCGTTCCTATTTTGGAGGAACTTGTACAACACTGCTTAATACCGTTATCCGTTATGTTGAATTTCGATTACCTCCTTTGCAAGTGCTGACTCCCGCTCATCATTTAGTGAACGACGAGTGGGGTAACTATCAAATAATTTTTCAGTTCTCGACCGAATTAGAGCGCCATGGTATTTTTCGGTAACATATTGCTGAAGTTGTGCCTTAACAGTGCCAATTTCCTCTACACCCGATCCCGGACTGACCGCTTCGAGTTCATGAAGCCCTACCAATGTACGAGTTAGTTCCCGTACATAAAAACGTTTTAAAAATGAAAGGCGTGCGGACTCTTCTATTGCGCAATCCCTTACCTCCTGTTTGAATAAATCCCATTTCTGATATAAAGAAAGACTGTGTGTTTCAAGAATACTAGTCAAGCAATCGGATATACGTTTACAAAATATTTCATCGGCCAATAAAGAGGTAATAAGCTTCCACAGATCCCATTGAGGCAGCACGCTACGCGGTCTTGATCGTCCTAAGCAAACAGATACCATGCAGTGGTCTGTGAAGAAGATCGGGCGTACAATATAGTCAGAAATGCTAGGCATCTCTTCTGCTGAAATGTATATGCGGTCAAGACGGGCATTCGAATTGCTCTGAAAGTGAGTAAAGTGCATGGTACTCCCTTTTACCTGACCAACATCAACAAGACCATTATCATGCACTAAATCAGACAGGGTGGCAGCACTTTGGTCGTATTGTGAGCGTGGTCTAGATCGGTCTTGCTCACAGCAGACACAATTAAAATCCCCCATGAGGAGGATTTTCCGTTGTGTGCGTAGAAAATTCCCTAGTGACATAAAAAAGGAGTTACGTTCCCGACAATTCACTGGAGCATAAATGCATATGATACGCCATTCAACTCCTATCATAACAAGGTCACAGCAAATAAAACGCCCAGAATCATCTATACTACAGGAGAGACTGGAAAACTCAACTTTCTTGCTAATAACCAAAAAACATCCACCAGACAAGCCTGCAGAGGGACTAACACATACGCTGTAATGTTCTAAAAAGGGTTCTAATGCAGCCGCCGTGTCCTCATCACTGCAGAGCTTTGTCTCCTAGATGGCCGCAATGTCCACGCCCATCCGTTTAAGGAGGCGTAAAAGCTGGTGTTGCCTTCTCCTGTTTCTTAGACCTCTCACATTAAGTGTGGCAGCGTGAAATGCTGTGACACTTGCCATTTTGTTGGAGCTTCTCAAGCGACGTTTTCACCTCCAGATGTGCCACCCTTGCGGGTGGTCTTGGATGACAGTGATTTTCCTGACTTTTTGGAGCCAGCCCGCGTCACAAGACCACTAGTCACCACAGCCATGTCGGAAGAATCTTGAGCATTGGACGCCTGCTTTTTGCCAGCGCTCGATGACTTGTCCTGAAATCGGTTGATTGACGGCTATCGGCCAATATCTCTCTGCAATGTAGATTATAAAATTTTCGCAAAAATTTTATCTAGGCGCCTTCAACTTGTCATCACTAGTTTAGTAGGACCTCATCAAACTTGCGGTATTAGAGGTAGGAGCATTCAAACAAACATACATGTTGCCCGTTCAATATTGGAGTGTGTGTCTGATTCGGCAGAGCAGGTGGCCCTTATCCAAATTGACCTTTCAAAGGCATTTGATCGCGTTTCTCATGATTTTCTATTCGCACTATTGGCAGGGGTAAATTTAGGGGATGTGTTGTTAAAAGGCATTCAGCTTTGTTACAAACAGTGCACCACACAACTGATCGTCAACCGCGTTCTGTCTAAGCCAGTTTCGATTAAGTCGTCTGTTAGACAGGGCTGCCCCCTTTCACCCTTGTTGTTTGCCTTATACCTCGAACCTCTGTGCCTTAGTATTCAGCAAAGTGAAAGAGTACGGGGCTTTTCATCGCTATCCTGTGAGGTTAAGGTCCTTGCTTACGCGGATGACATGGCCTATTTTTGTGCTGATAAAAAAAGCGTTCAAGAAGCCCTTAATCTCACCAGGCAGTTTTGTGGCGCGTCTGGAGCAGCTGTGAATATGGAAAAAACAAAGGGATTTTGGTTTGGTGAATGGGGTGCGAAACCGTCCTTATTTGGTGGCATTACTTGGGATAAGGACGCACTTCAATACCTAGGTGTACCTTTGCACCAAATACGAAACACCGGGCCTCATTGGTCATTGGCACTCCAAAAAGTCAAGCGAGCCTCTCAGGCATGGATGGGGCGAGAACTTTCTGTGTTTGCGCGTGCGCACGTTTGTAATGTCTTCCTTGTCGCAAAGCTTGTTTATGTGCTGCAAGTACTCCACTGTGCGCGTTCTAAAGTACAAGCTCTACATAGAGTTTTTGCAACATTTGTGTGGGGGTCCCAGTGGGAACCTATGCGTAGGGACAATTTGTTTCTTCCATTAGTGTCTGGGGGTGCTGGGCTAATACATTTGTTTGTACACCAGCTTGTATCTCGGTTTTTCTTCTCTAAGGTGACGCATCATCCACTTCTGCTCAACGTTATTCAACAGCGCATAAGTTTTCATTTACCGTTTTTGCTCGTCTCCACTGGTGAAGTCAGTACGAAGCGGCCATGGAGGTTTTTAAAGGAGGTGGTTGACACCTTCAATTTCCTTACTGCGAGGTTTTCCCTGCAATATCTGTTTACCCTTTCCAGGAAGGCTTTGACGAACACTTTATTAGATAGTCTGTTCCCAGTGCCGGTTTATCGCCAGCCTTACATTGGCCACCATAAGGACAGTGTTTTGAAGCGGGTCACACGTATGTGTCTTCCTCCAAATGCAAAAACGTTTTTCTTTAAGCTGCATACATCAACACTCCCAGTGAAAACATGGTTGCGCGAGAAAGAAATGTCTATTCCTTGGTCTGACAATTGCCGTTTATGCAATCAACCTGAAACCATTGATCATTGTTTTGTTTTGTGCCGGGATGCGGTGTTTTTCTGGGATGTGTTGCAACGAACTCTTAAAAAGGACATGGACATTACCCCTTATACAATTCGGTTCTTGCCTTTTAGAGATGTTACTGGAGTGCCCTATGATATGTTTGTTGTGATCGGATTGTATAGCTTGTGGAAGTGCCGCATGACGGACAGGCACGTGGAACCCCCTCGCCCAACGAAGTCCATTTTTCGGGAGCAAACTGCGTTGGTGCGGAGCATTTATGCGGCGCAAAGTGACCCACCAGAATGGCTGCATCTGTTGGACGCGTGCGTCTGCTTGCCAGAGTTTTAACGGACGGCTTATTTTAGCTGCAGTGATGTGCATCTTCTTGGATGACTCCTAACTTTTGTTGGCTGTATTAAGGGCAGTTTTCCATGCAATAAAGAAAAAAAAAAGTGGGCTCGTAGCTAAATCGGTAAGACAACGGGCTCTCGCTTTGTTAGTCTATTAGTTCCAGGTTCGATTCCCGGCGGTGGCAGTAAATTCTTTTATTTGTTTGCTGGAGTTTTCTGGTGACACCAACGGTCGCGAAAAAATCCTTGGGGGGTAGAGGTAAAAAGCTTTGCTTTAAAAAGCTGAGTGGTCTGGAACAGTCTGCATGTCGCTTTGCAAGTCGCAAGTTCGAATCCCCGTTAGTGCATGTTTTTAAAGTTGATTTATTTGCTTTTGGGCAATGTTTTCAATGCTGAATTCACCCGTTTTGCGCTGTAGCGTGCATTGCTTCACGAGCGAATTCGGAGAACACGTGCAGACTGACACAGACGCACTGGCGAGTTCTCGTTGGTGCGGTGTTGAAATAACCACCCATATGTCCGTAAAACTAGACGCAACTCACTCACCCACTCAAAAAAATATATTTCCCTAACGCGTCAATCCCACCCCCACTCACCACTCGGCCTAACGCTCACTTCTCGCCATCACCAGTCGCACCAACTTGCATTCATGCTCACCAATCGCCATGACCACTCGCACTCACTGGCGCTCACGCTCACCTCTCGCCGTCACTACTCGCCATTGCAACTTGCACTCAAGCTCATCACTCGCACTCACTCGAGCTAACGTTCACCACTCCTCCTCACCACGTGTACTCCCTCGCGTTAACCACTCGCACTAAAACTCGCCTCCGCCAGGCTCACCCCTCGCCGTCGCCACTCGCACTCACTAGCACTCCCTACTCGTCGTCACCCCTCGCACGCGAGTGTGCGGAACAGACCCTCCATGAGTCTGAAACGTGATGGTATCCGGGCACTACGCGTATACGGCGTCAGGAGTTCATCCAAATCATGTTCCTAAATCAACATGCCACCAGAGAGTTAACGGAGCTCATCGCGGTAAGCCCCGCCAATCACGCGAATGCACTCGCAAGTGGTGAGAGGGATTCAAGGCGAGTGTCACTCCCACTCTCGAATGGGGAGCAAGGCTCCCCGTGAGTGGCGCTCGCACTCACGAGTGGTGAGCGGGGCTCACTGATAGAGGGGCCCGCACCGTGGTCTCCGCGATCGGCTGCCGGCGGCGCGCCGTTGCTCCGGCCGTCCCAATCGCCCGGAGATAGCTTAAGTTAAAAAGGGGGCGTGGCTGCGTCTTTCACCACACCACGGCGCGCGTAGCTCAAAGTCGCTTTCCCGGTCTCGGGCCGGCGCAGGGGACGAAAACTCGGCCGTCGCAGCATGTTCGCGACGTTTAATAGCAAAAAAATTGCCGCACACCAATTCGCGAGAAAGGTAGAAGTAGTTAGGGGTGCTATTAGTGTAGTTACTGGTGCGTTTGAAATTTTGACATAGACTGTGCCAGGGGGAAGCATACGTGAATTCGTTGAACAGCAGCATTCTTTTTTATAGTCATGCACGGTTCCAAAACACAAGACGTTGGCCGGTTTTATTTCTGAAAATCTGGTGCATGTTATTTTGAACGCACGGAACGCATATTCCGTGCGTTCCGAGCAAGAATCAGATTATGGGACTTGAACCGACGGAAATCCAACCGTTAGTAAACACGAAAACAGCACCTATGTCGTTCCCTTTTTTTCTCATTTAAACTTGCTGTCTTTGACAAATAAAGTAGATGACATGGAAACACTACTTGAAATGTTTGGCAGAACTTTTACCGCGATACTATTTACAGAGGCGTAGTACAATTCAGCATCAGAAGTGGGGATAAGTGGGGACGGTGAAATCGCTATCAGTATTTGTCCCGCAATAGGCAGGGTAAACGTGGTGGTGCCGTTTATTTATATGTATGCTTGCAGATACAAACGCACAAAGTGACTTCTAGTCTACCATAAATGGACGTGGTGTAAATAATGTAATAAAAATCATTAAACGAGTTACGAATGGTAATTCTCTACTTGATGTGTTTATTACTAATATATTTCCAAACAACTTACGGCCTATGTTGTGCATACAGATATTAGTGATCTCTTTAAGGTAAACTTCTCACTGAAACAAATAATACCCTTGAAGGGACACTGAAGTGAATTTGTCAAGCTCCCGGTCTTGCTTGTGCGTAGACTGGCTCAAATTACCACACTTTTCATATTTTATCCTGTTGATAAGTCGTTAATTATTTTATAAAGCGGGAAAGAAGAAAAACTACCATGCGCGGTCGGTGGCAGCCGCACCAACTAAAGCTGTGACGTCGCGAGGAGATAGCAGCGTGATTGGACGATGTCCGAGGTTAGCATTGAAACAAGTTTCGGTTACGGTTCTGTAAAACGACATGTTTGACATCCAACGGCATCGTTGGATGGGCCTTTTCGATATCTCAATAATCGCCGTACCGCCCTTCTGCCATATTATCGGCTGTAAAATGCCTGAGATAAGCCTCCAAGGACGGCTTGGAATCGTAGAAATCACCAGCCGAGGCCTACGCAGTGGATGACGCCCTCCGCGTCACCGCTGACGCTCAAATGCCATGCGCTTTTCCCTCATATTTGGAGCTTGCCTCACTTATGCCTGTATTGTAAAAAGCGTGTTCACACCAGGCCAAGGGTGTGCTCATTCAGGCGTGCCCACTTCCCGCAAGCAGCAGCACGCTAACGAGAACTCGCTAGAGCGTCAGTGGCAGTCAGCGCGCGTTCTGCAAACTCGCTCGTGGAACAGTGAACGTTACGGCCCAAAAATGGTGAACTCAGTTTAGAAAACATCGGCCGAAAATGAAAAAATCAACTGGCAAAAAAAAAACGATGAACCCTCGGGGATTCGAACTTGCGACTTGCAAAACGATAACCTAGCGCCTTAGACCACTCGGCTTTTTTTTTGTAACACAACATTTATTTACACAGATGTAGATTTATACATGATGTACTGACAAGCACGAGGCACTGCCGACGACAGACGTAAATACTGTCGCGACGCAACGTTCAGTCACGACTCAAGCGAGTCTTGGCTTAGTCACAAAATACACAACCCATATAAGACTATAGGTGCCACGAAGGGTTCTAACAGGAAACTGTGACGGCGCAAACACTTTAAAATCAAAAGTACTTAACAGAATATGTTGTAAAAGTACTGTGTTAACATGTATATGTGTACTCGGGGTTGATGTAAAGGACGCATGATCGGTGAAAGACGGCGTTGCAAAAACGCAGTGGTAGGACCACCCGCGAGTCACAGCCGTTGCCAGCAACGCATTTCTTTTTAAGTGCGAATGCACTATATAAGCGACCCCAAACCATCCACCGCCGGCGGCGGCGGCGTCCGCAGTGGTCCTCTATATTTAAAAAAGAAACAGCATCCGGCGCCAGGTTTCGATCCGAGGACTTTGCGGCCGCAGCGCGACGCTCTACCGACCAAGCCACGGACGCGACGCTGATATGAGTGTTAGTGCGCGCCTTATATCTTTAACGCATTCAAACTACGTCGTCAGCGGCGTGCGTTGGCGACTCAGCGGCGTTATAGCGGCTTGATAACTGCGTGGTGTACACGTGATACTACAAACCCGATGGAAGAGATGGAAGAGAAGGCGGCGAGGCGGTGGGCTGCGGGGGCCGAGCGCAAGCGCCGCAAGCGGGCCGACAACCGTGCATTCGCACTTTCACATTCTCCCCCTCGGGGAAATGCGGGGGAATTTTTCTTTGAAGTGCTGCAGGGCTTGGCACCTCATTTGCAGTGAGTCGCGCAGCCCGAAGTCGGCGTCTGGATCCCCCAGCGCGCTCACGGTCCATTCAACCTTTACGGTAAAGTGCTGCCAGGCAGGCTTCAGGCTCCTAGCGCATTCCACTGCGTCCACTCTAGCCCTCCACATAGAGTGGAGCCCAATGACGAGCACGCAGTGTCGAAGCGCCTTGTTTCGGGTGGGTGTGCTTAGGCACCGGAGATCTGACCATACCTCGGCAAAGTTGGCGCGGCTCACTCAAACTCACTCACAATTTTTTTTTCGAATCACCACTCACTCAAACTCAGACTCAATGCTGAGCAGCACATCTGCGCTCACTCAAACTCAAACTCACATTGAGCTCAAAACTCAGAACTCACTCGGACTCAAAACTCAAAATGTACTCAGAACTCAAAATGTACTCAAACTCAAAATGTAATCAAAACTCAAAATGTACTCAAACTCAAAATGTACTCAAAGTCAATTTGGACTCAAAACTCAAAATGTACTCAAAACTCAAAATGTACTCAAACTCAAAGCGTCTTCAAACTCAAAATGGACTCAAAACTCAAAA